>NW_027071992.1:17629076-17784858 GCF_038088225.1 Cyrtonyx montezumae
ACAAATACACGCCCAGGAGATGTATCTGGTTCCAAGGTTAAAGGCTGGGAATTAAATGGAACTTCCAAATATATGTAATTTACATAATATGAGGCCTTGATGAAATTGAATGTGATTTTAGACTCCAGGCGGGCACTCAGAGTATTTTAAATATACCAAAGTTTTCTTGCATGAACAGAAGGCAGTAGTTCGATGTTCCCACTCAACCTCAGTAAAATATGACAAAAATACTGATTTTCCCCCAGTCATTGTCTCTTGACAACTATAAAATTTTTCAGCAACAGAAACTCTCCTCCACTGTTCATACAGCACAGTAAAGTTCTGCTCTGATTGAACTCAATCACAACAATGAAGGGAATGGATAAAATTTGATCAATTATAAGGGTGTGGAAGGAAAGGCAGGGTACAGTAGAACTGAACAGTGTAGGACTGCTGACCTAAGCAGAACACGTGAGGGCTGTGTGGGAGTACAGGCCAGTGTTTTCAGTGCTACTGAGCACTTTGAGGTTCTGGGTACTGCTGTATGGCTCATGTAGGGCAAGTAAATTCAGGGAAAAATGAGGAAAAACCGCAGCTCCAAAAGCTTAAGACTCTTTATCAAAGAGTTTCAGAAAACTTAGAGGTCCCTTCTATGTGTCTACAAGGAGGAACTACAATTACTAGGTTTTTTTGGTTTTTTTTTTGAGTATTCAGAATGTTCCAATTTTCTTTCAGTGTACAAAGCTATTGACTTTCAGTTACACTTTTGTTCTCACCTGAGACAATATCTATTGTTCAAATAGTTTTTATCTGATTTAGGTGGCTTAAAGCACCATCAGATTTTAACACCTTTTTGGTGCTAATTGTCATATGGTAACATGCCTACAAAACTATTTCTTATTGCTAAACATGTAGAAGAGGGTTGTCATTTTACCTGTGCACCACTGCAGACTTATCTCCAATGGGACTTTTTTTTTCATGAAATCGTAACCTTTATTTTGAGGGTCTTAATGCAGTAGGCAAAAATCAGAGTAAGACTTACATTCATAAAAAACTCATGAGTTTGGTAAAGAGGGGATAAGAAAGCAGCTGAGAGTTTTGAATTGAAAGCTTAGTGGTTAGATCACTGTTGCTTAGTGTTTGCCTTCAAAGTACTCCCAGGAAGGAAGGAAGGCAACCTAGATATTGAGAAGAAGATCAGATTAACCCTGACATTTCTAGGTCAAGGGAAGAACTGAGGTCATGTCTTTCTCATGCCCACCAAAGTCACATCTGTGCTGATCAGAAGTACTCATGGAAGTACTGATATAAAATTCAGGAGGGCAAATGATGCTGCTACTCTTAAAAATGCAACATGTCAACAACTACTGATGTTTTCACTCACTACATCACTATGTATGTTCTACCCTGTCTTTCTGAAGCAATCTTATAAATCATTGAAGAGAATGATTCTATTTTTGCCTTAAATATCCCAGCCTTGAAATCTTGTGACTATTTTCCAAATTATGTCTTCAGATTACTAGATCATTTTAATACTTGTAACTGTCTGCTTTATTGTCCTTGTTAGTCTTTAGTCTGGAGAACAATAGCTTTAAGGCACAACAATCAAGCCACCAGATACTCTTTGATGAAGAGCAGTCAGCCTTTCTGGTTTCCAGAATACACTTCTCTTCTGGCTGTGTATATTAAGCACAGGAAAAGAAGAAACAAAGAAGTTGACCTTAGCTAGTAACATATGGGAATTAACTCAGGTTAGATTGTGGTAAATGAACAGTCAAGAAATAATCAATTCCTTTGTCCTTTCATGGCAGATTTTCTGCCTATTTTGCCTGATAGTTGTTCACTGTGTTTAAAAGAACCTCCAGCAATATAGATGTTACATGCCTTCCAAACAATTTACTCAGCTGCTTAACTATTCTCCATCAGGAGAACATTTTTCTGATGTCTAATTTAAATCTTCTTTGCTGTAATTTAGGTCCATGCTTTTTTTTTCCTATCCACAGTGACTCTGAAGAACAATTCATCACACTTTTCTTGGCAGCTTTTGAAGAACCATTACCTTGCCTCCCACTAGTTTTTCTAGACAAACTGCAACAGTTTCTTCAATCTTTCTTATGGAGACAAAACAGGACAGGTATAGTTTAACCATGTAGCAATATATCTATCTCCACAGCTCTGATTTTGATCTTCCATTTTATGTTCACATTCAGAACTGCTCTTTTCTTTTTGGGATCATATTTGTGTTAAATCCTATTTCACGTATCAGAGTAAATGTTAATGATTTATCTTTGGCTGTGATTGCCTGTTTCTCTGTATGTTATCCACTGCTGTCTTATGATAGTTTAGAGAAGATGCTACAGGATCTGGCAACTGTAGTGATGTCTCTTTCTCTAGCTCCTGCACTAGCAGAGGTGAGGACCTGTCTGAAATATCTATGGGTATCAGTGTAAAGATTGTAGCTTCTCTGTAACAGAACTGCAGCCTCTGACCCCAAGGTACAGCACCCAGAAAGTGAAGATATCACTAAATCCCTGAAAATCATTGAGCCCTACCTGTGGGAAACACTTAATTTTGAGCAAGATTTTCAATGTAATCTGTCAATCATGACACTGACAATAGGTATTCTTTGCTCCATAAGGCCCAGAAACTTTATCTTCTGTGCTACCTGGATGAATGTAGGTAAGTCATTAAGATTTCTCTTGTCTAAATTTCTTTTCTCTGGAATACGGAGATAAATAATTTTTGACCTTATAAATAGAAAAGAATTTAAAACTACATAATTGTACTAAAATTTTTAAGATGCACAAGTAACATTACAGCAAGCACAATGACTTTGTAAAAAGTTATAAAAAGATGTGACTTTCAAATCATGTACAAAGATCCAGATACATAAAAGCGTACATTTCATTGATTAACCCTATTGCTGTTTACTTCATTAAAACAAAGCATTTGTCTCCAGGAACGAATAATATATATCCAAAAACATACCAGTTTACTTCAAATGAGATTTCAAGTCCATATTAATTCTGTGCTAAATTTTTACAATACAAATCTGTCACTCTGCAAAGAGCATACTGAGGTATCACAACCAGAAGGAGAAATGCAGAAAAAATGACTTCATATTGTAACACTGTTTTAGATGTTCATTTCTTGGTAACTGATGTGACTCATACATCTGTCTATTTTACAGACAATATGGAAATCTTAGCACTTCTGCTACACAGGGTTTTTAAACTATGTGATTTGTAAACTATGCAAATGATGTCAATTTGCAGCTTTAAATGCTCCTTAAGTGGAGAGTTTGGCATTTTGTACAGTAGATAATAGTCCCAGATAGTGAATTCATTAGATGTTGTGAGATCTTGTCACCTCCAAAAAGTAGGTCATTTCCTCCTAGATAAGCAGCACTGTTAACTCTATTTCCCATTAAGATTCGTGGAACTTCCCATTTTATGGTCCTCTATCCAGTTTCTTACAGCTTTGCAATCTCTGTGTTTTGTAAATATACGTATATATGTATTACATATATTGTTAATAGTAATAATTTAAAGCTAAGCTTTTATGGAGAATATGGTTAGAGAATAGTATATTGCATGTCCTATATACAAATTGTCATTTTTTTGTTTATTAAGCTCTAAAGCTCTGATAATCTGGAGTAAAGACTCAAGTTCTCTGGCCTATGGTTTAGGGATGTGCCCCTTGCTCTGACCAAGACCTGACTGAGAAGGTCCAGCCTGTAAAATTTACAGGCTCCCTGTGCTCCTAGAGTTATCTTAAATTTCAGCTGCTAAATTCAATTTCAACCCCAATTGCAGTTCAGCATTGTGGGCTGCAATGCTTTCACCACTACATCACCTGAATGTAATGTCTCTCTTGAGCTTACTGTGGTCCTCCCTCCTTTCTCCTTACCTCAGATGAGTCTAGCAGGAGATGAGGACATTTTTTGATGTGAGTACAGGGAAGTGAAGATTTGCTCTGAGAATATTTTAGGTAGCTGAGGAGAAGGGCTTTTAGGGAAGCCCCAGAATGAAGAGGAAGATAGGAGGGGAAGGAGTGCTTTTAAAAGGAAATGCTGCAGCTAGGTACCGATGGGAGGGAAGGGGGGTTGTGGGGACACTTGAAATGGGTTGGATTGGACAGATGAAGAAAATAGGCAGATGGGTCTAATAAAAAATGCAGAGTATGGGACAAGAAGGGACTCAGGATGGATGCTGTGCTGAGGGCAGGAGCCGTTGCAGAGAAGATATGCAAGAAGGGTGATTATTTTCATTTACCAAAATGGTGAATTTTCAGTGACAGATGAATTTGTTGATAGTGGGTCTTTGAACATTCAGTGTGGGACGGGCCATACTGAAATGCCTGGTGCTTTCTATCTCAATAGGTTACCTGAAATTTTAAATGGTAGCATCTCAGTGCCTTGGTTTCTCACTACGTAAGACATGCAAACAAAACACAGAAGGGTTATATAGTAAATCTTATTCCATCTCATTAATGCAATGAATATATGCAAAAAAAATAAAAGCAAAAAAAAAAAAAAGGAAAAATGATGTTCTTTTTCCCTGCTAGGATTTCTGTATGAAAATTATTATCTACTTTCTGTTATACATATGTATACATACACATATATATATCTGTATGTATTCATATAATGCTGATTTTTAAAAATACCTCAGAAGAAAAAATATCAGATTATTTAAAATGCACCCTATACTTCACACAAGTATTTTGTTATAAAAAGACTGATTTTCAGATCTAGTCCTGTTTGCTATCTGTATTCCTTTAAGTCACTTGAGAGAAGGTAGAAACAAAATGTATGTCTAAGAAACATTTTCTTTACAAGTCAGAAAGCTGCCAGCATGATGCTGCTTGATGCAGTGGGAGTGGTGGTTTCTCCGAGATGAACATTTTCAGCATCTGAACTCACTTCCCCAAGCAACCATCAGATGGTAGCAATGCTTGTTTGCTATCTACCATGGACTAGATTCAAGCTGGAATGCAGAAAGCAAGGCTGTTATTGCCAGTCCCTGCAGCCACCCAGTCGCCTTTTGAGACTACCCTGATGTTAGCATTTCAGAGGACACTAAAGCTGCGGATCTCAGTGTTAATGCTGAGGTAGACACTATGTAAAACAATCTGATCTTATATGCACAAAGTCGTAGCCAATAGCCACATGCATGAGGGAACAGATGAAGCCCAAGGGAAATGCAGATGTCCTGTCCCTGGTTTTGTTCTCTAGTTTTTGGTTTGCTGCAAAGAAGGACTCTGAGGGGTGCAGAAATAAAAGTAGCAAGAAAATTAACTTGGGACCTTGAAACTAACTGTGGTAGAGACTCTCAGGCAAATTGATCTAATGTTGCAGAATAGTGATGGAGCAGACTCCTGTAGCATGTAGGAGTCCTTGGTGGAGTGATAAAAACCTTTCTTATTGAAGGCCTGGCCTGAGGTCACTGGAAATGGCTCTCCACTAGGGAAACATTTTGTCTGCTTCATCCTTGTATGGGGGATATACCCTTGAAGGGCAGTATTCAGTGCCTCTGGCTTTAAATGTCAAACAGCTAGACACCTAAGCCTGACATCCCACATTTGATGCCTGTATAGTCCACAGGGTGACAGAGATCTGTCTGGAGAGAAAAGCATTGCCCACACCTAGGATCCTGACCTGGGGAAATAGAAATCAGCCTGTGAAGGTGTCTGTTTCTCTCTACTGATCAGAAACGGATCTCGTTTGATTCACTTAAATTTAAGCCCTAATTTTAGTCTTTGCGAATGCCATTGAAAGGCACAGTTCCCAGCCCTTGTTCTGCTTTCTCTTCCAAGCCAAGCCAAGCCAAGACAAACAAACAAACATACAAACAAATAGAGTAACTCTAACTTTATAAACTGTATGCACATGGCATGCAGTCGCAAATATCTGAAATCATCATATTCAGTTCACTAACAACTTCAAAATTATTGATCCTTCTCTAATTGCTTATGTTAGCACATTTCTCTGGTGATATCAGTGCTATTTGAACCTTTGTCAAGATTCAGCGTCACTGGTTCTATTTTTTGCTGGTCTTCTAATATGTCTGGGACATATTCCTTTAAGATGCCTCTCTGCTGCAGAGATCTGATCTGGCTCTTTTGGGAGCTGCATTTTCATGTTCACTTCTACTTGATGCTTGGTGCACATGTTATGTCTTCTTGGGCAAAATGTCCCTTTTATTGCCCTCCAGCCCCTGCCCTTTTTCTCTGAAAATGCTGCCTGCACAGTCTTCCCAAGGTGGCAGCTTCATTAAACCTCAGGGTGGATGCTTTAGGCATCTTTACTGTTTGAGATAACTAATTCCTATCAGTAAATTACTAAACTGTAGTCCACTGTCAGACTTCATGATGGCAGGTGCACTATATTTAGCAAAAAGAGATTTGGCATGCCTGATTACCTGTTTAGCCATAGTGTCTTCTAGTAAGCTCTTAGGGAAGTGAGAATATCATTCTAGAACAAGTACATTTTTTTTCCTGTCAGCATAATCAGACCTATGTCGACTTTGATCCAGAGAGCTTTTTTTTTTCCCTGAGTCACTGACATTGGATTTTTTTACTTAGACCAGGATTATATTTTTGGCATGTATAGTAAGTCTTGACAACTTTTTAAATGTCATTTTGTTTTTGTCTGGTATACTTTTTTTTTCCTCTTCTTTATTGCTATTTTATTTTTCACTTTCCTCAGGTGTTTTACTTCTTAACTGGCCTTTATATATGTTTATAATCAGTTGCAACCTCTGTGTACAACAATATACTGGGAGGAATGGAGAGCAGTCTGTACTGGTTGCTTTTGTCCTACATGCTTGTCACAAAACAGCAAACCTTGCTGATGCTGGTGGTGTCTCCTCAGGGCTGAATGTTATATTCTGCCTCTCCAGCTGACTACATCCTCTTTTAGAGTTACTGCTCTAGCAAGTGCAATGTTTGTTTTGTCAAACCACTAGCATTTGTTTGCTAAACAACAAAAAAAAAGCTTAGTCAAAAACTCGTCTCTTCTGCACTTCCTATACATGTTCAAGGGGAAGGGACTGAAGCTATGAGTTCTCTGTCATATTTCTACTTAGCTTGCAAACCATGTCAAAAACAAGAGACTATTTTCAGTGTGATGGAAGGAGGTCATGAAATGGTTACACATGGCTTGTAGTTAAGGTTGAGAATAACAGTTTTTTGTAAAGAAGCACATGTCATATACAACATCTTTATACAAAATCTGAAGACTTATCTTCCATTGTGTTGGTGCTATGCTTTCTAAGTGCCAATAAACCCCATGCCACTCACCTTTGTTTTCCACCATGCGGCCATAAGTGATCATTAGTGATACCCTTCCTGAGCAACTGCTTACTACACTTACGGTAATAGTACCTTATGGTTGGCCCTTTCTAAATGAATGGTTTGTGTCTGCAATTCTTTACTGACGTTTTCACCCCATACCCACAGGACATCTTTGCCTAGCTCTGGTTTGGCTTGATAGTCTGACATCTGAATACTTTTCTATGTTGATTGTCTGCTCATTTTCTCATTCTTTTCACCAAGAAAATTAGCGATTTTTTTGTGTCACTGGTTTTGCAACATTTAAACTTTTGATCTGTCTTTAGTTATGTCATTCTGCTGTCCTATCTTAGAGCTGCTGTCCAAAGCACGGTTCATTTGTAGTGTGCTGGCTTTACTGATGGAATCAACCTAAATGGCAGTTTGTGGGAAAGCCAATAAAAATGCAAAGATGTATGACATTTATTGTAGAGACACAAGCCAAAATTGTGACATCTCAACCAAAAAAAACATTTAATATTGTTCCTAACCTCTTCATTTTATTTTATTTTATTTTGTTTTGTTTTATTTTGTTTTGTTTTGTTTTCTGTTCAGTTTTTAACACCTATATACAGGAAAGGTTTCATTCTTCTCAATATCTTCATTTGGTGCTTTTATGTCCTCATGTCAATAAGCCTGATTCAGATTTTCTTTTAGCCTTCTCTTTAAAAAAAAAATTCCCCGTCTCCTGAAGACCATAGTGGCAATGAAGTTCAGCTGTGTCCTGAGAGATTCTTTCTTCCCTCATACACTTTCAGAGTTGTTTCAGGCATCCCCTACTTCTATTCTGCATGTGCCCTCTTGATGATTTTAAGGTCTTTCTGAATTCTTAGTAATGAGCGGGCTTTCTTTCCTGGAGATACGACAATTGCCACATATCGTGGATTTATGCTAAATGCTTTATCTTTGCCTGTTTGAATTCATGGTAACAGGAGAGTAGAATACTTTGAAGAGAAGATAAAACAATACTTCCTTTTTGCAGTTTTTTTTTTTCCTGTTTAATTATCATAAATGTATGTACGACACCTCTCACAGACATAAATCATTAACAGGAAGTAAGAAACTCACAACTCATTTTGATTAAGCACACAGATAAACTCCTGCCAATTCTTCCCACTCACTCAATGATATAGAAATTTGGAAATATTAATTCATATGTATTCAAGTTTCAAACTTAGTTATTGCTTCATATCATTCTGGCATAGCCTGAAGCCGGATAATTTCTCCCTGTGATTTGTCTACCTGGCTGAAACACCTGCTGCTGAACCACAGCACTTCTTTTAGATAGTTGAACTGATTTTGATCTTTATTGCTGCAGTCAAGAGGAGAAAAGTTTGTATACATGATGCAGGTGATGATGATTTGCACTATTTTTCTTGTCTCGTGGCAGTGACAGGGCTTATGCCATGATGAGGCTTTGAAAACCCCAGCTGTATCTTGGAACATGAGAGATGTTATAAAGTGACTTTGAGCAAACTTGTGGAAATGGTATTCTTTTCACTTGCAACAAATGAATAACACCAGCTGATATATATCACGGCCTCTATTTATTTTAGCCAGTTTTTTCAGTTGTTGATGGGGTGATGACTAACATTTCTGTCTTGATGGAAAACAAAATAGTGTGGATAAAACATATTGAAAAGTTAAATCAAAGGCATCTGTGGTTGCTGAAAGCCAACATTCATCAGTAGGGAAACACAGTGGGAATCTGGGAGCTCTTAGGTTTTAGTGCCTTCAGTTTAAATGTCAGACGTCAAAATGATATTTTTCCATATCTATAGAATTTAGGTTCTGAGTCTTTTTACAAAACAAATAGGCAAACAAAAAGACACCACCACCAACAACAAAACCCAACTTTCAGGTCTCATTGTTACTGGCCTCTTTCAACCTTTAGTCAGTTACACAGAGAAAACTTAAGAGTGTTTGATGATGTAAGTGAGGGTTGATGCATGAGTGAAGAGCAAAGCATTTAATTTGGGACAATGTGCTAGGCCACGGAAAGCTGCAGAGACCATGAATGAGGTGATTCATGGTTTGCAGTTGAGAGCTATTTGGATTTTTTCAAATAACAATAAAAAAATATGATGTAGAGAGAGAAAAGCTTGTGAAAGTGATGTGCATCTGTTCCTCTCATGATATAGATACACCCAGAACATTTACTCTTGAGTAAAATAACTCAGCTGTGTGCCAGGAAAGGCAAAGAGAGATCACTTCCTTTTCACTCCTGTCTAGACTTACCCCCAGTTTCAAAAGACAATGCATTTGGAGGAAAGGAAGAGTCCTAAGGAAATACAATGTCCACCGGCATTTGCCAGCCTAGGACAACCTTTCCTAGTCTTGTAATGTTGTGGGTTATGTCAAGTCAGGTTTCTCCAATGTGTTGGACAATACTGATTTTAACTGGGCAGGATTCTCAAAGGCCTTTAACTGATTCTGTGGTAGACATAAGCCAGGCTAAATAGCTTCCTCATTACAGTTTATTATGTAACTGTTGGTTCACAATGTATCATTGTACTCTTTAGAAACCAGCTTGAAACTAGTGCATAAATATTAAATGGCCTCAGGAATAGAGACATTTTTAGCAGAATTACTGAGTATGGTTTTCCACATCCATTGGGAAATCCAAAATCCCCATAGTTATTTAAGGACCAACATGTACTGTCATTTATAGTAATGTAAATCCAGTGTAATTGTGTTGAAGTCAATAGAGTTATTCTAAATTAACATAAAAAAAATAAATTGTATTTGGCCTATGAAATATGAACAATATAATTGCCTGAAATTCTATCCATTAGGATGGGAAAGAAAATTTTAAACTTCTGCAGAAATAGGAACTGAAGTGATCTAAGTGTGTAAATTTAGGCAAAAAAATGTTATCCTGATTTCATTCATGTAATAAAGCTCTTACATCCTAATCAGAAATCTTGAAGCAGAAGTTATTTTTTTCTTCTACTTCTTCTTAAAAATAAAATAAAATGAAATAAAATGAAATAAAATAAGTTTCTACTCTACATTTTAATAATTAAAGTGGAAAAACAGGAAAAGAGGGCTAGCTTTGTGGCTTTTGCAAAATAAAAATATTCAGACCAGTTTAATTCTTTGGAAGCTTCTCTGCTTTTGGGGTACAGTGTTAGAAAAGTGAACAATTGCTTTATCTGTAGTAATAAATGATCCTTATGCTTTCTGTATTACTACTAATAGTCTCCTAGAGACAGGCACAGCATGATTACAGTGTGCCTCAGTTTCACGAAGCACAATGTACATTTGCAGAGATTATCCTTGTCTCTCCTCATTCATTCACTAATGAGATATAGTTTGCCTATGTCTGCAGCGAGTACATAGGGATGGGAAATGTCTGAGCCCTTGAGAAACAACTGTATCATCTGTGATACCTAGAGTCCAACCTTAAGGACCAAAGTGCTGAGGTTCCCCAGAATTTACTTCATGAATGCTTGAAAAATAAAAACATGGGATTTTTCCCCTCAAATCAGAGCTGGCCACTGAGAGAGGGCAGAGAGCTGGCAGAGTGACCTGATCTGATGTGAAACAAATTCTCAGGATCTGAGGTCTAAGTCCTGTTCTGTAAATAGGAGGTTTTTCCTGGTTGTGAGATTATATGAGAAGCATCACAATGAAGAAGAAAAGCTCTCAACAGTGCTACTGCAAGTCCTGTTTAGAATCTGGGGTGAAAGGAAAGGGATGCAATCAGAAAAATAATGTCCTTTCCTCGGTTCATTTATCTGTAAGTTTGTAAGCAGTTAGGACTCTGCTCAACCCAGTGGGTCTATAATGTATGATGTGAGATATATCCCAAAACCACTGTCTGAAATCCAAACAGCTGAGAGTAGCTTCACAGAGCACAGAAGACATCATGTCTGAAATCTCTCCTTCAGGACATGACCACTGACTTGTTCTCTGCCCTCAGTCACAACCACAGGGGACAGGGGACAACTTCAGGACATGGTGTCGTATATTTGAGTGCTTGATTTATGAAACACAGCAGAGGCAAACAAAAGCTGGAACAACACATTGATAGGAAAACTCCCTATGCTTCAGCTAGAAGACACACCTTTAAACACAACCTCCAAACGTATATTATAGAACAGAACAGTCTGTATTGTATTCAACAGTGTTCTCAAAGGATTGTCAACTTCTGTCTGCAGGTACCTTTTCTTACATATAATCTATAGCGCTCATTACCCCCCTTCATCCCTCCCCCTTCCCCCCCCACATAACCATATAACAGAGATATGCATTACAGAAAATGTGTATATGTTTGCTTCTATTATAGTCATGATCAAAAGGCTATGATATATTGAAATATTTGCTTCCTACAAATACATCTGTTATCAGAGGGTTCCTTAACATAAATGGTGTATTTTCTATAATGTGCTCCATCTAATGAATGGTTCAGCAAAGGCATGAGAACAGAACTATGTGGGGAGAATGCAGTAATTTCTCTTTAACATGCAGGAATTCTGAATACAAGTAAATGCATGCCAAATTTTATTGCTTCTAAATCTGAATAATTGTATTTCTGAGCTGTGCATCTGGGTAGATAATAAAGCCACAAAACAATTTAATGAAACATATAAAAAATCAAATGACATTACTAAATATTATAATATGCAGAAAATATATTTTGCATATTGTCACCTAATCTTTCATCCACATACTAACAAATAATGCAACAATAAGTGAAAGTTTTATTATCCATCTAAGTAAATTGAGACCAAATTCACCTTGTTTCCTTTTCTTTATGTGTGTGTGTGTGTGTGTGTGTGTGTGAGTGTGAGAACATAAAAGTGAGATTGATATTATTGCTTTATTTTTATGGTACATTTTTTCCATAATAACTAATGTGACAAATACAAGCTTTTTTTTTTTTTTTTTTTTTTTTTCTGTTAAATCAGTCCTCAACTCAAATTTTGATTGTTATGCAGTCAAGCACTTATAAGGGATAAGACTTGAAAATGTGGCTTTTATTGTTAGATCTTTTATGTAAAATTCTGCAAGAATGAAAACTGAAATGCCATAAAGAAAGAGGATCCTCATATATAAATTAAGTGTATAAAATTCATGGATATAAGTTGCCTTGAACATCCCTTATAGCTGAAGGACTGATATGGGCAACTTGGATAGAAATACTGCTAACTCATTCCAGACACCTGTTTTAGGATGAGGTGAACTGTCCTTTTGGGGGATTTGTATTTCTTTCTGTTCACCGTCAAGGAATCCTAAATGACTAGCTTAGACTCAGATGTCAAACTTTTCAAAGCCTGGGCAAGGAAGCAAAAATCCCATCTACAGAGGCAAAAATGCTCCCATGATGGAGGTATCTCTTTTGTTCTTGCAATGATTCTAGCACTATGTCACTGATTTATTTTACTCTGTCATGGAAGAGGTCACTGCAGAGTTCTAGCTGATTGTAATGTCTGGATTTAAAGGACAGCAATCTAAAGTGTCTACTGCAAAATGCCTTTTGCAAAGGTGAGCCTGTATCATCAAAAGTCATGGAAACTGTAGGAAAAGGAATTTTGCAAAAACTGGAGCAAGGAAATGTCCTGGCTTTACTCAAGACAACTGTCTCCCTTTTCTTTCCCTGAGACACGTTCACCCATTTTTTTGCACAGAACAGATTCTAATACCATGAGATACTCCACTGAAGTCAGTGAAGGAAACTATGTCATTCATCAGGAGAAAGTAGGTGAGACTCTAGCTATTTTTTGTCAGTTTGATTGCGTAAACCTATAGAGAAAGATTTTCCCCATCACCTCATCTTCTCCATGCTTTGGGAAGGAAATTGGTTCTGTTCTCTTGTGTCTTCTTTCTTACATTATGCATCAAGTTCAGATTCTTGAAGATTATTTTCTAAGTTCTGGAAAGGTAAACCAAGGAGTAATAAATGCCTTGAGCTAATGAGTGAAAAAACTTGTCTCCTTGTGAAAGAAGGAACTGTTCTCAAAGAAGATAGAGGTTTTGTACTCTAAGGTATTTTTTGTACTGAAGTCAGGACTTTTTTTAGAAACCACACAGTGATTGTGGAACAAATTCCTGTAAGAAGAAAGAACCATTGTATAGATCATAACACTTTCCACTCTGGGTGTCAAATGAACTTCTTGATTCCTTCTGTTGTTCTTACAAACAGCTCACATAGAGTAAGATACTCAGTTAAAAAGTAGAATTTTCTTCCGACAAGTAGTAGTAAGAAAGACCCAGACGTAACAAATTTCACTGACCACATTCCACAACATACTACTGGATTGAGCAAAAATGCTTTGGGGAATATAAAGTATAAATATGCAGAAAAATAGAGATTAGCAGTTGCCACACAGAGATAAATTACAGTGAAATGGTGAACAGAATAAAGAATGTATATAAAAATATTCTGAGTCCTTAAGAATCAAGTCCCTGCAGACAGGTTTTCCTCTTGCTCATATTATTATTATACTTCAAAAAATTCAGGGGGAAACTTGGCCCATTAATTTATGAGAGGAAGTTTTTGGGGTAAGGAATTTGGTTTGACTTGACAAAACACTGTGAATCAATTCTTTTTATTCTATTGTCAGTCATTCCCTTTCAGTTCAACTCTTTTGGATCTAAAACTTACTCTGACAAGGGTTATCTTTATGGTCTGCTGCAGTACCCTGAGATTCAGCCATGCTTTGAAATTTCCTTCCTTCCTTCCTCCTTTCCTCCTTTCCTCCTTTCCTCCTTTCCTCCTTTCCTCCTTTCCTCCCTCCCCCCCTCCCTCCCCCCCTCCCTCCCTTCCATTTTCCTTCCATTCTTCCTTCCTTTCTTCCTTCCTTCCTCCCTTCTCTTTCCTATTGCTCTTTCTCATGTTTCTTCCCTCCCTGGCTTTCATCCTTCTTCCTTTACTTAGAAGACCACTTTCTAAACCAGAACAAAAACTCTGTTAAAATGACTGTAATTGAAATTTCGAAGCTTGGACTAAGCAGGTTATGCTATGCAGTACCTCTAGAAGAGGTTTATGCTTCAGATATTTGGTTTATATACAATTTATTATCTCATTTAATCTGGAAAAAAAAATTGCAACAGGATAAGATCTGGAATTGAATAGCTATGTGTTTCTAAATACATATTACACACATAAATATGTATATATACACTGTATATATAAAATGTAAAAGATATATAAGAACATATATAGAAAACTATCTTAATAGTTTAAACCACTGTGACTCCTTAATACTGAGTTGAAGTAC
The DNA here is from genome assembly GCF_038088225.1 of Cyrtonyx montezumae. Lineage (NCBI taxonomy): Eukaryota > Metazoa > Chordata > Aves > Galliformes > Odontophoridae > Cyrtonyx > Cyrtonyx montezumae. The sequence goes on from NW_027071992.1 coordinate 17,643,614, forward strand.
TTATTTGAAAGAGTAGTGATGATCTTGAATTTTGTTAGTATTTCAAAATATCAATCTTCTATTCAAAATATAAGGCATATATATATAAAAAAATCACCTATCCTTTAAGTATAAATATGGATCAGTGTGCCTAAAATTAATATTAAAAATCTCCTTGCAATTTTGATGGTGGAGAAGGTGATGAAATATTTTTTTAGGATTAATGTGACTAAGTGAGAGCTTCTGAATGGGATCTAAATTCTAGTTTCTTATTAAAGAGATGGCTTTGCAAGCGAAACGTCTCATTGTTCAGTCATAGATTAAAATGTGATTGTTTTTCTGAAGTTCTGATAGATAGTATTTTGTGGCTCTAGTTTCAAAAAATTTCTAAGTACTGAGATTCTCCTCCCATATTCTTCTCCACCCAGGTCATTTTTTAAATTTTTGTCTGGAAACAGATACATTTAGAAAATATTTCCCACTTCTGTAGAAGCAGTATTTGTAGCTCAGTTAAATGGACATTGTAAATTTAATGCAAGATTAGTATGTAAGTTTAATACACCTACTATTTTCCATAATTTAGGTATATCTAACTCATCTTTTCTCAGCCATTAAATTTTGGAAAACACTCTAGTGGAAATTAAATAGGACCTATGAATACAGAACTTGCGAAGAAAATGAGACCTCTCTTGCAAAGTGGTGTATAAAGGGAGAATGGGGCAGAAAAGTGGAAAAAACTGAATCATTTTTTCCCCTAGTTTTGATTTCTATTCTAACCTTTCTTATCACTATATCAAAAGTCTAATTTAACCTGCTAGGTCTAAAGTGTTCAATATTTCCAACCGTTGTCTTAAAAACAAACAAAATATTTCAAAATTCTGTTTGGAAATGAGGAAGTTAAACAGATTGTAAACCTGAAGTGAAACCGATTTCAGTGTCTCATTACACAGAAGCATAAAACACAGCATATAAGGAAATCAATGTCTTCACTGAAAAATTAAGAACTGCATTACTCACCCTGGGGTCACTGTTTGGAAAAGAGGAAGGCTGCAGATGTTTTGGGGGATATTAATAGAAGAAGTTGTGCTTATCCTTTCTTCTTAATAGCTGAGAGAGAAAGCTTGGCATTTTTTATTCCTGCTGTATAGCTTCATGATATTAGGAAAAGGGTGAGATTCTGTAATCTAAGGTGGAATTTATCCAGATAAGAAGATGTCTCTTTTTTTACACACTCAGCTTTACTTTCATTTTCTTCTTCTTTAATGCTAAAGGGGTCACAGGACTTATAACCTGCTCACCTTTTGAAACTATCCATGATTCCGCCTGCTGTCTGTGATAAGCAGCAGTGATTGGAAATGCTTAATATTTCAGGCAGAAGGTGGGGTGGAAATATTCTATTGGTAAGTAAAAGAAGCAGCATTGGTCTCACTGGTAGCAGTAAGATCAGTGGTTTAGCATCAGACAATATATACTTGGAAGAAATAAAAAAAAATCAGGAAAAATATAAATAAAAGAGAGTGCAAAGTTTTATTGTCAAGCGCGTCTGTCACTTCATGAAACCACAGCTATATATAAGATATATGTGACATACTAATAGGAAGTAATTTACCCAAGGATGTTTTTGTGCCTTGAAGTGCCTTCAACATTTCTGCTTTGAAAACTTTGCAAGTGTGTATGCATCAGAGCAGTTACCGAGGCGCTGAAGTTCTCAATTTGTGCACAATGTGACTTTTATAATGCTATTAAACTCATCTCATGGAAAGCGGTGTGCACAAAACAATGATACATGAGATCTCAAGGAGGCTGCTGAGAGAGGGGAAGGCTGGAGTGAGGAGAAAGCTTTTGTAAAGTCACTTTGAAAATGTACCTCCACTGCAGAAACCTTCTGTTTATTCGTATTTGAAATTATCTGTTACACTTTGGACTGAGATTCATGCTACTTGCATTTGTCACCCCTTCTGTATAATAAATTAAGTGCAATTATATTTATTTCCCTATCTTTAAAGTAAATGTAGTGTTGATGAGATGCAGCAGTCTGACAGCCCTGGTAATTGAACTCATGCATTTATCTCCAGCATGGGGTAATGAGAGCCCAAGATTCCTTCTTGTCCTGCGAGATCTAACTTGAAGGGATGGGCTCAGATGAATACTCAGTACCTTTAAGTAGACTGGTTTTGCAAACAGCTCCAAAAGCTCAGACTTTTTCAAACAAAGTCTGACCTTTCTTCTTCCTTACTCTTGATCCAATCTTAGCTACCTGCCCTGCTCTTTTCTTTCTGGCACCTAGACAATAAAATCTGTGTTCTTCTGTAACCTGCTGGAGAAGTAACATTCACACGGAGCCCTGTTCTGAGTTCAGGCATTCCCATGATTTTATTGGAACACTCTAAGATCTTAAATTAAGCAATTGCAAATGGTATTTGCAAGGTGAGACAGATCTGAGTGAGATTTTTGCCCAATGGAAGCCGAAGGGAGGGTATCAATTTAATTTATAGCAGAAGAGCTGTGAGATGGTCAAAGATTTGGGGAGAGAAAAGGAACAGATTTTCCTGTGTGATAGGAAATCCTTAAACTGTGATTTTTCTTTGTTCATTTGTAAATATAAACAAACACTGAGAACAGACATATGAACTTCTGTCTCTAAAGTGAAATTCCCTGAGGGGAAAAAAAATGGGGGAGGTGAAGGTCAGTTCAAATATTTTGATGTGATAAGCTCAGAGAGTTTCATTCAGTGAAGAAATACATATAACTTTTCAATACTTTGGAACTATATTTTTTTCTAAGCTATTGAAATTAAAGTCAGTGCATCCCATGCAGAAATTACTGCTACAGAATATTTTGTCATCATTTGTTTTTCTTCTCTCATGAAATTTGCTTGAAAACAATATTTTTAATGTGTTTTGGAAGATTTCATTTTTATCACCAGGCAGGCATTCTGACAGCATTACTTTGTAAAGCTTTAAATGACAGTGGCTATGTCTCTGAAACCTTCTGCCTGGTTTTAGGCATCTAGACTAGAAGTAAAGTTCCTGTAGATTTCTGTTAGTAATGGAGAGAGTGGCAGATTCAGATAAAAATGTACTCTATATTACTATATAGAGGAAAAGGACCTGGGGGTGTTGGTTGAAGCTCGGCTTAACATGAGCCAGCATTGTGCCCAGGTGGCCAAGAAGGCCAACAGCATCCTGGCCTGTATTAGAAATAGTGTAGCCAGCAGGAGCAGGGAGGTGATCATCCCCCTGTACTCAGCTCTGGTACAGCTGTACCTCGAGTACTGTGTTCAGTTTTGGGCCCCTCACTACAAGAAGGACATTGAGGCCCTGGAGCGTGTTCTCCAAAAAGCATGTCTACCCTTCAAGTCTGATATTCTGATCTCTTCTGACCATGGAGACAGAAAGAGTCCAAAGGAGGTAACAAGGATCTGGAACATCTCCCATATAAGGAAAGGCAGAGAGTCCTGGGACTGTAGAGAAGAGACGGCTGAGAAGGGATCTCATAACTGCTTATAAATATCTAAACTACTGGAGTCAACACAATGGGTGTGAACTCTTTGGTGGTGAGCAACAGTAGAACAAGGGACTACAGGGAGAAACTGGGACACAGGAAATTCCATACTAACATGTGGAACAGCTTCTTTACTGTAAGGGTGATGGAGCACTGGAACAGGCTGCCAAAAGAGGTAGTAGAATCTCCTCAGAAGATATTCAAGACCTGCCTGGTTGCCTACCTATGAGACTGCTGTAAGGAAGCTCCTTTAGCAAGGGAGTTGGACTAAATGTTCTCCAGAGGTCCCTTCCAACTCCTACAGTTCTGAGATTCTGTAAATGAAACTATATTTAATACAAACTTCATTTGCTACACACATATCCATTAGGACTCGTAAACATGCAGAGTCCACATGGCTCTGCAACTACAAGTGGTTCGGTCAGCCAGGTGAACAACAGCAAAATTGTGGCTACATAAGCAATGGCTGTAGACTACCTAAAGTACAGCTTTCTCCTTGAAGAGCTTGACATACATTCCCTTAGTCATGGGTTTAAACGTATTGGATGTACTCAGGCTTACATTCAATAGCTGGGAATAAACAAAATTGAATACAAACAAATTCAATTGGGTTTAGATAAAGCGGTATCTATTTATTTAGAAAAATATACTTGGCTATATCCTTTGTTAGTCTTTAGATCTGATGTAGGTCAGCAGCAAATAAACTGTCTTGTATTAAAGCAAGAAATAAGTGGTGGTGGAAGATGAACCATGATACTTTCTACTGAGGTAGTGCAATAAATACAATACCCTTTGTCCCTGCTTTCTTTCTCCTGAAGACACAGCTTGGGTTTTTGTCTAGAATTTATCAAATTCAACACCTATTTCCTCCCACTCCCCTTCTATTTTCTTAATGGTATTCAGAGAGAGACAGACTTTTTATTTTCTACACAACATCAAGACATTCTATTAAATATAGGATTTGGGACTTCGCAAATCAACAAGCGCATTGTACTCCAAGGGAGACAAAAGGTGACTGAACAGTTTAGCCAGACAACATACAGGCAAAAGTAATGCTCCACGGTAAGAGGATTGCCAGCTCTATTGTTGGGCCCACAACAGGAACCAAATGATTGCAACATTAAATTCCCATCTCACATGGAAGTTATTTCAGGGAGAAGTCTAACAAGCAAACTGCGCCCACAGTTTAATCCTATTGTCACCCTGATGGATTTATATTTGCTGCTGGGTTGTAGGGGTGGAATGAGGCCGCTTTGTTATTATTTCAGCTATATTTATTGGGAATAAAACAACCCCGTGATTAGGTAAACGTGATTACTGCTACCTTTACATAGTCAGGAATTTCTGTTTTGCTAGTATAACTGCAAAATGACCAAAATTGTATCTTAGTTCAAGAAACAATTTAGAAATTGTTCACTCAGAGATGAGAAAAATATTTTCAACTATAATTAAGACTTGTGAAATGTTTCTGTTTTTCTCTTGGCTACACATGTTCTTATGACCTCACTTCATCTCTTCACCTTCTTTTAATAAGTACTGCAGCTATCACAGCAGAACATGAGATCAAGTATAGTAGTTATTGTTTAATGCATTTTCCTACTCTCTGCATCTTGGAAACATCTATAGATGTTCACCTACAGGTATATATATATTTTCACTGTAATCCTGAGACATGACGTCATTCAGTTTTCTAGTAACTATTGATACAGAACCACAATGACAGACAGCTCAAATAGGCTAGATATTCAAAAATTTAATTATCCAGGTCCAGAATAGAGCCTTTAGTGATTCTTTTTTAGCATGAGGATATTTAACTTAGTGTAAGCAGAAATGTAGTTACATCTTTGGATTACCAAGCAGATGTACTATAGATTCAGTTTAGCCAAATCTTCAGCTGATGTTGATTGGTTTAATTTGACTGAAGACAGTATTACAGTGATTTACATAAGTAGAAAAATCAGACTTGTAGCTTTTATGACTTTCTTGGAACTGATTGTTTCTTTGCAAGGTATTCATGGACAGAGTGAAAAATTAACAAGGAAATCTTATTGTTGTGTTGATATAAAAAATGTAGGAGTTTTAGAGATGGTCATAATTTCTTGTACAAGTAGGTTATTACAAGTTTCATTTGGGAAACAAATAAAAGAACAAAAAAATGTTTGGGGATGAAAATTACCTCTTCATTTTTTTTTTTTCCTTGCAATATCTTTTTCTTTTTCTTTCTTGTTTTTCTTTTTTTCTCTCAACATTCTTTTATTGTGCACTCAACATTTTGACCTAAACTATAATTAAAGGGGAAAAATAGAGCAAATAAAAATTCCAGTCATTTGTGAATGCTACTTACTCATTTTCCATCAAGTTTTAACTGAAAACAAAAATATTTTTACTGATAGAAAAATGGCTTAAAGATTTTTTTTTTCTGTGAGATACATCCAAATACTGACCTCATCTCTTTGTTTGATTGTATCAAGTTAGAGATTTGAATGGCACTATGGATCTTTCTAATGCTCCTCATTATGTCTTTTTTATAATGTATGTGTTTAATGTTTTGGTTGTTTTTTTTTTTCCCTCGTGTGTGTATTATATTTTTTGCTGCTCCATACTTTATTCCATACAGATGGAAACAAGAGCTTGTCAGCCTGACAGTCTTTCTCAGTCTTTTTTTAAAAATAATCTCTTTAAGTATTTCTTGATCCAAATCTCTGCCTTATGCTCTTTGGAGTAAGGAACATTTCTGTTTTTTAAGTACAAAGAGTTCCTTTCTACAATTAGCAAAAGCACATTCAAGTGTAGAAATCTGATATACAGTTCTCAAAAAAGCTGAAAATATGCAAAATATCAAGCAGTCCTGTTTGCGTAATTCTAGTGCTAACAAAGTTTTTATATTCCCAAAATATATTCCCTCACATAGATTTGAGGCACATCAATTGGAAGTGTCTGCTACTCCCATTTTATGTCCTACTTGGGGTCCCCACTCTCCTTGTTATAGCATGTTTCTGAACTCTTGCAGCCATCATCTCCGACCCCACTATGGGATATTTGATCAGAAATTACTCTAGTCCCTAACTCAAAGGCTCAATCACCTTTAGTGTGACTAAATCTATTTAAAAAGTATTAGTTTGGGATTTATTTCAAGTAGAGCTTGATTGTTCTCCAGAACCCATTCAATGTACCCTATGGTCTGTTCTAAAGGATCTTGAATAAAAAAGATCATATTCAGGATGCAAGGAACTGCTATGTCATGTATCCTGTCTGCCAGTGCACTGCAGATGCCTTGAATTACTAGTCACCACGTGTAACTAATGGAAACCTAAATGTCCAGAGATGTCTAAGCATTCTGAGTTCCCTGTGGAATCAGTAAAGAGGGAAAGCTGGATGGAATTGCTGCTGGGAGTTGGGTATTGCTCACAAACCCTTAAGACAGCTGAAGTCATCTGATGTCAAACCCACCCTTGGCTGCACTTTTAGGATGGTGTCTACATTTTAACAGCAGTTTTAAAGAAGTGTAACCTTCTGTTATGCCTTCAAAGTGAATTTTAATATCCTTTTGATATGAAGAGTATTTCTGACTTTAATTTGTAGAAAGTTCTGGGGTAGTTTCCTTCATCCTTCATATTTCAATATTTATTTATCTGAGTAGTGAAAATAATCTCACCAGGAATTTATTATTTATTATTAACATTGATATAGAACTTATTATATAAAAATGTATTTATAATCACATTTTGTTAGATGCTGTAAAAATAAATCAAATAGTACAATTTGTGTTCTGCAGAATTTGCAGCCTGAAAGAAAATATGTAACAAAAGTCTTAATAAAGAGGTGAGTTTGGCAAGAGGAACAAAATTTGCCATACAAAATCCATAACCTATCAGCAGTAGCAAAAGTCATTCCCTGATATTTTTTAGTGTTTTAACATGTTTAGATGACAGTCTCTAGACAAGCTTATGCCAGTGTAGGTGAATCATATAGCTTATGAATGCTTGTAAACAGACTTGCTATATTAGGAAGAATTAATGTTTGCATTATCAAAAAAACCCAAAAAACAACAACAAAAAAAACCACCCATAAAACAAACAAACAAACAAAAAAATACAGTATTTGCTTTGAAAATCTCTAAAATGGAATTTGATTTATATTTAGTAAAAGCCATTGTTATGGAAATGAATTAATTTACATTTAATGTGTAGCAGTTAAATAAAATATTCTTGTTATTCTGATTTTTTTTTAATGAACCATATTTTTTCAGCACTTCTAATCAATTTGTTCTAGTGCAATTGATGGAGAAAAAGCATACCAGGAAAAAAGAAAAATATTATTTCTGGGGAAGGTCTAATATATGTTAGGCTAAAGCAGACATACTAAACAACGACAGAAGTCTATGCTGATTTAACAATCAAACCTCTCACAAGATCAGTGTCATATTATCATCACGTGTTAAGAACTGACGCATCAGTGCTAGTTGCACAGATGCTCTGGTTGATGTCTTAGTGTATCAGAGAGCAGTTGTCAACTACTGAGAATCATTTGCAGCAGAACTGGTGTTGAATCCCATCCTAAAAATCTGATGCTAGGAAGACTGCATAGGTGCTCGAATGTGTGCGTCAAGAGATGAAGTGGATGTGTCTCTTGGTTGTTCTCTAGATATTATCAGACTACATCTAATAAATAATGATGACAAATAGCAAAAAACATATTAAGTTGCACTGATTATAATTTCAATTCCAATTCAAAAACAAACAAAATTTTTTTTCTTCAATTTGGGGAAAATTTATACAGCACAGGAATTGAATATTAACAGAGTTGAGATCTGCAATTCGCTTTTCTTAGTTACTGTGAAATTGGGGCTAGTTAAGTTTCAAAAATGCAAATAAGGAAATAAAGTAAGTAGCAGTTTCCAAGGCAATATCTCTTTGTATTTGGATTTGTTTATTTTTATCTATATTTACCCCGTAAACGGTTTTTTATTTGTTTGATTGTTTGCTTTTTTTCCCAGTTCAATTTCATTCTTTTTGTTTCCTCTCCTCTTTCTAGACCTGTGCATTTTTTTACTTTGGTGTGATCAAATTTATATGCATGCAATAAATAAGTAAGTACAATTCATGGAAGAGAAACAGGACAGAACAAGGAAATAACTCACTTTGAGGGTCCTGTAGTCTATTCTTGTCCCAGTTTCAGCTGAATAACCATGTCACTCATACTGGATTTCTCTAATGCTCTTGACATTTGACTATCTGTATTCACACTAAAGTCAATGGCAATTCATTGAAGTCAGTGAGATCAGAATTAGGCAAGCAGTAATTACTTTTGAAAACTTTGTCTCTAATGTCCAGTAATTTCTATTGACCTGTCAGAATATTCTCTGAAAGGAAACTTTTGACTTCTCTAGAAAACAAGAGTCAAATCAAGCTACTACTTCGTAAGTCCAAGTTATATACTCACAAGTTTAAAGAAGACTCTTGTGTAAAGATGTTAATTATGTTTATTTGTTTCTTTTTTCGTTACTAACAAGATTATTTTCATAAGAGAAAGTTTAAGAGTGAATTGTTCCATGGCATGAAATGCATATGGCTCAAAGTTTTGTTATAGCACAGTAGTTTTCTAACATTTCACTCTTTGCAACTCACTTCACACATGGGCATCAGTTCAGAGAGAAATAAGACAATGTACTTGCATTGGAAAAATCATCTGTAATGCAATTTCTTTCCGTTCTACAGAACTGTCACCATTAAGAAGTCAGTTTTCAAACTGCATGTAAAAACTTTGAGAATGACACTCCTGGACCTCCTGATATAAAACCTATCATTATTAGGTCAATCATTTCCCAAAGCAGTGACAGATATTCAACACTATTTTCAGAGATAAATGTATAGTCTTCATTGCAGCTCCTCTCCTTGTTGGCAATTTCAGTAGAGAGGCCAAGAGGTGAATAGCCTGCAGAACTTGTTCTGTTTTTTCATGCCTGGGGTTGACTTTTTTTAAGTTAAGACCTTTTGGAGAAAGTTTCACCTCTCATAGCCTTTTTTGCAAAAAGTGGTCATATATGTGAATTTTGAGCAACCAGCATCACCCATTGCTAAAGGGCAGGAGCTAACCAGGGAAAGGTCATTCCAATTCACCAAGGACTTTGATATTTCAGAATAGCTGACATCGTTATGAACTGAAAGAGAACCTCACATTTTGAATTTCTTGAGTAAAAGTAAAATTGTCATGGTCCTCAGGAGCCCCACCAGAAGACCCATTCTGAAGGTATGAATGAATACTGGGAGCTCTTGGTAGGGTGGCTGTACAGGCGTTCCACAAGTTTTCTCATTAAAAATGGTAAGCCACTTAGATGAATAGGAAGATGAGGAGGTGCCAGAGCATTTTGGAATTGAAGCACTGGTAGCTTCCAAGGTTTTTAAATTGACTTCCATGCAAGGAAGCACAGTGGAATGCTGGAAATACCCATAGCCAAATAACAATGGAGAAAAGAAATAGTGATCAAAGAGAAGACAACTTTTAAATGGAACCTAGTCACAGATTCTAGCACAACATTGTCAACATTCAAATCATTATAAAACCTTTATATTTCTATGGATCATCACCCCCTGGAGGAATGACATATCCTGGAGAGTTTCCAATGAGTAATAGCAAGCATGGTTCTAGATATTAAGCAATTTTAAAAATTTATTGCTCTTCCAAGTTAACTGCCAAAATAATGCATTTAGGGGACACCTGAGGCACAAGAACTCACCTTTAGCAGTACATTTCATGCTTGTTCATTCTTTAGTTTGCTTTTCACAGTAGTTTGTTAGCATATACATGAAATATCATACAGCTTCTATGTCATGTACAAGGTAGATTCAGTGCTTTTTGTTCAGAACTTTGAAGAAAGTGTGACTTGTTTGTATGCCGGATTAAGCGTAAGTTTATGAAGAATAAGTAAATATTTCTAAAAACATCATTTTTTAAACATTTCTTCCAACAGTCACAGATGTCTAGAACATGAAAAAAATAATGTAACAGATCAGTATAAGTTCTGTATGTCTCTTCAATTCTCCTGTGGTAGCTTTGTTATAGCTTTCATATCATGCTGACAATGTTCAGGTACACACAGGTTGAGAATGGTGATCTTTCTAAAGTCTGACAAGATTTTCCTGTACCAGCCTGAGGTTTTGTGGCTTCACTTCTACACTCTTAAGTAACTGCATCAAGACTTCGTTCTTTGGAAGAAGTAAACATGCCTTTCTAAGCGTCTCCTTAACAAGCTTCCTTATAAATAAATATTATCCATCACATAATTGTGATTTGTAGTTTTTATCTAGGAATGTATGCTGTTCCAGGCACCAAATGAGGACATCAAGAATGAATTAGACTTCAGAAAATTCTCCTTCGTAATGTTTAATTTCTAATAAAATATTTTGTCATTAGAATAAGTCTTTTACTTTTCTCGTTCATTCATAGTTTTCCTTCTTCGTTCTTCATCCCTTCAATCTGGACTGTCTACCACAGTTCTTCTACATCTAAAAAAAAAAAAAAAAAAGGCTTTATTAAAGTCAACCTTTCAATTAACTTTCCTAACTAAAATGACTGTATTAAGCAAAAGTGTGTATAGTAGCCAATAAAATGTCAGATAATATTGAACACAGACATGGGCTAACCTTGCAACCTAATAAGTTATTATGTGCAGAAGTTACAACTTGATTCTGAATAGAATACACATGTATGATGAAGCCATTTTATGGCTGAGTGATTGATTACAGCATTCTGAGCCGTCTCAACAAGATAAACTCAGATAAGGGAATCTGCTGATATTTAAAGCTTGACAATTTATTATCCAAAGACTACTATAAAAATGATTTTATAATTCCCTTCATTTAAGTGGGTTTTTTTGAAGGTAATAAAATATATTTTCCAGAGTAACTGACTACAATTGGAAACTCTTCTTGTTTGCTGGTAGTAAATTACAATAAGAAATATAAATGAGTAAAAAACAAACATTACTAGTTCACTTAGCTGCTTCTTGAAGCTGTTGTATAGAAACTACTGAGATGAGAATGTTTTTTCTCTTAAATTGTTAAAATGCTTTTATTAATTCTGAAAATCAGTTCTAGGTAAATGGAAATGCACCAAGCCAAGATAATATAGTAATGTAATTAATATATTAACAATATAACTAGACAAATATTGTTAGCTCAAGATTAATTATTACAGAAAAAGGAAATAAAGAATACCACTATAATAAAAAAAGTCTCAATAATACAGCTATGCAGTTATAATTGGACACATATTTGTACTTACACATTTTATTTTCTCCTTCTGCTCCTCCTTTGCATCCTAAGACCTATGCAAGCAAGAAAATAATTGGAGCAGATCATCAGTCTCCTAGGTTTTCTAATGAGAAAAGGGTGACATTAATTGATTTTCTTCTCTCTTTCCCTTTTTGAGATGTTAGGCTTGGGACTATTTTTGTATTTCTTCCTTGTTTATAGCCCATGTTACGTCTCAGTTTACTGTATATAAGTTCTGCAAATCATAGATATTTCTGTCTAATGGGGAAATTGACATAGCCTGAGACTGCAGACAGCAAACTTCAGTCTTCTAGAATCATCTGACTGTTATCTGAATAATACTCTATGTATATTCCTTACGTATACAAAAAAATGATAACAAATGTTGTGATAATGAGTTTCTCTGCTGTGACCATTCTTTCAAATGGATTACAACCAGAAGAATATGAGTAATTCATATGAGTAATTAAAAATCATGACCACGAAGGTTTCAACTGACTATGATTCCTGGATGCTGAACAAAAAACTGTGCAATAAAAAGGTAATATTAACCTAAAGGTATGAAAAAGAAACACTTCACTTTTGAAAAAAAAAAAAAAAGAAGAAGAGAGAAAATTTGGATATTTCCTGAATACCACTGAATTTCAGTGGAACTCCGTATCCTGTCTTTATGCAATTTGTCAACATTATTCAATATATCCTGTATCTGCTAGCAACAGAAGATTTACCTTCATCCTAGTATAATAAAAGTAACTGAAGTATAATAATGCAAGAAACTGCAAGTAGTACCCACCTACTTAGAGGGTCTGTATATGTTCTTTCACCCAAAACACACTGAGGTCATTATTCAAACCATACCACATAAGGTAACTCAACCCCTGGAGAAGGCCAGCTCTCTCTCTGTTGACTTTAAATGAACCATCTTGTCTCCTAGTTTATGATTGTGTTTACTTTTTCAATAATGAAATCACTTTTCAATTTTTGAAAAAAGAAAATAAATTAAGAAGATTTAGAATATTTATATATAAAGAATCTATGCAATTTACCATTTAACCTTTAAATTATGTAATTCAGAAATAACCCATCTCAGCCTTTCAAATGTCTGAGAGAACTAAAATGAAAAAGACCCACAAGGCAAAAGATTTTTGAGACTGACACTGCCTGACATGAAAACAAAACCATGCCTCGATAACTAGTGTTTTCCATCTTACAAATTCAGTCAGGAAGAGAATTTGTGTATCTTGTCTGGGAAAACTTTCCTATTTCTCTGCAGCAGTTCAGCTTCTCTTCAATATCTAGTTTTTCAGGAGTTGAGTGTTAATCTTCTCTCTTCTACTTCATAGCCATGCAGCCTGTAAAAGATTTTTCAGTTGATCACTCAACTCTCAGGGCAAACATTAAAAGGAAAAATGACACGAATCAGAGGGGAGTTTCATACTACATTTCTTTGAAAAGAAAAACCTCTCTGAATGAATGGGACAGGGATCAGGAGCAGGTTGTGTTTAGCCTCAAAATTATGTAACTTCTGACTTTTAATTGCTTTTTTTTTTTTTTTTTAATTGGGCAGTGTATTCAGTGGGACTGCACAGTGGTTAAGCCGCACTGTCTTTTCGTAACATTTGCTTACATGGATATACATCCCAGCCATTCAAAAATGTTCTAAGATGTCTGAACATATTAACTTCACAGTGGCTTGCCACTTGTATAACAAAATGAAGTAGAAATGAATGAGAAACATTTCCACCTGAGGACCTTAGGTATTTCTTAGGCCTCAGTACTTAGACTTTCCATTAAGAAGTTGTGAAATGTCCTAGAAGCCTGATTTGGTCTCATTACTTCATTACTGTTCTTCCTGGCTGCCCTCTGGAGTAGGACAAGGTTTTATATAGAAAAGGCAGAAGATCCCAGCAACAGAGTCCTGCTTACTTTCTCATCTGCACGTCTGTGAAATATCCCACAGCCAGAAAAGAGAGAAATACATACTGAAAATCCTGTTCCTAAGGAATTCAGAGCACCCAGTTGTGAGAACAGATGTGAAAGTCAGTGGCTTCTGACATGTCCTTGGCTTCATATGCAGATAAAGAAGAAACTAGTATTTACCCTCTCCATGTCCTGCAGCCTAGAAAGAGTGAAAGACTGGTACTTAATCTTTGACTTCAAGCAGAACTTCAGGCTTATCCATCCAAAAGCTGAATTTTCCTGGCATGTAGCCAGCTCTTTTACAATCTCAGGAATTGCAGCAAGTCTCTCAGAGATACAGGTTTCCGTTGTGTTGCACCTAGGACCCAGAAAACCCAAAAGTACCTCTTTTCTGCTATTGCAGATATTCACAGTCAGGTAACACTTTCTGAGTTGCGGCCTCCAGCCTTTTAGTTCTTGCAAAACCATATTAGATTTTTCTAATCTGATGTGCAGAATCCCTTGACACCTCTTAGATTTTTACTAGGAAAGAGTGAACCTGTCATATAGCTTCATGGACATTCACCACATCCATACTTCAACTAATATTGTCTTCCTTGTGAATGATACCACTTTATCACGGCTGTCTGAAGATAAAACTTTTTACCACCTGGGGAGGCAGTTATAAAGATAGGCTCTTGGTCTTTTCTGGCCTGGAAGGGAAAGGACGAGCAAAAGAATGTGCATTTACTAGGAATATGAGATAGAATTTCTTCAAGGCAATAGAGGTATTTAACATGCTCATCTATCACTAGAATTTGACTGTCACAACAGGAATAAAAGTTTAAGTCTAGGGATTTTTGGGAAGTCCTGACTGTGAAGGAGTTTAATAAGACATGTCAAGTTATTAGTTTTGATCAAAACAAACACAGAAGAGAGTATAATACTAGTTCAACCCTGTAGGGCACATAGCATACTGGGAAAAGGAAGTCTAAGCTAAAAGGAAGGAATAAATTACTTGAATGCATTTACGTTTCCTGTGGTAAATAGCCAAAGTTATCCCAGGATGAAGCAGAAAGTGACTCTCTAAAAGTATGGCATAACAAATACTTTTTACAACAGTTGTGATCACCAATAGTGTAAACCACCATAGTAAATATGAGTCACATGGATTAATCAAAGGGCAGACAACTATCAGAACCTATCACCCTAGGTTCTATTTACAATCAAGGGAGACAGAGGTCAGTATATCCAAAGGATAGTTCATCTCATTCAAAGATGGACAGCAAAGGTATATCAGCTAGTCCACCATCTGTACATACTGACTTCCTTTCACTGACTGTGAGAGCCTAAATTGACCTGTATGTCTAAGTTCAGATACCTAAATGCAAGTAATAAAAATCATACCAATGTGAATCTCACAATAACACCAGTCATTTAACTTAATGACAGAGTGAAACAGTCGAAGAGTGTAATAGAACAGCCATAATGCTGGTCATTTCACGCAATGTCCGAAAATTTCAGTTATTTCATGAAATGACTGCTTTCACCATCTGACTGTAACATACAGCTAGAATTAGAAATGAACAAGCTACAGCCACATTCTTAGTTACTGCATTTGTATCTGAAAACAGTTGTGATCTCTTTTTGGCTAAATCTTTTTATAGATTCTTATCAGAAAACATTGCTATTGCAGTTCTTTAAAATATAAAATTTTTTGCTGCTCTGTTCTTTTTTCCCTTTCTATTGTTATCAAAATAATAATGATCATAAACATCACTTTAAAAGCATGCCATGCTAGGGATGGCTATGCTGCAGTACATCATTCTGAACTCCATCATATTCATTTATGGTGAAGCATTTTATATTAATGTTTCCATTGCTTATCACAGACACTGGAATTATAATTGCTTAAGTCAACTCAGCTTAGTTATTTATTAGGGTGAGCTTCACTGCCATTTCCTTGAATTAAATCCTTCCTGTAAACAGGGAAACTAGTTTATTCCTGCCAATCATTGGTACTTGACTGTCAATAAAGACAATTGAACAACCCAGTCCAGTAATATTAAATAAATTAATAATACACCAAATCTCTGATAATTAGTGAAAATGCTTTTCAGACATGCATCTAGTTAGGACTATGTGCACAGAAAACAAAAATGAAATACGTGCAGAAGTTAGAAAAATCCAGCATCTGAACATTAATTCACACATTTCAGGTGTTAGAAAACTCAACATTTGAATTCCAAGTTCAACATTTTTGGTTTATTTAGATTCTTGGTATTATAATTTCTGTTTAAGGCCTTGACCTTTGCTGACGAATATTAACTATTCCAAGACAGTGTTCACAAGAAGCTCTGCTTCCCTGGCAACTTTCCTATGAATCAGTTGTTATTTTTCCTCAGCCAACAGGTCAGGTGACTGCAATGAGATGATGCTTTTTTTATCTAACATTGAACCTGTAAGCTGCCTTCCTCAGGCTACTCTTGAATATGCATTTTGTTTGCAGCTGTCTTCTCTTGACTGCCTCCCAAAAGAGAATATTTTGCATCAGGATCTTTTCTATTATAAACAAGAATACTTAAGGTAGAGTCAGTGGAATTGGACTACTTCGTACTAACAGGTGGTTTGGCTATGAAATTACCTCTTGACTTAGGAAATTCATGTATGTAACAGAAAATAATTTACTGTTTACTAGTTACTTCAATGTTTTGACACTAAAATATGTAACAATCTGCAGCACAGAAGCATATACTTTGAGAAAGGGATTTTTATCAACTAGAGAAAGAGGAACTGAGAAAGATCATGCATAACATTTAGAAAATATATATCTGGAGAGAATTTGATATTCTTTACTCTCTAATTAGCTTCTTGACAGGGAAAAATAAAAAATCCTGTCCAGCATGGTTTTGAATAGTGAGGTTTGTAAGCGACTAAACAAAATTCTGCTAAAAGAGAAGGTTAAAAAGGGATTGATTTTGAGATTTCACTTGAAATGGACTCTGATTTCTTAGGATTACATTCAGATAATATTCCTTCCTTCCTTCCTTCCTTCCTTCCTTCCTTCCTTCCTTCCTTCCTTCCTTCCTTCCTTCCTTCCTTCCTTCCTTCCTTCCTTCCTTCCTTCCTTCCTTCCTTCCTTCCTTCCTTCCTTCCTTCCTTCCTTCCTTCCTTCCTTCCTTCCTTCCTTCCTTCCTTCCTTCCTTCCTTCCTTCCTTCCTTCCTTCCTTCCTTCCTTCCTTCCTTCCTTCCTTCCTTCCTTCCTTCCTTCCTTCCTTCCTTCCTTCCTTCCTTCCTTCCTTCCTTCCTTCCTTCCTTCCTTCCTTCCTTCCTTCCTTCCTTCCTTCCTTCCTTCCTTCCTTCCTTCCTTCCTTCCTTCCTTCCTTCCTTCCTTCCTTCCTTCCTTCCTTCCTTCCTTCCTTCCTTCCTTCCTTCCTTCCTTCCTTCCTTCCTTCCTTTTCCTTCCTTCTTCCTTCCTTCCTTCCTTCCTTCCTTCCTTCCTTCCTTCCTTCCTTCCTTCCTTCCTTCCTTCCTTCCTTCCTTCCTTCCTTCCTTCCTTCCTTCCTTCCTTCCTTCCTTCCTTCCTTCCTTCCTTCCTTCCTTCCTTCCTTCCTTCCTTCCTTCCTGACGGCTTCCTTCCTTCCTTCCTTCCTTCCTTCCTTCCTGGGCCCTTCCTTACCTTCCTTCCGGGTCCTTCCTTCCTTCCTTCCTTCCTTCCCTTCCTTCCTTCCTTCCTTCCTTCCTTCCTTCCTTCCTTCCTTCTCCTTCCTTCCTTCCTTCCTTCCCTTCCTTCCTTCCTTCTTCCTTCCTTCCTCCTTCCTTCCTTCCTTCTTCCTTCCTTCCTTCCTTCCTTCCTTCCTTCCTTCCTTCCTTCCTTCCTTCCTTCCTTCCTTCCTTCCTTCCTTCCTTCCTTCCTTCCTTCCTTCCTTCCTTCCTTCCTTCCTTCCTTCCTTCCTTCCTTCCTTCCTTCCTTCCTTCCTTCCTTCCTTCCTTCCTTCCTTCCTTCCTTCCTTCCTTCCTTCCTTCCTTCCTTCCTTCCTTCCTTCCTTCCTTCCTTCCTTCCTTCCTTCCTTCCTTCCTTCCTTCCTTCCTTCCTTCCTTCCTTCCTTCCTTCCTTCCTTCCTTCCTTCCTTCCTTCCTTCCTTCCTTCCTTCCTTCCTTCCTTCCTTCCTTCCTTCCTTCTTCCTTCCTTCCTTCCTTCCTTCCTTCCTTCCTTCCTTCCTCCCTCCCTCCCTCCCTCCCTCCCTCCCCTCCCCTGCCCTCCCTCCCTCCCCTCCCTCCCTCCCTCCCTCCCTCCCTCCCTCCCTCCCTCCCTCCTCCCTCCCTCCCTTCCTGAGTTCCTTCCTGAGTTCCTTCCTGAGTTCCTTCCTGAGTTCCTTCCTGAGTTCCTGAGTTCCTGAGTTCCTGAGTTTCCTGAGTTCCTGAGTTCCTGAGTTCCTGAGTTCCTGAGTTCCTGAGTTCCTTCCTGAGTTCCTTCCTGAGTTCCTTCCTTCCTGAGTGTCCTTCCTTCCTTCCTGAGTTCCTTCCTTCCGAGTTCCTTCCTTCCGAGTTCTCCTTCCTTCCTTCTATTCCTTCCTTCCTATTCCTTCCTTCCTTCCTTCCAATTCCTTCCTTCCTTCCTTCCAATTCCTTCCTTCCTTCCCTTCCTTCCAATTCCTTCCAATTCCTTCCTTCCTAATTCCTTCCTTCTGAATTCCTTCCTTCCGAATTCCTTCCGAATTCCTTCCTTCCTTCCGAATTCCTTCCTTCCTTCCGAATTCCTTCCTTTCGAATTCCTCCCTCCCTCCCTTCCCTCCCTCCCTCCCTAGAATTTCCTGGAATTCCCTTCCCTGGAATTCCCTTCCCTTTCCTTTCCAAAGCTAATACATATATTCTTTAACCATCCATTAATTTTTTTATTTTAGAAATTCATTTTCTTTTTTTTCTGAATCCTAAAGATTTATTCTAAAACTGTCATCTTGAATGGAGAAGTCTAAACAAAAATCCAGTGCTGTTTTAATATTGTAGTTCATGATATTACCTAATTCTGGGGAAAATAATGATGAAAAACCACTATAAACCATTATAACTCTTATAAATCATTATAAAAATAATGCAGGTTTTTTTTTTCCTTACAAAACAAAAACCTCCAAAATCTTAGAGAGGCCAATTTTTTTTTATTTATTATGTCTTAACTTGTTTAAAATTTCCTTGAAATGAATCAAAGCATTTGAAGCTCTTTCCTATGAAGAAAGGCTAAATGAATTGGGCTTGTTCAGCCTGAAGAATAGAAACCTCAGGGACTTCACAGTACCTTTTCTGTACATAAAAACTTATTTACGTAGGGAGATTGACTTTTTAAATAGTCTACTAGTGATAGGACAAGAGGGAATGGTTTTAAACATAATGAAAGATTTAGATTTTGATGTTTGAGAGACATTTTTTTACTCAGAGGTTTGATGAGTCACTGGAAGAGTGTGACCACAGAAGTTATTTAACCCCCATTACTTGGAGGTATTCAAGGCCAGGAAAATTGGGGCCCTGGGCAACTTGATCTAATGTCTTATTTAGTGGTTGGCACCTGTTCACAGCAGAATGGTTGGAACTAGATGGAACTAAAGGTCTCTTCCAACCTCAGCCATTCTGTGATTCCATGATACTACATGCTAGATACTGGGTTAACTAACAATTGACAGTATGTCAGAGGTAATAGGTCTAGCTTCAGCAATGATTTCTTAATCATTAAGTAATTTTGTGGAAAAAAAAAATGTGGAATTTTAAAAATATGTAGTCGTATAATCTAATAGTAATAAGCACTATCTGATGGGAAGTGATATTGAAAACTCACCAGAAGAAGAGTCTTTTGGTATACAAAAAGGCATAGTCATGTTAAAATTTTCCTGTAAAAAGAATTATTAAAAAGAACAAATAAACACAGTTGCTTCATGAAAGATGGCTCCCAGAGCGTAGAAAGTGTCACTGGTTCATAGAGCACATGTCATTACCTGTCAAGATCAGTAGTAGCCCATTTAATTTTACTCAAGAAAAATACTTTGGAAAAGTAATTGAAAATCTGGAGAGGTAAGAGAAAGGGAGGAAAAATGAGTATAATATTGATTTTTTGAAAAGAAAAAAAGAAAAAAGAATGATCATGCTTGTTATCACTTCCTAGGCCCGGCTGAAACTGCATCAAAATAATGTATTAAGTACTAACAAAATAACAATTAAGTAACTTCTAGATAATTTTTATCAGCACAATAAGCACCTTGGCCTTATCAAATAAAAATACTGGAGAGACTTATAGCTTGAATTCTTGCTGCATTGCACTTAATAGAGCTTTCAGTATCTACAAAATGATAGAGGAAAAGCAGATTTGTGCCACTACTAAGTCAAGAATTTTCCCTGAATTGCCAATAGAGCCATACACAGGAGGTGGCCTGAGGCTATGAGAGGAAACCTACATCAAAATTCCTCTGCTGTGCATTTTGATAGAGCAGTTGAATAAGCTCTTTTTTTTTTTTTTCAAAAAAAATGATATAAAAAATTGTCACAATTGCTGAGGTGTGGTCACTGTCAGATGCTAAAGGAAAGAGTCTTGGGTTCCTGGTACAGAAAGGAGTCTCAAGAAGTCTTTCAAAGCATACAGGAGATGTTAATAGTATTTCTCAGGCTTTTTAATGGGAAATAAACCATGATGGTGTTTTCTCCACTCACCAAGAAATTCATTTAGAGTTCATCCTTTGTTTGGGATACTACCATAGACCTTGCAGCATTATTTTACATCACAACAGAATACAATGAGTTATATTGCATTTATCTGATTGTATACGGAGCTAGAATTTGGAGGAACATTTGCTGTCCACCTCACCACAGAATGATGTCAGTAACTTTGCCATAAACCCAAAAAAAATGACGCCAATTGAACGAGTCCTTCCCCATACCACTTCCAAAATTAAAAAAAAAAATAATAATTACTAAGTGGCATCAAAATTTCTCAGCTCTTCCATCCTCATGGAAAGTGTTTAATTGTTTGGGTTCTCAAGTAGAACTGAAACAAGTCCTTTGTATATAAAGAAAAAAATTTTCACTTAAATGCCAACTTAAACAAAATTTCAAAAATTGAAAAGCTTTACAGATATTAAACAAGTCATTTTTAATCATGTAAAACTGCTCAGCTAAGTGATTCCACTTACTCTCATGAGTGAGCGCTAAACACTGAAGTAAAAGTGGTCAAGACTGGGCTTCTCATTCACCATCCTACTCTGAGCTCCAGAATTGTTATTAGGGGTCACTATTAATCAAGATATAACATGGGAAACTGAGTATCGAAGAGTATATAACCAATTAATATAAATAAATATATTAGTAAATCAAATCATAGAATAAATTCTGGTTTGTAGAAGCTAGATGAAATGATTTCCAGATCTATTCTTTGAACATAAAATTAACATTTCACCTCATAAGAAATGTATGTGCATGATAAGATCCTTAAACATGCAATATTAAATATATGAATAAACAGTTGTGCATAGAGATATATCAGATCTTGGAGTTTACAAAAGTACAGACTTTTCTACTACTTTAACTCAACCAAAACTAACTGTTTCACAGTGGAACTTGGTGAAAAAATTTTGTTGACTAAGATTTTTTCTGTACATGTGATTCTGCCTTCTGCATACATGTTCATCAGTAAGGAAGGGAATAGATTAATTACTGACTTTTACAAATCAAAGTAACAGGAAACCCCATTTTTTTAAAAAATCCTGAAAGCATTGGAAAAAAGGATAATGAGCTGGAAAATATATAACCCTTTTAAAATAAGTAAACTATATGGTCTGAGACAGACTAAAAGTGAAAATGGCTCTTTTATGAACATAAATAGAGTATTTAGTCAAAAGATACATGAACAAAGGACTGAAGGAAGAAACTCATAGAAAGTAGGAGCCATTTTAGTTTTGAGTTTTGCTAACTTTGAAGTCAAAGACAGAAATATGAAAAAACTATGAAGACATTCTGTTAAATCTATTTCCCTTTCTTAGTGTGTCTAAGTCAGCTATAATTCCTGCAAAGTTTTTAGATCTATATGTTTGCATGAAAAAATTAAACAGGAGGTGTCTTACACTATAAATTTTTGACTAGTTTTGTTTCTTCTATAAAAGAGTGATTTTCATGAACTAACCAACCAATTACCTTTTATTCCTCTCTACTCAGGAAAAAAAGGAAGTTTAGAAAGTTTAATAAAGAAAAAGGATTTGATTTAAGATGTTACTTTTGTTGATTTTATACTAGTTGAAGGATGTAGTCCAATGTAAAGAAAAAGAAATAAATTGTGTTAATGAGCATTTGCACAGATTCCAAAGCTCCTCTGTAAGCTTTGTTGTTTGGGAAGAACCTGACACTGTTTAGCATACATAAAAAAAATTATAAGGAAGGATCAATACTGAAGTGGCGCAATGACTTGTCATTAAAATTATAGAAGATGAAGGAGTCTTAGTAGAAATGTTGATCTCTTCGTCATTAGGAAAGAAAACTGATAATATAGCACTAAGTCATATTACAATGTGAAAATGCTGATATTATTTTGAATCATTATGTAACAGTGTAGAAGGATTTTTTAGCTTGTAGATTTCTCATGGAAGCTTTAGTTTATGACCTTTCCTGGACTTGGGGGAAAGTTCCTTCTCTGCTGTGTTCACTGCAGCATTTCAAAGTTCTAAGGCTTCTTGATAATAGCATAACAGGAACAGGTGTGTGGGTGGTCTTTAACCCTATCCAAGAAAATATTTGAATACGTTAAACTTCAGTATCTGTGGCATTAATGCAGTTCCTCAGCCAGCACTGAAAAATACAGTTACAAATTATAATTAATAAGTAGAATATTCTCCTCTATACTTGTGATTATGAATCTTTGGAGATACTTAGACAAACAACCAAGGATCTCAAACACTGAACTTTTACGCAGATTGTAATCTTTTTTTTTTTTTTTTTTTTTTCCCACAGAGTTATGGAATTATAGGGGTTGGAAGGGTCTTCTGGAGATCACTGAGTCCAACTCTGCTAAAGCCGGATCCCTAGACCAGGTTGGACAGGTAGGCATCCAGATGTGTCTTGAATGTTTCCAGAGAAGGAGACTCCACAACCCCCTCTGGGCAGCCTGCGCCAGTGCTCTGTCACTGTGAAGAAGTGCTTATGCACATTGTATGAAACTTCATGTGCTTCAATTTGTGGCTACTTCTCCTTGTTCTATCACCATGCACCATTTAAAAGAGTCCAGTGTTTGCCTTTTTGCCTCCCACACCTTAAATATTTATAGATGTATCAGATCCACTCAGAGTCCTCTTTTCTCAAAACTAACAGACCCAGATCTCTCAGCCTTTCCTCATAAGGAAGATACCCCAAGTTTTTTTTTTTATCAACTTTGTGTCCTCCTGCTGGGATTCTTTCCAGGAGATCCCTGTTTTTTTATTTTTTTATTATTATTATTATTTTTTGTAGTGGAAAGCCCAGAACTGGACACAGTACTCCTGGTGAAGCCTCTCCAGGGCAGAGTAGAGGGGGAGGATCACTTCCCTTGACCATTGCTAATTTTTAATGAACTCCAGGATGCCACTGGCCTTTGTGGCCACCAGGGCACACTGCTGATTCATGGCCAACCTGTCATCCACCAGGACACCCAAGTCCCTCTCCTCAGAGCTCCTCTCCAGCAGCTCATCCCCCAACCAATAAAGGTGCATGTGGTTATTCCTCCTAGGTGCAAGCAACTCTACACTTGCTCTTGTTAAACTTCGTCTGGTTTCTCTCTGCCTAGCTCTCCATCCTGTTCTTGTCTTGCTGAACAGCAGCACAGCCTTCTGGCAAGTCACCCATTCTTTAGAGCTTCATACTGTAAGCAATGTTGTTGAGAGTGGACTCTATCTCTTCATCATGGTCACCGATGATAATGTTGAACAAGACCAGACACAGCACCGATCCGTGGGGAACACGGTTAAGTACAGGCCTCCAACTGGACTCCATGCCACCAGAAACCACCCTCTGAGCACTGAGAGTCAGCCAGTTTTCAACTCACCTCACTGTCCACTCATGTATTTCACAGTTCCTCAGCTTCACTGTAAGGATCGTGTGGGAGACAGTGTCAAATGCCTTGCTGAAATCAAGCAAGGTAGCCTACAGCCACTGATCTCCCCCCATCCATCCAGACAGTTTAGACATCACAGAAGGCCGCCAAGTTAGTTGACCATGACCTCCCCCCTGATGAACCAATGCTGACTGCTCCTGATAACCTTCTCTCTTGCAATTGCATGGAGATGTAATTCACAACGAAAGTGTTCCATCACCTTTCCAGGGATGGAGGTGAGGATAAGTGGCCTGTACTTCCCTATATCCTCCTTCTTGCCCTTTTTGCAGGGGCAAGCTATCCTCATTAGCTATCTTCCAGTCTTCACACATTTTCCTAATTTTTTTTAATATTATATTATATTTTTTTCCATTTCCTTCCACTTGTTACAACTGTGCCAGAGTGGCTTTAAGAAGGTAAGAATGCTGGAGGGAGATCAGACAGAGCATCTATATTTTTCCACTAAGCTTGACTGACAACACTTACCCATACACTTCATTTCAAAATCTGGATAGGCTGGACTGTGGTTACAACAGTGACATTTCAATGAAAGGTCAATCTTTTCTCTAAATTCTGCATAAACTCTGTCATGTCAGAGTAAAAGTTGGATATGAACCAATGTGTAAATATCACTTCTTTTGTGTATTTGGCTTAACCAAAACAGCAGAATTGATTTTCCACATAACCAGGATTCTCTCTATACATGCTTTTTAATGGAAAACAACCCTTGAGCCAAACTCCTTTTACTGTGGTCCAGTGCCACTTTCTTATTCTAAATGATTTTAGGAATTATTCCTTGACTCCTTGTATCAAATACATCACTGATAAATGCTAAATGGAGCAGGAAGGAAAAGGGTGGAATTTGTGGAATGAGAATAGTTCTTCTGTAAATATAAAATGGGAATATATAAGCATCTAACTAATAATCACACTCACTGAAGTTAAATCATTTTCTCTGTGGTCTTGGAGACATCTCTCAGTGACAGGAATTTGGACTTGCCTCAGAAAAAATGGATTTCATGCTTACTACCTGTAAAAAAAAACAAAGAAAGAAAGGAAGAAGAAAGGAAGAAGGAAAGGAAGAAGGAAAGGAAGAAGGAAGAAAGGAAGAAAGGAAGAAAGGAAGAAAGGAAGAAAGGAAGAAAGGAAGAAAGGAAGAAAGGAAGAAAGAAGAAAGGAAGAAAGAAGAAAGGAAAGAAAGAAAGAAAGAAAAGAAAGAAAGAAGAAAGAAAGAAAGAAAGAGAAGAAAGAAAGAAAGAAATGAAAGAAAGAAAGAAAGAAAGAAAGAAAGAAAGAAAGAAAGAAAGAAAGAAAGAAAGAAAGAAAGAAAGAAAGAAAGAAAGAAAGAAAGAAAGAAGGAACTCGGAAGGAAGGAACTCGGAAGGAAGGAAGGAAGGAAGGAACTAGGAAGGAAGGAAGGAAGGGAAGGAAGGAAGGAAAGGAAGGAAGGAAGGAAGGAAGGAAGTGAAAGGAAGGAAGGAAGGAAGAAGAAGGAGAAGGAAGGAAGGAAGGAAGGAAGGAAGGAAGGAAGGAAGGAAGGAAGGAAGGAAGGAAGGAAGGAAGGAAGGAAGAGAGAAAGAAAGAGAAGAAAGAAAGAAAAGAGAGAAAGAAAGAAAGAGAGGAAAGAAAGAGAGAAAGAAGAGAGAAAGAAGACAAGAGAGAAAGAAGAGAGAGAGAAAGAAAAGAAAGAAAGAAAGAAAGAAAGAAAGAAAGAAAGAAAGGAAAGAAGAAAGAAAGAAAGAAAGAAAGAAAGAAAGAAAGAAAGAAAGAAACTAAGAAAGAAAGAAAGAAAGAAAGAAAGAGAGAAAGAGAGAAAGAGAAAGAGAGAAAGAAAGAAAGAAAGAAAGAAAGAAAGAAAGAAAGAAAGAAAGAAAGAAAAGAAAGAAAGAAAGAAAGAAAGAAAGAAAGAAAGAAGAAGAAAGAAAGAAAGAAAGAAAGAAAGAAAGAAAAAGAAAGAAAGAAAGAAAGAAAGAAAGAGAGAAAGAAAGAGAGAAGAAAGAGAGAAAGAAGAAAAGAAAGAAAGAAAGAAAGAAAGAAAGAAAGAAAAGAAAGAAAGAAAGAAAGAAAGAAAGAAAGAAAGAAAAGAAATACCAACCAGAATATAAAAAAAAACAAATTAAACAAACAAACAAACAAACTAAAACCAACCAGAATATCAGAACAATATCGAAATGAATATCTTTCAAACCCAGTCCATGTATAAGACCAGAATTACTAGGGAAGCACTTGCTCGTTATTACTGATTCAGAAAGAAAAGCAAGTGTGACATGATGTAAAACTTCGTGTTGAAATTAGGGTGTACATGGATTAGCTTTTTAAGCTCAGCATGCTTAGGGACATTGTAGTTAGGGCAGAGTGAAATCCTCTGGGAATTATTAGCCAACATCACATCAGGCAACCTTTTCTTGATTGACTGGGTTCCTGAGGCTGCAGAGCAAACAACAGCATTTTCTGGTATTCTGATTCCCCCTTGCTGTTACAAATGGATATATGGAGGTGAGGACAAATGTCCTACTGAAACCTCTTGGTGCCTAATAATGGATGTTTCTATATACCGGCAAGCAGTATCCTATTATACTCTGCATTCTCTGTGCAGGAAAAGGGGAAGATAGACTATCAGGGAAAAAAGTTTGTATTCATTATTTCTTGGCCTTAAGAAAACATGGCCATCAATCCATCAAAAATGAATTTTATTCTGTAATATTAACGTTTAAGGCTATGCTCTCCTGGCATATTGATTCTCCATAGGCAGAAGGTCTCTGAAATGGAAACAATTTTAAAAATGTTGTTTTCAGTTTCCCTAATATTGTATGTTTCTTTTATGAAAGAAAATGTATTTTCTCTCACCCTTCTCTCTTTCTGGACTATGTATATTAGTTACAGGAAAGTGGGCCAAGTTTATCTCTTGTACAAGTCCAAGAACCTTATGAATCCGAAACATTTCCACAACCAATTAATTTCTTAAATAATTAAATATTGTTACTTCGTTAGTTATAATTATTGCCCATAGTCAGGATTACTGTCAGGATTTTATTTTTTTTTAATTATTTTTCATTGAGTCCCCACATGCAGGAAAACAACTGAACCAAGAAATCAGTTAAACAAATGCTTAATTTGGACTGCACCAACAGTGATTTTAGCTTGTACTACTTCTACATAATGGAGTTAAGCAGGAACTGAAAGCTTTCCTTCATTTGTATGATTGGGAGATGTTTATTCAAATGGAAGGTGAATCTTCTTTTGCTTTGGAACCAAAATCATGTATTCAAATGAGCAATGGGTTACAGAGCATTACAGAAATAATTTGTACAGATTTGAACAAAATTCTGGGGAACTAATCTCCAGAACTTGAAGTTGAAGACAGAATTGGAATGGCAGCTAAATATCTCCTCACATCTCTACAGCTGGTGCCTCTATATCATGGCTAACAATCTTGAGTGCTTCCACTGCCAGTGCTTCTAGTGTGTGACGTGGTTTGAAATCTGTTTTTCCCTGTTGGGGAACAGAAGGTTTTGGTCTCCAGCTCTGTCAGTTTGACACCTCTTGACAGCACAGACCTCCCTCGTTGGAACTGTGTTTCTTAGCTTTTCTGTCAAATGTCTCCTACTTTTTGAAGAAAGAAATCACTTAATTCATTATGGCTGAAATACAGTCCTCTACATATTGCCAGCATATGATCTGTACAACCCTAGGGCACTGCCTGACAGGATCTAACATGGGGGCTTTGAAAGAGGACTTGGGAGACATTTTTTAGGTGAATGGATCTTGTTTTGGACCACTGCCCACAAGAGAACTACAGTGCAGGAGAAAAAAAAAAGAATATGAAATAAGATAACAGATTTAATCCAATATGCTGTTATTTATATAACAGCAACTGATAACCTACAGAAGGTCTTTAAACATGGCGTACCATAGAAAATTTTGTAAACAGGAACATTTGATAGACAGCTGTCCTCTTGAGCCAATAAAAAGAACAAATGCAGCTTGTTTATAAACTCTGCTAAAATGAAATCTAAATGGTATTAAAAGGAGAAAAACCCTCCATTTATAAACTCTAAAAGTTTGCAGGCTAAAAGTGTGAAAAGCCTTCAAACATATGAATTTGAAAAACACATGGAAAAATAAAGAAGCGTGTGTTTACAGAAAACATCTCTTGACTTTCAGGCTGCTCTCAGAGCTCAGATGATGATCACGGTTGACAGATTCCATGATGTTGCTGTATGACTCATGACGTCAAGCACTTATCTTGACTCAAAGATTACATATATCTCCACCTGCATCTAGCTCATTATTAACTTTGTAATTCACAGTAGGCACCAATGCTATGTAGATGAGGAAATAAATATTAGGCTCTAGGCCTTCTGAAGTGCTGGGCATCCTTTATATCCATTTTTTTAATCTATTGATTACAGCCAAATGAGTGTTGCAGTTGATGTGGTGGAAGGAAGGGATGCCATCCAGAGAGAACTTGATAAACTTGAAAGCTGAACCTAATGGGTATCAATAAAGCAAAGTTCAAAGTTTTGCTCTTGGACTGGGGTAAACCCAGGTACGTATACAGACTAGGAGTACAACTGCTTGTGTGTAGTACTGCTAAGAAGGACTTAGGGGTCCTGTTAGATAAAAAATATTACATGAGTCAACAGTGTTCATTTGTTGTCTGGAAGAAAAATGATATCCTCGGCTGCTTCAGAAGAGAAGTGGACAGCAGGGAGAGGGAGGTGATTGTCCTTCTGTACTCTGCCATTGCAAGGCTCTATTTGGAATTTTCTGTCCAGGTCTGGGGCCCAAAACACACAAAAATGTCAAGCTTTTGGAGTTCAGAGAAGGGTCATGAAGATGACTGGAGGATCAGAGCACCTCTCCTATGAAGACACGGTGAAAGAGCTGGGCTTTAGAGAAAGCTTCAGGGAGACCTCATTAAATCCTTCCAATATTTAAACAGAGACGATGAACAGGAAGGATGTTGTGGTTTTATGATTTTTGTTATATTATTGATATTCCACATCATAACATCATGTAGTGTATTGGGAGTAAAAAAACAAAAACAAAAACAGAACCCATCTCCTTCGAGCTGAAATTGAACCAGTGACCTAAGAATTCCTGCAGGGAACACCACTACAGTCCTCTGCTCTACCAGCTGAGCTATCAAAGGGACTTTGGGTCTATCTGGTGGGTGATGCAGAAGAATTAGGATATTCAGTGTGTACCACAAGGGAATTTGATGTTGGGAGAGCGCCCTCAGTAATTCCATGTATATATAACTAACAATACACTACATGATGTCATGATGTGGAATATCAATAATATAACAAAAATCATAAAACCATGACAAAGGAATATAACTTTTGAGGTGAGTAGATAGTGTTAAAGGGGGAATGGTTTTAAACTAAAGGAGGGAAGACTTAGCTTAGATACAAGGGGGAAAGTTTCACTGAGAAGGCGGTGAGGTCTTGGAACAGGTTCCCCAGACATATTGTGGATGCCCCATCCCTATAAGTGTTCAAGGTCAGTTTGGATGGAGTCCTGAGCAACGTGATCTAATAGTCTGCAGCAGGAGCATTGAAACTTGATTATTCTTGAATTCCCTTTCAACCCAAGCTATTCTATAATTCTATGATTCTTTGAAAGACTACTCCAAGATCTAATTAATTCTGAAACACCTTTTACAGACTCACAGAGCTTCTCAATTAGTCCAATTCAGCCACCAGTCCATTCTTCCAACATAGTACAGATAATCTCCCTGAAGTCTTAGCCTTCAGTGATGCAGAGGCGCCATGAGTAAACCTGGACAATTGTCTCTGGCCTGCCTATTTTATCTGTTTGTGTGTCTTTGTTCTGAACTTCATGAAACAGTTCAGGGTGACTTGTGTTTTAAGGAGAACTCATGTACCGTGTTCTAGGCTCGTAATATCTTAGAAGGTGGATTGACCACATCTAAGTTAGAGATGTGACTGGGAAAAGTCTAAGAGGCAAAAAATATGCAATAAAAAAAATGATGCTGATTAGCACTGGAGAATCTGTAATTTGCAAATGAAAAGTGTTCTCCTTCATGCAAGAAACTTAACACTGTTGTTTTCTTAGAATCACAGAATGGCCTGGGTTGAAAAGGGCATCAAAGATCAGCTAGTTCCAACCCCTCTGCCATGCACAGTGCCACCAAACACTTGACTAGGCTTCTCGGAGCCATATCCAGCCTTGCCTTGAAAGCCTCCAGGGAGAGGGCATCCACAACCTCTCTGGACAACTTGTTCCAGTGCTTCCCCACCCTTTGAGTGAATAACTTCCTCCTAACATTTAACCTAAATCTCTCCTGTCTTAGTTTAAAACTATTCCCACTTGTCCTATCACTATGAACCTGTGTAAACTGGTTCCTGCATTTGGAATGTACTCATTGTCCCCCAGAAGAAGTTTCCTATGCCTTCTTTTAAAACAGATGTTGTTATGTAATATTCTTCACTTAACTAAGATATTTTAAAGTCAGGATGGATGCCATACTGGGACAGTTCTCAAAGAACTTATTTAGCAATGTTAATGAACGGTAATGCCTGATACTTAATCAGAAGAGTATTGTAGGGGGAAAACCAATGCAGCAGAGATATGCATTTAATATATGCCAAGTGATTAAGTGGTGATTAACCAGAGGTTGAATTTCTGAGCTCTGGACTTTTAAGAAAGTGTCAAATAAAGATTAAAAGGAAGAAGAAAGAGTAGTCAAAGGAGAAATTCAGTAAGCCTCCATTTTATTACTGTCTATTCAGTGTAGGGATTTTAAGTATTATATATTTGTACTCCTACATAAAATCCTGTAATAGAGATGGACATTTAGAATGCAATATTCAAACACACATAATGGATTTGAAATCCTGCTTGTTATCAATTTGTTCACCATATTACTTTACATTGCAATGTATTCAAGGAATTTCTATCTACTTTCAGTCTTGCTTTTAAATATAAAGATACTTTTGTTCCATCATTTGTCTTAGCTCTGTTGAAACTATACTGCAAAGAATTTAGTAACTTCACAATTCACTGATCACATCTTGCCAATTTTAATCAGTTTGGATAATAATTACTCAGGAAAGTAGCAGTACTGAAGTCAATGGGCAGAGGTATCAATGATACCTTGACATGATGTGGGTCATGAAATGGAAACCTGTGGTAGCCAGGCTTCTTTACTGACTCCAAGGGACATATTAGTATGCTATGAAAGCTCTCAAGGAGGTTCTACTTTTGAGAGCTAACGATTCATTCTTGGTATTAGCATCATGCTCCAAGTCTTGTTCATCTGCACTCCATTTCATCTGTTGTGCAAAATATTTCATTTCTGTATGTATCCACATGATGTGTTTTAACTCTGCGTTTGGAATGTAAGATGTGGTAGTTACCTTAAACTAGAATGTGAAAGTAGATTGCCCCTTCAGGAAAAGTACATCAATGAGAACTAATAAATTACACCAATTTTTAACTCTGCCTGATCATGGGAGCTTGAAATAAACAGACTCCAAATACTTTTGAACCTCTGTAGTGTCCATTATTATTGTGTAAATGTGGCATATTACTGCTAAACGACCCTGGGTGGCCACTTTGTGGTGCTTCCCAAATTCTCCATTGCAAAGGGAGAGAAGGAATATTAACATCTTTTTCCCAATGATGCTCCATAGCATGGGAACTGCTGTGATAAAGTGCTGTATATACCATGAAGTTGCCATGCCAAGCAGATTAATGTATACATCATCTGCAGTTCAGATTGTACTATGAGTTAGACAAGAAAATAAAGTTTGCTTTAATTAACATTTAATTTTTTTTAGTATTTTGAAAGTAAAAAAGCACCAAAAACAAACGAACAAGCAAAACACACACATACACACACACACAACAATAAAAGAATAGGAAGAAAATTTTAGTTTCACAAACTAGATATTGAATTATCATGATTGCTTTATCAATACTTGGTTATTATAATAGTCTGTTAATTTTATCTTCACTGATCATTATGGTGTTTGAGGACTGATTTTGAAATGATTTTAATTGCCTTAATGAAAATGATACTGAAGGCAGCTTAGCACTTCTGAACATCAGGCTTTTAAAAAGTTATTATGTCATAGATGATGGCACTGCCTAAAACATTTCTCAGGTAGTATTACCCTGTGAATGTCCTTGCATTTAACCCAGTGGTAGTTACTTCACAAAGTGTTATTTGGCAGAGAAAAAATCAGTCTAGGCAGACAATCTTCATGAGTGTAAGATGTGAATGACTATTACTCTCTATTTACTCTCTGGAACGTGTTCAGAGAAGGGCAACAAAACTGGTGAAGGGTCTGGAGCACAAGTCTTTTGAGGAGTGGCTGAGGTAGCTGGGATTCTTTAGTCTGGAGAAGAGGAGGCTCAGAGGAGACCTAATTGCACTCTACCACTTCTTGAAGGGGGGTTGTGGTGAGGAGGGGGTGGGCCTCTTCTCCCTGATAAATAATGACAGGACGAGAGGGAATGGCCACAAGTTGTGCCGGGGAAGATTTAGATTAGATTTGAGGAAACATTTTTTCTCTGCAAGAGTGGTCAGGCACTGGAATGGCCTGCCTAGGGAGGTGGTTGAGGCACCATCCCTAGCACTGTTCAAGAAGCGTTCAGATGAGGTGCTAAGGGATTTGATTTAGTAGTTTAGTGGGTAGGGATGGTGATAGGAGGGTGGTTGGACTAGATGATCTTGTAGGTCCTTTCCAACCTAATGAACCTATGAACCTACGAATCTATTAACACTCTTATTATGAAGTGAAATACAAAGGTGTTTTAAGGTGTTACATAGAGTCAGTCTCCATTTATTCTGTTTTTCATGTTTCATATACGTAAAAGAAATAAAAAAAAACCCGTTTTCTAGTATGTGGATAATTCTATTTTGGTTCTATTTCTTGCCAGTTGTACTCTTTTGGGTTAAATGATTTCTCAATCCATTATTAGTTTGAAAAATAGGAAACTTGCTACTACAACAAATTGAAAAAAAACAAAGTGAAAATTAATGTCAATTGTGGTTCATGCCAAACTAAAGATTTTTGCACCAAGATCATTAAATTAAAAGTAATGTTTTTCATGAGCTTGAAGACCTTCTCCCCATCCTTTTTTTATCTCTACCTTACTATATCTCTTTTCTGTCACAGTATGTATCAACGGATTCTGGCATCTGGTTGCTGGGCTTTGCAGAATTTTTTTTTTCTTAGAGCTCTTTAGGCAGACTATTGACCAACCTGCCTCTAATCCATGTTAAAATTGGAAAATGTCTAAACACATATATTAACACCAAGAAAATCTTAACCACTTACCCATAAATTCTGTCTATGTCGTCTTAGTGGCTAGAATCAGTTTTCTATCTTTTGCATATACAGTACTGCATGCTTTCTCTTAATGAGAACTTGTTCAGCTGATCTTGACATTTTGTATTCTGCAGCTGGGAATATACATGTGCAGTGAAGAAGTCAAATATCAGAGGGTAGGAAGAAAAATGGAAAATTTTTATGAAGAACATTTTCTTTTCCTACTCACATTGCTGATTCTTCTTTCTTCTCTGTTATGATGAATGCTTTCACAGGTTTGCAAATTTTAGCAAAAGCAACCAGTAACATTTGTGTCTTCAGTATTCTCACTAACCTCAGTTTTGGACAGTACAGGGGACTGTATTCATGCTCCCCAATTGTAAAAGACTTTTTGAAAAATTATTTTACATTGAATTGCTTATTACATTCCTGTTAATCAATCAGAGGTGAAACATGTGGGCACTGGCTGTGACATATTCTTTGTTTCATATCCCATTGCCACTGCTTAGCCTGCCATGCTGGGCACCATTATCAGGAGAGAGTTGTTTGGATAAGGGTATGTCATAATGTGACAGTCATACTCCATTTACAAATCCAATACAGGTAGCTTAACACAGCAATAATAATGAAAAAAAATCAAACATAAAATAATGGGAAAATATGTGTACTGTTTGCTCTATTTGACATCATAAAAAAAAAGATGCACACTTGGGATGTTTATGCCCCAGATTGTTATTTTCTGATAATGTACCTGGTTAAAGTAAAGTTTTCCCTCCGGATGCATACATAACACTTAGATAAGAACAATTCACAAAATCCTATTATAGTGCTGCTGTACACTAACACATTTTTGGATGCTTCAGATAATATCAGGCACATATATACAGGAGGAGAAGGCATTTCTAGGAATGTCATTATTGGTGGCATATCTGTTTAAGTTTCCATATGCACTGAAGGCTCTTTCTTTAAGGCAGACACGAAAAACAAACAAATTTGAATGGACATCATTTTAAAACTAAAAGCAAACAAACAAGCAAACAAACAACATTTTAATATTCCTCCAGGATATTCTTAATTTTATATATGTTTAACCCTATTCAAAGGCATGAGAATTTTGAATTGTCAGGAAATATAAAGCTTAACTTATTTTGTGTTTTATCAGATTTTTTTTAAAAGTAAAATTTCTTTGTCCTGCACCCTGGAAGACACTGTTTTGCTGATGTTACACCACCCTGAGGGACTCTTTCACTGAGGAAGAGAATAGTTGTGTTGTTAAACTACTACTTCTATGTTTCTACAAACCTACATAGTAAAGTCTAGACCCACCATAGACTTATGGATAACTCCATTCAAACTGTTTGGTCTACCTTTTTCATCAGAAAATGAGGGTTGTCTTGAGGAATTTTCCAGCACTGCATCTGTTCTTCTTTTGGCAAATTATTTGTCTACTTGTTTTTTATTGTTTTCTCAGACATATCTAATAGATTTGAAACCAGTGCTGAATAACATAAGCCTACAGATGACTAGAAATGGCATACAATCACTGCTATTCATTGAATACAAAGATAGATTTTTTTTTTTTTTTGCATTGAAACACATTCTTAGCTGAATTTAGTTTGGGTATTTAGTAGTTCTCTGGGAAATTTTGAGATAATTTTGTAATTGTCTTAAATCTCTTGTGTTTAAAATAGTTTTAAAAGTATTTAAGTATGTATTGTAATAAAATATTCAGGCTATTCAAATACTGAAGCTAATTAAAAATAGTACACGCTGGTCCTGTTTCTTTCATACAAAAGTCAGATAAACATGGTAAAGGAGATAGTAGCAATAGCTATAGAGCAGCCAGTATTGCATGATGTCTGAAAATTAGCCTTTACAATTATAATACATTTTGACTTTCATGTTTCAGCTATATTCAGTAATGTATTTATAAACAATGAATATTTCATAACACTTATGGAAGAAAACATTTTCAACAAGGCAATTACTAACATTTTTTTGCAGAGCTTGAACTGAAATAAGTATTATATTCTGCACTTTGAATAAAATATTTTTCAAAAATCTGTAATTGGAACATTGTAAATGCAATGCTTTTGCAAAACTAGGGACCAGTTGGTCAAGAATCAAGCAACTAACTGAATGTCTTCTGACAAAACAACCTCTTTGTACTAGACATCCAGCTGGTATAGACATTACCATAATCTCACAAAAGCAGATTTTGTAAAATATGTTTAGAAAGTATCCTGACTTTTTAAAATGTAAAGAGCAAAAAGGAATGTGGGGATATGTTAACAGAATATAACATGAAGAGTTCTCATTCCACACTCAAAAAAAACTTCTAGTTGAAATCAAATAAAAACTTCCTGAAGGTTTTCTGCTGGAAGTATTTTTTTCTAAAAGTGCTCTAAGCTTTTGAATTTGAAGAAATACATATTTGTGGCTAGAAAGAGCTCCAAAGGAGATAGTGATTACTTCTGTACTACTAGTGTTTTCACTTAATATTGTAGATGCTTTTTGTTTTGATCTCCTGGTAACCATGAAATAGTAAAATTCTTTAGAGATGTCTACCTGGAATATTAGATTTTAGTTTGTACATGATATGAGCGTAGCCTGTAGGTGCTTTATGAAACAGTTATCATAAAATGCTTGATTCATTTTACTACTTAACAGAGGGGAGTCAATTCAGAACTTGTCTCAAAGGCTCCCTCTGTAGTGAATATGGAAATGCTGATGTTTCTCTTCCCTCCTTATGTTTCCGATTTAAGATGTGGGGCATAGAAAATTAAGCCAACCAAAGCAGAACTTGCTGCAAATATGTATATGTCCATGGGGACATCTTAGCTGCCTAGTTCAAATGAGAGAAAATTTGTACAGCTAAAGACAAGCTGGATGAACATTCCATCATATTAAAAAGAAAAAGGAAGCATTTTCCGTAAAAGGTCAATATCTTCACAGAATACTTTCTGGAAAGAGATTGTGTCAAGCAACCAAGACAGCCTAAAGTGCCATCAAGGCATTTGACACTGTCTCCCACAGCTTCTTTATTATGAATCTTAGAATGAGTAGGACAGATTATTGAATA
This sequence comes from Cyrtonyx montezumae, assembly GCF_038088225.1. Taxonomy (NCBI): domain Eukaryota; kingdom Metazoa; phylum Chordata; class Aves; order Galliformes; family Odontophoridae; genus Cyrtonyx; species Cyrtonyx montezumae. Next base: position 17,679,752 of record NW_027071992.1, read on the forward strand.
TCTTCAACAGCCTCAATGAAGAGATAGAGTTTATTCAGCAAATTTGCTGAGTATGAAGCTGGAAGGAATGGCTGACATGCCAGAAGGCTGTGCTGCTGTTCAGAAAGAAAAGGACGGGATGGAGAGTTGGGCAGAGCGCTGCACCTGGGAAGGAATAATCGCATGCACTGTAATTGGCTGGGGGATGAGCTGCTGGAGAGGAGCTCTGAGGAGAGGGACTTGGGTGTCCTGGTGGATGGCAGGTTGACCATGATGTGCCCTGGTGGCCAAGAAGGCCAATGGGATCCTGGCATTCATTAAAAAGATCATGGCCAAGGGAGGTGATCCTCCCCCTCTACTCTGCCCTGGAGAGGCCTCACCAGGAGTATTGTGTCCAGTTCTGGGCTTTCCACTACATAAAAAAAGCAGGGGGCCACAAAGATGATAAAGGGCCTGGGGCACCTCTCTTATGAGGGAAGGGTGAGAAACCTGGGTCTGTTCAGCCTGGAAATAATTAAGACTGACAGAGGATCCAATAAGTGCTTATAAATATCTAAAGGGAGGTCGGAGGCAAATGGCTGAGTTCAGATTATTGATGGTATGTAGTGATAAGACAAGGAGTAGTGGCCACAACTTGAACATAGGAAGTTCTATACTAACAGGTGGAAGAATTAATTTACAGCATGAGTGACGGAGCACTGAAACGGGATGTCCAGAGAGGTTGTGGAGTCTCCTTCTCTGGACATATTCTTGATCTGTATGGATGTCTACCTATGCAATCTGTTGTAGGGTACCTGCTTTAGCAGGGGGGTTGGACTCAGTGATCTCTTGAGACCCCTTCCAGTCTTTCTAGATTCTGAGATTCTGTGAATCTGTTACATCAAAAATGTGCTACAAAGTTGCACAAAATTCAACATTTCTCCTCTGTGATTTTCAGCACTGCTCATTCATTTAGACTTTGTGTTCTACTTAGTGTTCTGTGTATTTTTTTCTTTTTAATTTTTCACATTATGACCAGTTTAGGAGATAGATAACGATAAAACCATTTTTTTCTTGTTACTTCTGTAATTGATATAGCCTTTCTTAATAATTAAAAAGGTAAAGTTAAAAAGATTAAAGCTTGTGTACATCAATTACTAAGGAAAGAAGCAATTTTTTTTTTTTGACTGGTCACTCATTTCATAATGTCTCTTATAGACTAAAACTTAAAAAGACTCCTCCAAGATAGTAAAAATGGTTCCTTTACTCTTTTACAAAAGTTCACTGAGATTTACTTTAAGCAGAATTTCAGCTTGTGTTAAGCCTTTCGAAACTAAATGGCCTGAATAAATGCAAAAATTGAAAACCTTGTTTGAAAGGAACTTTGAGATGCACACACACACACAAACCATTAGAAGAACACTACATATGTGTTAAATTGAGTGCACAGTTCATGTTTCTGAGGCCATGGAGGTATTAAGGAACGGATGACAACAGTTAATTTTGAATTCAGCCATGCTTGGAAGAGGTGTAAATTTTCTCTTCCCTATAGCATAAAATCTTGGTATTAAAGAGTCGATTTTCCTTCTACTCAGCTTTATAATATGTTCAACTGCACTTCCAGTTCATGCTTTGGAGTTTGCAACCAGAATTCTAAGAATAATAGAATCATAGAATGACCTGGATTACAAAGGACCTAAAAGATTACCTAGTTTCAACCCCCTGCCATGGGTAGGGTCAGTAACCACTAGACCAGGCTGCCTAAAGCCACATCCAGCCTTACCTTTAATGCCTCCAGGGATGAGATATCCACAGTCTTTCTGGGCAGACTGTTCCAGTACTCTGAGCGAAAAAAACCTGAGAATGCAAGACAGTACAACTTAGGATACAATAGATAAAGTAGCAGTATTAAGTAATTCAGCATTATCTCTTAAATAAGATGACATCGCTGAGATGACATTAGAAGAGACAGTTCCAAAACTATGTCATAAAATATCATTCACATTCTATTTGAACAGTTTTATCATGATGTCAAATAGCCATGTACATGGCTGAGAGCTTCTACTCTTGAGCTCCATTTTTTTGTTTGTTTGTTTGTTTGTTTGTTTTGTTTTAGAAAAATATATTCCTAGAGAGGACACTCTATATTTTAGTAAACTAAAATTTGGTAAACAAAGAAAAGTAATAAGATTTAATATAGATTTACGTTTATTGATATTAATTGATTTACCTGTCTCAAGACAGCAGCTTGACTGGCTGCTTTTAATTAACTGACTTAAATGCTTTCTTTGGTGTCACAGGAATTATTTAAGATTAGTCATATCTGCTCACTTATAAGTTGCTTGGGTTATCTGTGGTATACTAAAGAGAATCCACCAGTTCTAAAGAACTTTGCCATCTATAAACTATTTTAATTACCTGTGATATAGAATTACTTGTCTGCTCCTAATTTTGCTAATAGAGTATGTAGTTCTCTCAAGAGTCAGTTGACTCTCCAAGGTGTAATATCTTTCTAAAACCTTTTATAGAGACTAAAGTAATCACTGTTTGTATACTGCTTTGCTTTTAATTTAGTCTCATTTTCCTGAAACTAAAATGATCATAACAAAGAATAATCTATTTCTTCTTCTTTTTCTTTTCATTTTTTTTTTTGCTTTAATTATGACATGACCAAGATCTCAGTTCAAGAGACTTAAATGAAGAGAAGCAATGCTGATTCATCATCCAAAGAGCCATATATGAAGATTTAGCTTCTACCTTTTAGAATTTCTTCAGATTACAAATAGCTTCCATATTTTCAAGTAGATGAAATGGCACTCAGTAACTTGAAATAACTCTTTCTAACCTCAAATCATCATTAGCAGTCAAGAGCACTCCATGGTCATCTTTAATTTGAATACTAGTTCTTGGGAAACAGGAGCAGGGAAGTAATTGTCCACCTATACTCCGTACTGGTGAGGCCACACATCAAGAACTGTGTTCAGTTTTGGGCTTTTCACTGCAAGAATGACACTGAAGCCCTGAAGTGTGTCCAGAAAAGGGTAACAGAGCTGGTGAGGAGTCTGGACTGGAGCACAGGCCTTATGAGGATTGGATGAGGGCGCTGGGATTATTCAGTATGGAGAAGAGGAGGCTCAGAGGAGACCTTATTGCTCTCTATCACTACCTGAAGGGAGGTTGTAATGAGCTGGGGGTCGGCCTCTTCTCTCATGTAACTAGTGATAAGACTAAAGGGAATGGCTTCAAGTTGCACCAGGGGATGTTCAAGCTGGATGTTAGGAATTAATTCCTCTTCAAAAGAGAGGTCAGGCCCTGGAATGGGCTGCTCAGGGAGGTGATGGAGTCACTGACCCTGGAGGTATTCAAGGAATGTTTGGACACGGTTTGGTGAGAACCGTTGGTGATAGGTAGACAGCTGGACTGGATGATCTTGTAGGTCTTTTCCTACCATGGCGATTCTATGATTCGTTTAATTACAGGTGTTACGGTTTTATTATTTTTGTTATATTATTGATATTCCACATCATGACATCGTGTGGTGTGTTGGGAGTTGAACAGCACCCGATATTCCCAGGAGGTCTCCCATCCAAGTACCAACCAGGCCCAATCCTTCTTAGCTTCCGAGATCAGATGAGATCAGGCGTTGTTAGAGTGGTGTGGCTGTAGACAGTTTTTATTTTTCCCTCTGAGTGGTAACACGTAAAAATACAAAGCATCGCACAATCATCTGGTGAATGTGGAATATCAATAATATAACAAAAATAATAAAACCATAACAACAGGCTTCTATTCTGTTTGGGAAATGGGGAACTCCAAGCCAGCATATGTAACACAGTATCAAGCAGATTGGAAGGATCTTGGAAGCACAGAAAGATGTGCCATTAGAACAGCAGCTTATTCTTTGCAGTGGTCAGAAGTGTCATTGTGCCATTATCAGTATAAAGTGCAACAATGTTTTGAGTTCTGCATGCATTTGTTTCAGTCCAGAAAGGATATAGTAAATACAAAAAGGAAAGGGAAATTAAACTAGAAATGTTTACAATTGTGAAACAATCTGTCAAAAATGTGTAAAACCATGAGTGACACAGAGCATGGAAAATCAGCAAAAATTTTTAGATTCTCACAGTTTAGGAAGCTAGATGACCAGAAATTATATGATCAGGAAAAAAACTTGAGAACAATGAGTTTTACTGACCATCAGGTGCACAACTGGCTAAGCAGTTATGAGAGACTATAGTTGTAGGTTCTTCGTGCTCGTGTATGCATTTAACTCATGCAAACATGCATGAATCATCTGTCTAGATGAGGTATGATAGTGACATGCTTTCCTTTTCTGCATAATTGTTTGTAATACATACATGAGAAATGTTCATGGCACTGAGCCTATCAGAGTTCAAGAAGAGTGTTGACAGTGCTTTGAAATAAAGGTCTGAAATTTGAGTGGTCTTACATGAAGCCAGGAATTGTACTCTGTGATCCTTTTGGGTCTCATCCAACTCAGGATATTCAATGATTCTACGTTTCTATATGTACATATATTTATGTTGGAACTACAAAGAAAAAAACAGTTTCTAACTGAAACAATCCTTTGAGGTGCTTAAAATGTGGATTTCACAGGATAGAGAACTCCAGCCTCTGCCAAAGGGTGAAAAGAGCTCTTATTATTATTATTATTATTATTCTGTTGTTTTGAGTGACACACATGAGAAAAATGCAATGAACCAGATTGCAATCTTTCCCTTGCTGAGCAAATCCAGAGCAGATAGACTTAAGGCAGCTACATCTCTCACGGTATATAGAAGACAAGCTGGGAGCAGACCCTTGCCACACAAACTTTGATGAGAACTTGCCACCTCACAGCTTCTGGAATGGCAGATTACAGCTGTATGACTGTAACTCTGAAAATTTCTGACATTTAATATTAGTAATTAAGAGTTCAGATTGGTGGTCGAATCAATAATCCCTTGCAGTTATTGATCAGATGCTGCCATCCTGCCAGTCACGGAGCATAGCTGACCTTATGAAAGCTGATCTCTGCTTTCAGCACCGTCCCAGTGCTACCTCCTTACTGCCTGACTTCATCAGGAGCACTTAAATAGCTGTATAGTTGTTGTCACCAGGATCTGCTTTGAAACAGGGTGTGTCTCTGTAACCCACTTGGGTTCAGAGGCCCAAAAAGCAGGAGATGTGAGAATAGCTCCTTCCCCACAGACCAAATCACCCTAAGGTCTGCCACCTCTCTACTGCCAATCCAAGGCAGCTGTACCCTGTCTCCAGAATGAGACACCACAATGAATCCTCTCTCATCTGCAAGTATGAAGGTGTACCCTTGCAGTGAAGAAAAATTCACATAAATGTACATTGAAATCTTGCCACCATCCTTCCCACAGGTACTTTCTTGGGCAACATCACTATGTGCCACTGGATGACACTGAGCAAGTCTGAGGATAGGAGGCACTTATATGGGTGTGCCAAAGGGAAATGACCATCTGAAAAGTTCAGCTGGGCACCAGGGTTGTTTTTTTCATTCGTGAATATTTAATAGTTTACATAAAAAAGAAGTCTAGATTTTATTTCTCAGTTGAAATGCAGGATTAGCAGTAACATTGCTGTAAGATTGAAAAACACTACTACTACTTGTCTACTTTTGGAGGATAACTTCTTAGAAAAAGCACACCTCAAATTAATATATCAGAAATTCATTACTTTTTACATGGGTGATAGACAAGAGGGAACAGTTTTAAACAAAAGAGGGGAGATCTGATATCAGGAAATTTTTCACTATGAAGTTGGTAAGATAGGATTGGTAAGGACAGGCTTCCTATAGAGTTTGGGGATGCTCCATCACTAGAGAAGTTTGAGGCCAGGTTGGATGGGCCCAGGGCAACTTGATCTAGTGTTTGATTTAGTGAATGGCAACCCTTCCCATAGCAGGGGTTGGAACTAGATCTTGGAGATCCCTTCTATCTCAAGTCATTCTAAAATTCTATAGCTCATTCTGTCATTCAATAAATATTATGCATCCAATTAAACCTGAGAATACTATATATTCCAGTTTTTATTTTTTTTAATCTATTTTCTGCCACGTTTTGAGTACAGTGCCTGTAGTACAGATTAGTTTCCTATCAAAGATCTCTAAGAGCAGAGAGATTCATTCTAAAATCTTCTCTACCCAGCCAAGGCAGCTAAATGCTCCACATTGGGTTCAAAAAATGTCAATGTTTTACGGGCTGGTTCGGCCCAGTTCCATGATGACTGGGGCTGCAGACCCATGGACCCACACTCCGGGAAAGGGGAAGGGCGAAAGGGAAAAAAGAAAAGGAATATGGACCTAACAACAGAACATTGACTACAATCTGAAGAGGAAAGCTAATTTACTAAATAAAATATCAGAATGCAAAATAACACACTATGATTGGAATTGAAGATAATAAGTCAAATAAAATGAGCAAGAGAGTGTCCAAGAACCAGAGGCCTTATGCTAAATGCTGAAGGCAAGATGGCTAGGGAGCACCTGCTGCTGGGTCGATCCGAAAGGAAAGAGCCTGTGTCTTCTGAAATGCAAACAGTTTTTATCTTTCCCTCTGAGCAGAAGATGGAAAAATGCAAAGCAACGCAAAGTCCTCTGGTGTATATAGTTCTTCTCTTCTGAGGCAGGTATACTCAGAGCTATAAATGATTCATGGATCTGGAGCATTAACTCTTTAGCTCCCACTGCATGATACGATGTTATGTGTGGAATACCAATAACAAAAATCATAAAATCATGACAAGGTGAAAAATAAAAAATAATACTTTTTTTTTTTCATGATGGTTTCTGTAGAAGTAAAGAGATTCTGCCATCTCTGTCATTTCTTTCACTGTAACCAATCAAACGAGACCTGATCAATTAGAAGGCAATGTTCAGAATCTTTCCACTACTAAGTGATGCCGTTTACCTTTTCTACCTTGATGCATACTCACAAGGGGTATACAACATATTTTTAAAGAGGTAATATCTGAGCTTACATTCAAGACCTGTGCATAGACAGCCCTAGTTACATTCCAAGCTTTTTCACATCTATTAGCATTCCAAATACCTAGACATTAAGGGCCAGTTCTAGGGAGAGATTTGTGATTCCTCATATTTGAAAAGTGGATCCTCCCATGTCTACTAAAACCTCCCATACTGACAGAAGAGTTACCAATATGATTGGTTTTCTGGAAATAATAATAATAAAAATAATAAAAGCCATCATATATTATATCATAATAAAAGCCATCTGCTGATCTTGCCTAGAGTTAAAGGCTTGTTCAGTTTGATATGGGAGCTGTGGACTTGCATCCGCTCAGTTTGAAGGGAACATGGTATTGTCATTTATCTTTGTGAATAACCACATACACAGTTACAGTCGGGGAGCTCATCTACTAGAAGGCAACCTTGAAGAGAAGGATCTGGGTTTTCTGGTGGACAACAGGTTGAACATGAGACAACTGTGTGCCCTTGTGGCAAAGAAAGCCACTGACATGCTGGGGTGCATTAGGAAGAGTATTGTCAGCACATTGAGAGAGGTGATATTCCTCCTCTTCTACTCAGCCCTGCTGTGTGTCTTTATGCTTTGAATATAACTTTGTGTGTGTGTGTGTGTACGAAAACAACTTGATCTGTTCTACTCTTCCAAATCCTGTATGTAGGAATTCAGATAGCAACCCTTTCCTGCCTCAAGGAGACTGCTAGTGGAGGTCTTTGTAATTACAAGAGATGGTTCCCTGAAATTTATGGGAGGAAATCAGCTGGTTATCTGGATTTAGAAAGCTTCATATACTTGATTTCATGTATCACCTTGGGACAAATATCGTGGAGCCTGTTCATCAGCTTGAGAGCTTTCCCAAGAGAGGGCTATGGAGATACTTCATTCCACACAGTGGCTATTTCAATTTTAGCCACCTTCCTGCATGTGGATAAATAGCAGAATGTATCTAAGGAAAGACAATATAGACAGATAGATTTTGGCTGATATTTAAGAACCATAATAAATAATCTCCTCCTCACCCACGCCTTCCTTCAAAATCTCCATACAGTTCTGTATATTTTATAACAAACTCTAATAAAGAAATAATGCAAAATGGCACCTGTAAAAAAAAAAAAAAGAATAACTCAAAATGTAGGTTATTGAAATATGAGTGTAATATAGAAAAGATAGCAGTGCAGATATTAATGACCTATCTGTCTCCTGGTGCACTTAAAACAGTCTCTCAAGTATTTTATTTTATTTTTTATTAGAAACTGTATCATTAGCTCTGAAAGATTATACTGCAAAGAAGAAGAGAAATCTGACTTTTAAAAGCCAAATTCAGGTAGGCTTCTTTTTCCTTACTTAAAAAATAAAACAGAATAAAATAAAATAAAATTCATAAACATTTTTTTCCCTCTGGCTGGAATATTAGGATAGTATATTAAATTCCCGCCCCCAACTCCACGAAAGGAAGACCCAGCAACATTTACATAATAATGTCCCTACTGTGCTTTTGACAGATGGGTTTCATTGACACAGACATACTGTTAAGGGCTTAGCAATAGATTAAAAAAACAACAACAATACAGTGTAACATAATAAAAGTGTATTGTAATGTACATCATAACTTTTGGCCAAGGTTAAATTTCCAGTTGGTGTATGAAAGTCGTATTCCATTAGACAAAATAGATGTCATGCTGCAAAGCATTAAAGATGAGTTGACTGAGCCATTTGTTTTTATTTATATTACATTATATTTTCCTTGATTCTATTTATGCAGCGGGTAAAAAAAAATAAGTCTTTCAGCCCCTTCTTCCTCAACTACACCACTGCAATACACTGTTACTAATATCAAATGTCTCCATGTGGCTTCCCACAGTAAAGGGTTTTGTACAAACCAGTAAGAACCCCTTTCTGCAGCTGCAGCACCAACATGTATGCCCACCTGAGTGGGCTGCATACTGCATGGCCAGCAACCCAACCGTGGCAGTAATGGGCCCACTTAACAAGGACCTAAACTGGCTGCACAGCTTTGTCCACACCACTCCAGCCATCTCTGCAATGAGAACTGATTCTTCTGCTCTGTTTATTATTTCAAAAGTCATAACGAAGTCCATACTTCAGCTGCCATGAGATCCTTGCTGTCCTTCCTTCTTAAAATGTCTTCCTTAAACTTTACAGAATAATTTCTAACATAGTGAAGCTTGTAAGTGAGGTTCAGGTGAAATTACTGGGGTGAGATGGGTAGTCATAACCCAGGAACACTGTCTACTCTATAACTCACTATGGGCCAATTCACTTGTGTGGCTGTCTCCAAACTCAGGAGTTTCCAAATGCCTCTAAAAAAACATGTCTTGTTTTTATTGGTGTAGGTTCTTTCCCTTTTCTGCTCTCCAAGCTCCAGCAAATTGTGCCTTTCTTCAGTAATGGCTTTATGCATCTTCACAATAAAAGTCATCCAGCAAAGAGACAGAGGAGTTTTCTCAGCATGTCGCCCTAAAAGGTACTCTCAGTTGCAAGACATTCACAGTTTCTTTTTAATGTCAAGTTATATGGTTTTTGGGGCTTTCCCAATTCCATCAATTCCCTTGACAGCACAGACACTTCGAGTGGAGTGGTGAGGACCGAGCTGATAAACTGCAGCCTCCTCTGGTACTGGCCTCTGTCCAATGAAACAATAATGCTCTTCCCAGGAAGCAGTTTATGCTCTGCATAGAAATGTTTTCCCACCAAGAGGTGGTAGCCAAGATGCATATGGGCCCAGTGTTACCAGGTCTCATATGAGGCTGTCCTTGCTGGTGTAACTGTCCTTTTCTTAGCAAACTCAGAGGCAATGGACTAGGGTCTGTTCAGCCTTGAAAAAAGAAAACTCAGAGGGAATCTGATCCATGTCTATAAATATCTAAGGAGTGGGAGGCAAAGGGATGAGGCTAGACTCTTCTAAGCAGTGTGTGGTGACAGAAGGAGGGGAAATGGCCACAAACTGAGGCATAGGAAGTTCCACACAAATGGTCATGGGAACTTCTTCGCAGTAAGGATGATGGAACACTGGCATAGCTGCACAGAGAGGTTGTGGAGACTCCTCTGGAGGTGTTCAAGACCCGCATGGACGCCTACCTGCTCAATCTTGGCTAGGAAGCCTGCTTTGGCAAGGGGGTTGGACTAGATGATCTTTGGAGGTCCCTTCCAACCCCTACAATTCTGTGATTCCATTGTTCTTCCTACTGTTGTCACAACATGCAGCCAGTGGGTCTCATCCTGCCTTGGAGGAGCTGCTGTAATCATAAAATCACAAAATCATAGAGTTACCTTGTAGAATGGCTTGTGTTAGAACATCCTTAAAGACCACCCAGTTCCAATACCCTGCTGTGAGTAAAGTTACCACCCACCACATCAGCCTGTCCCCAGCCAACCTGTTCTTGGTCACTTCCATGGATGAGGAATCCACAGCTTCCATGAGCATCATATAAAGCCTGAAAATGTAAGAATGAGTGTAGTAAAAATCCCCCATGTAACCTTTGGAAAATTGGGAAGTGAATATTTAAACAGCAATCTGTTGTCCTTGATTCATATCACACTTTTCATCATTATCTGCCTATTGGGTTAAACAGAATATGATATGACACAGGAAGAATAATTATTTTATATATATGTCTGAGTGTATGTAACAATTATTCTCTAGAAAATCTTCTAGAAGATTTTATAGTGTATGCTTATAATTTCTTACTTAAGGCATCCTTCCAACTTGTATGTAATTTTTACCTTCAAGAAAATGGCATTGAACACCACCTCCCTGCTTCAGAGTTGTCAATAAAAACAAATCTATTTATGTTGTCTTTGCACTTGCTGGTGATATGTAGAACCTTTAATACACAAAGTCTCAAATCAACATAAGCTGATGCATCATTGTTGTGTCTTGAGAATGTGCATCAACTTTCACCACGTGAAGAATGTAATAATATTTTAGTATCAAAGTCAGTTCAGGGCTGCAAATGGGGAGGAAGTTGGAAGAGAATATTTTTTTGATACGTTCATTTTAAGCAGTGGAAACTAAGTCAAATCATCTGAGAATATCAATGTTTTGTCACACTCCTACGTAGATCTGGTTCCATGAAAGATCTGTGATGCTAGTATGACCACTAGGGAAGCATTTCACTCTTTATAATGCATTGCTCAAGCTTGCAGGTAAATCCCTGATAGAGTTACAGGCAATTAATCTTTCCAACGGGAGATGGTAAGAAATTCGGTGATGTCTGAGCAGTACTCATTGTGTCCCCAGGAAAGAAAACATCTTTTGTTTCAGTATCTAACTTCTGATGTGCAGCGGGTAAAAAGAGAATCATCCATGCAGATAAGAAGATCCTCAGATGCTGCTGCAGGGCTAACTCAATTGCTTTCCTCCTGTGTCTGCTAAGATTGGTACCTCCTGTGCAAAAGCCATGATAACCAAATAGCACTATCATTCCAAATCCACTGTCATCATCATCATCATCATCATAGGCCTCCTCCTGGCTACTGAAAGATGAAGGCTTGACCTTAAAAATGGCACCCCTGGCTCTGACCAACTGTGTCCATTTTTGTCTCTGCCATCTGTCTATTCATCTTAGTGACAGGCAGTCCTGGCTTTGCTCTCTGCCTATTCACTATGCATAGACAAATGTCTGCGAAAGAGCTTGCTTATGTGGAGGGAGTTGATACCAGCCTCAGGAAAGTATTTGGCACAACACAGTTGGAAACAGCCATTGCTTTTGTTCAGATTTGGGTTTTATTTCTTGCTGTGCTTATAAGAAATGAAATTTTCTTCCTTGGGGGCAGTGAAGAAGTGAGTTCACTGTTTGTCTGTGTGGATAGTTAAGGGACAATAAAAGCTTTCAAAAACTTGGTCAAAGCAGAAGGGGCAGCATGGGATAAAGATTGGAGATATCTGAGAGAAGAGTAAATTAGTGGCTTTTTTTCTTCTTGAGGCAAATACTCAGAGGAGCAGTAAGACCACAGGGAAGGTAATAAATCACTGGAAAGCACTTGGGATTTGTTTTTTAAAGTCATCTGATTAATCCATGCACCTCATGCAGCCAGTAAAAACACAGCTTTTTACTCACAAAAATCTTACCTCCTGGGAATTAATGAAAATTTAGAAACTAGCAATCACAGAGAGAGAGGAAATGAAGACCAGTGATTGCAAAGCAAAAAGACCTGAATTAATTTATCGGCTGGGCCATAAGTTTATTTTGTAAATTTGGGGAAAAGTAATCAACATTTTGGCCCCTAAGTTTCACAGGGAGGATCCTGTGAAATGGATGTAACAATATTTGCTTACTTTTCCAGATCTTGGAAAGGGCACACGAACTAGAAGAATCCAATATAAGGACATCAGTTTTCTAATGAGATTATCTTCTTCTTCTAATGTGACACTGATATAACATACCTTTGCTGTTTAGGTCACAGATTTCACCATAAGCCTACACTGTTTCCATTTCTACCAGGGCTGAAGCTGAGTATAATACGTTGTTTGAAAAATTCATACTGTTCCTGTAAGTGCATTCTGTCTTTTACATGTAAGAGTAGTGCTGTGGTTTCTCTCTCAGCAATATGTATCTGATAGAGGAGACAGGAACAAGAGGATATTAGATAAAATAATGGACAGCATATTCTGGGAGGAGTATGAAGTAGCTGGAAGCAGACCATAAGAGGGACAGGAATGAGGGAAAAGAGAAATTTGAACTCATTACAGTAGATAGGAGGACTGAGAAAGTGATATGTAGGTCCTGGTCAGGAGTGGGGAGGAAAACTCAGACAGGAATGTCATTGTGTACTGCTTGGCTGCTTCTGCAGATGGAGCCTTTTGAGGCCAGGCATCACTAACAGTTTGCCTGAAAGTGTTGCACCAGCATCCAAGAGATATTTATTAGGTAGACATTATTAATCTCTCACTACACAAGCACTTGCATTTGCTTATTTAAAAGTCATTAATAACATTTAATATGGATAAGATTATCAGCTTTTTGTTTTGCCTCTAAGCATCGCTAATATAGGGGATAAAGACAGAGGAATACAAAGCAGGCATCATCGTGCCAGTACAAAAATACTGGCATTTTGTTTTCAGTGTGATTATTATTATTTCAGCAATGATTGTGTCTAGACATCTCAAGATGATACTGAGGTCTGCTGGTGATTGGGATGGAATAAAACAGATTACTTTGAAAAGCTGGTCATGAAAATAAATGGGCAGCATAACAGGAAAAAGAATGGCAGGGAAGATATTTGTTCCAGGTTACAAAGAAACGTCATTCAGATATCCTGATTGCTAAACAGATATTTAATCTACTTTCACAGACTTCTGTCACTGGGCTGTAGCATGACTGTCTAGTACAACAAGAACAAATAAGGACTTCATTACAGGATGAAGACATGCTTCTTCTACTAAACTGTATGGACCCATACAGAAACTGGTTCAGATTACTGCTCTTCTTTGGGGTCTTCTATGAGTGGATGGGTTTAGAGGGTCATCATCTGAGAAGGACAGGTTGGTAAAAATGCATGCTTTCTATGTGGAAGTGTTAGTTGTCAGCAGGTTGAACATGAGCAGTGTGCCCAGGGGGCCAAGGAGTTCAGTGACATCCTGTCTTCTATCAGAAACAGTGCAGTCAGCAGGAGCAAGGAAGTGATCATCCCTCTGTACTTGGCACTGGTACGGCCACACCTCATGTACTGTGTTCAGTTTTTGTCCCCTCACTACAAGATTCTGAAGCTCTGGAGCATGTGTAAGAGAAGTACAATAAAGCTGTGAAGGTACTGGAGCACAAGCCTCATGAGGGGCAGCTGAGGGAACTGGGATGGCTCAGTCTGGAGAAGAGGAGGCTCAGGAGAGACTTTATTGCTCTCTACATCTACTTAAAAGGAGGTTGTGCTGAGGTGAGTGTCAACCTCTTTTCCCAGATAAGAGTAGTAGAACAAGAAGTGATGGTCTCAAGTTGTGCCAGGGGAAGTTCAGGTTAGATATTAGGAGCAATTTCTTCTCAGAAAGAGGGATGACGCAATGGAACAGGCTGTTCAGGGAGGTGGTGGTGTCACCATCCCTGGAAGTGTTTAAGGAAAGTGTAGATGTGGCACTGAGGAACATTGTTTACTGGGCATGGTGGTGATGAGTTGATGGTTGGAAGTCCCATAAGGATCATTTAGTCCAATTCCTGGCTCCACATGGGATCACTCAAAAAACAGAGTGAGAGCATTGTCCAGACATTTCCTGAACACTGGCAAGCTTGGTGCCATGACCATTTTTCTGGTGCCTGTTCTAGTGCCCAACTGCTCTCTTAGTGAAGAATCTTTTCCTGATATCCAACCAGAACCTCCTCATCACAACTTCATGCCATTCCCTTAGGTAGATCAGTGCCTGTCCCTCTGCTGCCACTCACAAGGAAACCATAGGCTGTGATGAGGTCTTCTTTCAGTATTGTAGACTAGGTGACCTTAGTCTTTTCCAACCTCACTGATTCTATGATTCTTTGAAAATACAGGGCACAAGAAAGTCCTCAGTGATCTGATTTAAATTGTAATTCTGATAAAAATGAGAGGTCTGATTGAACTTTACCAAGCTGAGATAACAGTTCTGGTCTGTATCTGAAATTATCATTCACTCTTTTGAAGAATGTTAATACTGTCCACCAATAATCAGAGCCACAGTGTGCAGCACATATAGTCTATTGTGCAGCCAGACTGGCATTAAAAACATGAGATTGTCTCAGGAGGAGCCCAATTTCATGCATTCAAATGTGGGACTTATTCATAAAGCTCAGAGACACTTCCTGATGATCTTTGCTTTGGAGCACCTATTCTTTAGGAAGTGAATTTCTCCCCTTTTTCTCCATAGGTCCCAACACAAGACATTTCCACTATGTTACCCTTAAGGAATCTCATTCAAGATCTATCTGGTGGGACAGACTGATTATTACATCAGAGGAGGAGAGGGACACCCCACAGTGATATTTAATAGCTGCCTGTGGGTCTCTGGCATTTTGAATAATATCTCCAGATAGTATTTTTGTTTTTCTGCTGCCCATTTGAGGCTTTATATATAAGTGGCCTGGAAGCCATATGCTTTCAAATGCAGATCCAGAACTGGATGGGACACAGAGGTGGTAAATCCTGGATTAGGGTCCAGAAACAAATGGAAAATTCACCTTTGGAAGGAACTTGGATCTTGCTGCAAAATAGTGTTGGCAGCAAACCATTTTAGCAAACCATTTTAGACCATTACATGGATTTAGATGTCAGCTTGTCTCTTCAGGACATTGTGCTACCTTTCTGTTGTAACACGAAGGACAGTACAGCTAAGTGGGCTCCTTGCACAGCTACTAAAGAGGAAAGAGAGAAAAGTGATCTTAGAGTTTCTGGACTTGAATAAAGTCCTTGAGCACACAGCTTCAGTTTTTCCTCCTGTTGCTGCACTGGATTTAATTTTGCCTTATAATAGAGCACAAACATAAGCAGAGATGGAATTTATTCCTGTCTCTGGGTTGCACAGATGGCATAATGATGAAACATTGCATCAAAGTGGGAAAGTGTGGAGATCTCATGGTCTTGATATAGGCAGAAATTGAGAGGGTAGAGTTCTGTTCTTATGTATTATCTAAACAAGTTGCTTCAGAAAACAGATGTTAGAGGTAGAAAGGAAGGATTTAACATCAAAGCTGATCTACAGGAATGTGTGTGTACTGAGTTCAGATCTCATCTTTGTTATGCCTAGTGGATTTGCTTTCAAATCCCAATCCAAATAATAATAGGAATTTAAAAAAAAAAAGTCAGTTTTAGTGAGGGAAAAAAAAAACAACAACAATTTAGATCTTTTCTGTAATATTGCAGAATTTTGCTGCCCAAACTGTTTGTTTTTTTTTCTCTGCCTTCATAAAAAATTACTCTGGATGTAATAAGAACAAGGTGTTCTAATTAAATAGATTTGTTTACATCTCATAATGTGAAAAACTAATTCAATCTGATATACTGTAGATTCTTATGCTATCCCTCTCCCACTTCATGTAAAATTACTCTTTTTAAGTAGTATTTTATTTAAGAATATTTAAAAAGTGGCCTTGATTAAGGAAAAACTGATTTAAGTTCCAAAGTGCTTCCTTAAGATAAAGCTTTTGTTTCAAAGTGCAAGAATATAGGGGAGGGAGAGCAGAAGCTGTGCCATCTATCATAGTATTTTCTCTGTACTTTATTGCATTGCAAAGGTCCTTACACTTACTAGTCATGAGAACTCGCAGCCTGTAGCTAGAACACGTTTTTATTAAGTGAAGGTTAAAGTCAGGGCCAAAACAGAACCACTGCAATATGCTTACAAATATAACATCCTGACCCAGACTTGCACATAGTCTCAAATCCAAAGCAGAGGTAAAGATAGCGCTTCCTGGATACAGTTGTTTTCGTATCGGCGTTAAGGATTCTGTACGTTCTCCACTCAGGCTGAGCAAGGTAAAAACAGAACGTCAGAGTTCTGTAAAGAAAACTGGTGGCCAGAAATTCTTAGCCAGTCCCTGGACTGTCTCTGGTTGTCAGGGGAGCACATTCTTCTGAAGAACATAGAAGCATATCTACTAGAAAGAAGAAAATTGAGAACTGAGCCTGTAGATGGCTAAGTATAAAGACAGAACAGGATTCAATGAATATCTGCATTGTATTCATCTCTGTAAATCGAATAATGAAAAGCATTTAATATGCTAATCATTAAAGCATTTGTAAGGATGTAAGGAGAAAACAGTTTTGAGATGGCTCTTTCTAAAAACCTGATGCCTCAAAAAAAATAAAAAAAAGTTAAACTCTAAATTCTACTAACTTCCAAAGTTCTTTTTTTGGGGGATAAGAAATTTGTTTTTACAAGTTCTCACTCTGCTCCAGCTCTCTGCCAGATAGAGCTGCAGGAGATGTGGGGACATTAAGCTACTTGGGCTTGTGCCTCCCTGGCAGCTGGAGCTGCAGGGAGACTGGGAGCTGGGTGGGAGCTTGGTGTTCAGCCTCTGGCCCTCTGCCTGCTGCCAAGCTCCTGCTTTTATCAAATTCCTGTCTGTGTGCTTAAAGTGAAGAGGAGGAATAACTTCTGGGGGGTGGAGAAAGAGAGCAGCCAGTGAAAATCACTGTCATCTCTCAAAAAGAAAAGAAAGAAGAGAAGAGAAGAGAAGAGAAGAGAAGAGAAGAGAAGAGAAGAGAAGAGAAGAGAAGAGAAGAGAAGAGAAGAGAAGAGAAGAGAAGAGAAGAGAAGAGAAGAGAAGAGAAGAGAAGAGAAGAGAAGAGAAGAGAAGAGAAGAGAAGAGAAGAGAAGAGAAGAGAAAAGGAAAGGAAAGGAAAGGAAAGGAAAGGAAAGGAAAGGAAAGGAAAGGAAAGGAAAGGAAAGGAAAGGAAAGGAAAGGAAAGGAAAGGAAAGGAAAGAAAAGAAAAGAAAAGAAAAGAAAAGAAAAGAAAAGAAAAGAAAAGAAAAGAAAAGAAAAGAAAAGAAAAGAAAAGAAAAGAAAAGAAAAGAAAAGAAAAGAAAAGAAAAGAAAAGAAAAGAAAAGAAAAGGGAAAGAAAAATAGTAAAAAACGGTAAAAATAAAATTAAAATAAAATAAAATAAAATAAAATATAAAATAAAATAAAATAAAATAAAATAAAATAAAATAAAATAAAATAAAATAAAATAAAATAAAATAAAATATAAAATAAAATAAAATAAAATAATAAAATAAAATAAAATATAAAATAAAAATCACTGAAGCTGAAAATGTCCACTGAGATTTCGTGTGGATGAAGAGATCATATTCATATGGGCAATTATTCTACTGGGCAAGGGAAGAATGTGAATACACATGTCTACACTATTCGTAGACATGGGACTTGATTGTGAAAGATGCTAAACATTCCAATCCTCACATGGATTGGAGGAGCTCTCCCAGCCCCTGATGGTCTCAGTGAAATGTACCCAGAGGAGGACCACAAAGATGATCATAGTCTGAACTGCCTCTCTTATTCTTTCAGGATAATGAACTTTCCAGGAAACACTTAGCACCTCAGGATTTTGCCTTAAGTTTGGTGTAACTTAGAGATAAGGCACACAGAGGGTAAAAGCTCCATGGAAGACTAATTTTCACCTTTTGGGTGCTTACAGCATGATAAAAAACTTTGCTCCGTGCTTTAGAATTAATTTCTCAAAAGTTCCAATGCCTGCACATCCATTTGTTTCCTCATTGTTTTTATTAAACAAGAAAGGCAAGCTTTATTACTGCGCAAATGAAAGCATCACCAGGAGATAGATACTTCCAAGATTCTTATTAATCTCTAAGAGTTATGAGGCCGCCTAAGTTCCACAGAAATTTACATACTCTACAAATTTCTTTCAGCAAGTCACTGAGTCCTTGCTATCCTATCTGGAGAGAGAAAGGAAGCCAAAAAAGGAAAACCAAAGCAGAATAAATCTGTATTATTAGGAGGTTGTTGCAAGTCAAAACGTGCATGTGCATGCGTGTCTTTGTCTACAGATACAGGGCAAGGTTCTTTGTTAAGGTGTATCACTTATAGCACCATTATAGTAATTTACCATAGGCTGTGGTTGTATAGATTGAACTGTGTGCCACAAAGTAGAGGTCATAATCATAATTAAAGGAGAGTTGGATTTGCAATTCAAAATCATTTGAAACTAATCTCCAAAACTGCAGTGTGCAAATTAATACAGTAGAGCACTGAATATATTCTTTTCCTTACTTTTACTGTAAGATTATCTGTGCCTAACTGGAGGTAAACTTACTGCCTATATTGTAGCAGCATTTAATAACCCTACAAGAGAAAGGTCCCACTGCAGTAGCTAATAGAAATGTTTATTATGAAAAAGATCCTACCCCAAACATAACAGTCAAGAAAGAACCCAGAGGCACAGAAGATAGGTGAAATGTCTTCATCTAAGTTAGTGGCTGAATACCCTACTAAATACTCAACCAGATCATCCCACCTATAATGGTTAGGAAAAAAAAAGCAACAGAAAAAATGAGAGAAAAACTGCCCACTAAGCCCTGTTCTAAGCCCAGAATGACAAATAATTAGGGTATAAGAGACTTATGGCATTGGCTTCTGTTCTCTTGCAGTGGCAAATTCTACAATTTGTGGCTTTTTGCTTCTGCGGTGCAGGGATACAATTAACTAGATATGGGTGCTGGGCAATAATGGCAAGATTTCTGTGCTCCTTTTCCATTTGGAGTTGAAGTTTTGTTAATTTTCTTAATGTACATGACCAGAACAAGATTTCTTGAGACAAGAGGAAACTGAAATATATGTCACCCATGGTCTTCCTGTTCTTCCTAGTTCCTGTTATATTCTTACTGATATTTCAATTTCTATGTCATTTCACCCATTCTTACAATTTTTATTCACACATCACATGCATGCAAGTCAATATCAGTTAATACTGCTTCAGAAGATGGGTGGCTAGCAGGGTGAAGGAGTGGTTGGTTTCTCTGTACACTTCTTGGAGGATAGCCATGAAGATGACGGAGAACCTCTCTTATAAAGAAAACCTGAAGGAGCTTGGCTTGTTCAGTCCAAAGAGGAAAAGGCTCCTGTGAGACTCCGTTATTTAAAGTGAGATTATAAAAAGGAGGGAATACGACTTTTGAGAACAGTATATAGTGACAAGGGAAAGACAAATGGTTTTAAACTAAAGGAGGAAAGCGAGTAGATGTCAGGGGGAAGGCTTCACTGAGATTATAAGATGTTGGAACAGGCTGTTCATAGAGGCTTTGGATGCCCTGTCACAACATCCACAACCAGCAAAATTGTATGGAGATCTGAGCAACCTGTTCTAGTATTTGATCAAGTAATTGACAATTCTGCCTGTGGCAAGGCAGTTGGAATATGATGATCTTTGAGGTCCAACCCTAGCCATTCTATGATTCTATGGTCTAGTGATTGTGAAACAGGATGTGAAAATTAAAGAGTGCTGATTGCCAAAAATAATGAGAGATGTTCCTGACATGCCAGCAACACCTGAGGTAGGTTACATGTGGACTCTCAGCTATGGAATCTTAATCATGTGTTGATTAACTTCAGTATTTGATTATTGCCACATGAGCATACTCAGTATGTAATGCAAGCAAATATGAATTTGTGAACTAATTTTCTATGGAAAACTAAACTTACTGTAAAGGAAACAGAAAATGAAGAATGACTGTAGTGACCATAATAAAGCCTGTGAATGGATGGAATGATCATGATATGGATGGTCAGGTGTGCTACAGGCTATAATAAAGGTCACATGAAAGTAGGAGTGTGGGTAGGAAAAAAAGAAAGAAAGAAAATAATACTAACCTAATACCACCAAGGAGATACAAACTGGAGAACAAGAGAGCCTGGGATCCCCTAAGAAGTTATTCTGCTCACAGTTCTTGAATCTATACCAATACTCATTTGTAACAAGTGCTGAAGTATTTCAAAATGTCCTGTAGTCTTTATAATAGTCACACTCATAATAATGATGTCACATACTGGATGACTCATGAAATAGTGTGTTACTATTTGTTCCTTGAAATATCATGGCAAGATAAATCTGAATATCTGATTATTGTCTGAGCAGACTCCCTCACCCATCTCATTCAAGAACCAGCCTCTCTGCAGTTGTTTTCCCATGAAAAACTTCCAGCTGATACGTATGATGTTGTATTGTACTTGCCCTGATCAGGATATAACAGATTTATCAAGGATAAGCTGATCTGCAACAACTTAGAAACAACTCTGAACCCTACAATTTCAGAGCTAAGGTGATCTGTTTCAGCTGAAAATCTTCATCCCTGGCAATTAATTTAATTTAATTAAAATAAAATTGTTAGTTTTTCTTCTGTTTTGTGTAGTAGATTATTTATTTATTTACCTTTGATTTTGGATTGCTGAGAGTAGCATTTGCAGTGTTCCTTCTTTAACAAAAAATTCCTGTGCTCACACATCGTTTTCCTCATTTATGCTCTCCCACTACCCAATTAATGTCACACTAAATTATATACCTGCAACAGATTTAATTCCAGACCACTGAGCTGTCACTTTTAACCCTCTGCATGTATCTTTACAATATTTATGAGAAAGCTGTACTTACTTAGCAAGTAATGAGAAATTTCTAAGGGTTTTTAACAGTTATATTTTTTACAAGAAAATATAGAATACATACCTCTAAAGAAATTTGGAATTTTCAGAATGGATACAGAAGTATTTTTATACCTATTCAGTTTTCAAGGTTTTAGAATAGTTTTCCAAATCCCTATTATACCACTGTGGAATGAAAATGGATGAATCTCTGTCTAGAGTTAAACAGACATCTGGGCTTATTTCCAAACTCCATTGAACTCTTCTCATATGACCTTGAGCAAAGAACTTGAGATGTAGTCCAAAGTGTTTATTTTAGTGTCCAAATGGGACTTAGAATGAACTTAAAACCTTCAATTCTAGGAAGCTTCTTTCAAGGGACTTTCTAAGCTCAGAGCTGCACAAACCTTGCTGCAAGTTCCCATGGTGTCTAAATACGAAGGTACAGGACAAATATGAGTTGCCTGACCTGAGGCACTAGGATGCAATCAGGTACAATATAAATAAATACTTCCTGAACACAAAAATCCTCCTACCACTCCATTATTCAAGGTGCAATTTGAAATGGGATTATGATATATATCAAAGAAAACAAGAATAAAACAAAAAAAAAACAACAACAACAACAAAAAAAAAAAAACTTAGCTAAGTAGTTTGCTTTATGAGTGGTCTCAGTGTGGCCTTTAACATTACCACTTGGAAGAAAAACCTGGAGGCTTCAGCATTACTTTTCTTTTAAGAGCAGGACCTATGAGTAGATTGTCCCCTCAATAATATTCTTTATACTTACGAGAGACTTTTCAATCTCACTCTAAATAGGACCAAGTTATCACATAATCCCTGCGATGAAATGATTGCATTTGAGTTCTTCATTGTAATTTGATGATTCCAAAAAGAAGTAGGAAGTTACAAAAATACCTTTTTGGTTTGTTCCTTTCTGTTTCAGCTTCTTTCAAGTAAAAGAGAAACAAAAGTACTTTTACTACCTTTCATAGCTGTTGAATTTTTTAATATGTGACAATGAAGAATTTAAATGCTATGCTTCTGAAAACACAGCAAGTTACGATAGATAAGCTCTGTTTGGTTTTGATACAACTAATTTTCAAAATGCTTTTCTCTGGAGAGAGACACAATTTACTTCAGGTTAGACAAGAATAAGCATTTACAATTCACATACAGTCTTTTAAATATATGTTACCAATTTTAACTGCTCTTGTTCAGATCACATTCTGCTTCCTGCACATGTTTAGTATTCACATTGGGATCACAGTCTTTCTACTTCATCAGATTCATCTTTAGCTCGTAGTCAACACTTT
Organism: Cyrtonyx montezumae; assembly: GCF_038088225.1. Classification (NCBI taxonomy): domain Eukaryota; kingdom Metazoa; phylum Chordata; class Aves; order Galliformes; family Odontophoridae; genus Cyrtonyx; species Cyrtonyx montezumae. The sequence continues at coordinate 17,702,112 of NW_027071992.1, forward strand.
GTACCTCCTTTATTTAATAAGAAAAATAAGTTTTCTCTTATTTTTTAAAACTTAATACTACAAAAGCATCAGCAATTGTTTTAAACAGGTCCACATAGATAAATGCAGAGAGATGGAAATTTCATTTTCTCACTTTGTGTGTGAGACTTGATTCTGTTGCTCAAGTTCAGTAGTATATGTAACTGCTGGCATGAACCTCTGATAGTAAGATTTCCCAAATACTCATCTGAATCTGTCTGGTACTGGTTGCTGAGTGGGCTGTAAGTGACACTTTTGTTACTTATTCTGTGATTCTGTCTTAATTACTTCTGTCACTGGTTCACTGGTGATGTGGCAACAGAGCAATCTATGTTTAGAAATATTAGCTGATGACCATTCATAATGACAAAGTAAATCTCAGGATCTACAACTGTGCAGGTATGTTTTTTTCTTTTTCTTTTTTTTAATCTGTATAGTCCAGGAATTGTTCCTGATTTTTCAATTCTTGTGATTCATCAGCAGAAAAAAGCATTATGGACATCATCTACCTTGTCCAATTAAAGGTCGATTAAATCATAAGAAGACTCAAAAATGGTACAAAGATCATGTAGTTTTCAACTAATTTATCTTAATTAGGAATCTAAAAGTTAGAGGTGTAATTTGACTCTGGGTTTAAGGCATCTAATTTTAGATGTCTCTGTGTGTGAGATAAATGCTCAAGATATCATTATAGAGAGTAGAGGTCTAGTCAATACAATTAGTGGTTTAGAAAGAGATGAAACAAATGTCTATATCTGGTCAACCAATTGCTCTCCAAGCCTAGACACCTTGATCATATGAAAACACCTAAATTCAGATGTCTAGAGGCTTGAGTCAGTTGCCTGGAAATAGAAATCCAACACTTGAAGTGTCCTTGAGTGCTGAAGACATCCATATGGAGCTGGCCTGTATAGCACAAGATCTCATGGAAAAGCCTAACTTTCTGCATTAGTATCTGGATACCCAAGGCCATACCCTACCAAATGGTGCCAATCTCCTGTATCTCCTGTATTTGTGGTCTTCTGAAAACAACCCCAATGCTCTAAGTTTAATGCAGATAAAGCATAGGACTTTCAGCTGCTCGTGCACAAGTATCTAGTACCACTTGAGATGTTCTAGACTATCTGAGACAACAAAAAGGGGCTGCCAGATATGACATAGGATCAAAGAGATCCTGCATCAGGAGTCAGATGTCAGCCAAAATAGCCCAGGGCCTGTATGTTTAAGCAATTGAATTGAGCTCTAACTGTTGAGTTAATCGCCTGAGGCTCGTTTTTATAGTCAGTGGAAAGAAATACAGAGAACAGTTCACCCCATTCTAAAATAAAGGTCAAAGGCAGGTCAGATGAATTGCCCTCTGGGTTTTTATCCACATATAATAAAGGAGTAAAATACGACTAGTCCCAAGTATTACCAGTTTGTAAGATTGAATTGGTAAAAATGCAGTTAACATGGCAGTCCATGTAGCATCCTAAGCAGCCAAGACCCATCAGCCTTCTAACAAAATACTCATATAATACTGTATGCATTTATACTGTCACTATATGCCTTTCAAACTCTATTACCAATGACTGACTGAAGAGACTGACACAAGATGTATATTACAAACATCTATACTGGGACAGAATCCCTGGAAGCAATACCCATCAGTATAAAACAAACCACCACATCTTGCTGTCATGAATAAGATCCAGTGCATATACTGCATATGATAAATTGTACACAGCTTGTTTATGACCAAAGGGCCATTTTTTTTTCTTTTTTTTTTTTTCTGTTCTTGATTTACAAGCTAATGTGTTATTCTGCATCCAAGCTTTTCTCCCAGAATGATCCCAGACAACTTCTTAAATTGAAAAGATACAAAGTGCAGTAGAGGAAGTTTTACTTTTGATGAGGAAATGAAGCTCTTTTTTTCTGGTTTAGGACTCTAGCAGTTAAAACTGTTAAAGGACATTGCTAATATATACAATCTGTTAAAAAACCCGTAAAGCTGAACTATTCTCAAATACAGTGTTGGAATTTTAGTAATATGATACAGTATAGACTACCAGAGTAGAGCCAGAGACATTCACTGGGTTTTGCCTTGCCCTTAGAAATGGGAGTAGATTCTCACTGCATCTTTGAACCACCTATGTCAGCAGAGGAAAAGGGAAGAAAAGTCCAGCAGATCTTTTCATACTTGCCACAAAAGCTGTCTTCAAAGGAAACCATACACTGTATGCTGTTAACCAGGGACTGGGGCATGATATTGGTCCTTTGTAAGCAGTGTATAATGCAATATTGTTTAGCTTTGCCTATCCTGGTTCATCTCTTCATACTGAAAAGGAGTGCAAATCCCACTCCCCCATACTGGCAAAAACAACAGGCAGCTGTACATGCTAGTCTGTGTCCTTAGATGGTTCTTAAAATTGCACCTGCCTTGTTACTACTTCTCACAAATACAAGGCCTAATGAATGCTTAGAATAGCAGATTCCCTTTTTCTCTGTGGTTTAAGCAGTTTGTACATGGGTAGCACTACACCAAACTGCTCTTAGATCAGAGATAGTCATCAAGCTCATGAAGGCCTGCATCAGATGTGGTCTTTCAGATTCAGTGTATGAAACAAGGAGATCTCCTTCTATGATAAATATAGCAAAGGATCTAAGATCTAAAATCCCACAGGTAAAAGGGAAAAGCAGAGAGGCCTTGAAGAACACAGCACTGCAAACCCAGAGTTGTGTTCGAAGTCCCTATAGATAGAATCTGGTAGAACTCACACTGGACCATGAGCAAAATCAAACTCACAGATTTTTTTTTTTTACTAGAGAACTTAGAGGAGATATGGATAGGGTCCTGTGAAGGAAGAAAACCCTGCAGATATGGTCACTGCCTGCAGGAAAATGGGGTTTCCTGCTTGTTTTTTATTTCCAAGGTTTCCACTACAGGATACTTAGCATCTGCCACTGTGTTCTCGCCCTATCAGGCAAAGCCATAAAAGACCACCTAAGCCATAAGGATGTGAAGTTCTTGCAAGTCCACTCGCACTTGATTGACAGTACTGAGGTAGCTTCTGCAGAAACAGGAGCTCATCTAGGGAGAATATAATCTCTGTGGTTTCTAGAGAAGAGTATGCATGGCTTAAATTAAAATAAATAATTAATAAAAGGGGCACTGATGTCAAAGCAATAGTCTTAATACAGCAGCAGCCAAGCCCATTATCTGCAGTCCAGCTCCTCCAGAGATAGTTTTGGTCAACATCCTGGAAGCTTCTCCTTTGCCCAGAGGACAGACGGCTCTGTCTGCTCACAGCCTCTCACCAAGCACAGCCTTTTCAAAGCTACCAGCTCCTCTTTCTGCTCTGTTCCTGCTCAGCGCTCTGTGATGTAGCAGGAAATATTATTGCACTGGTGACATTTCCATGTGCAGTTTGACATTTCCCTTTGGAAGAAGCTAGTCACTTTACTGCGCCTTTTATTTATCATTACTTTGGCTTGTGGGCCACAATGGAGGTTACTTTAACATAGTTGTAATTAAGGATCTATGATGATAAGGTCCTTCAAGCAGGTATCTACTATTTTTATTCAACTGTAAAAATTACATACACCCACAGGGACTGTGTAAACCATAAATATAGACATGGTTGTGATCCAGAGCACAGCAACAGAGGTGTAAATTGACAAAAAAGCACTATATTTAGGAGGGTCCTAATGGCATAAATTATAAATAACTATACATATTGTTAAGCATTGTATATCTAAGCATTTTGAAAGATTATACTGGTAATATACCACAATTTATTTTTTAAAGGATGAAATACTGTAAGAGCATATTTCAAGTCAGCTTGGTAAAGAAACTAGACTTGGTAAAGTCTAAGTAAGCACATTGTATTTTGGATGAATACAATCAGCAGCAGATTGAAAAAAAAAAGAGTAAGAATATTCATTATTCCATTTTTATTTTATTTTCTTTAACTTGAAGGTTTAAATGGGAAACTATAGAGATGGAAAGCAGGAAGAAATGTCAGTGTGAAACTGCTTTCATTATTTTCATTTATTTTCATACACATGCATACAGAAAATGAGAAGTACTGCAAGCTAAAGATTGAAGAAAATATTCAAATTAAAAAGTGAAACTTTTTCTTTCATTTGAATACACAGCAGGAAGGAGAGGTTTATTCTTTTGAGAGAATTATAGAAAATGATATTTTGGAAATAGAAATTCGTAACGCTTCATTCTCAAATATGTCAAAATATGGTATCATAATAAAATTGACACTAAAACTTTATTTTTAGTCAGATTAAATTTTTTTTTTTCATAAAAACAAAATAAAGCAAACGTGTAAAAAGCTTTTTAACTGTTAGAAATTCCTTGTAAATTCAGATTAGCAGTTGTTCAGAAAAAAAGGAGATTGATGCTTTCTATAAAGGAATAAAAGGGAGAAGCATTGAATTAAAAGGGCTTACAGAGTTTTTGTGGAGTTCTTATCAGATCATTTATTTGATACTGATTAATGAATTTATTTTTAAACAAGAAGCAATTCATTGAGAATTACAACCACTTAGATACTTACAAAATTATAAAAAGCAATGTTTGCAAGACATCTTTTGAGGTCTCCATTTCAGCTGCCTGTTTGAAGTAGGACAGTTTCCATCACTGTATCAAGCCAGGCATGGGTTTATCTACCTGATCTTGATAGCATCCAGGGATGAGGATTCCTCCAATTTACTGTGAGATCTGTTCCAGGACTGCAAAATCCCAAAAAGACAACATATTCCCACTGTCCAGACTGGTACCAAAGTAATAATTTGCAAGTAAATGTACTGCTTGTTCTAACTGCTGTTATCATGCAAAATTTAGCTTTCTAAGGGATTCTTTCAAATTATCTTAACTCATTTATTTTCTTGATAATATTTATCACCATTCTTTTTTTAATTTTTTTTTTGTCATGCTCTTTGGTCTATGCTTTAGTCCTTTCAAAATACATTCCTGGAGCTCCAAAGCAGAAAAACTTAACAAAAAACAAATTTCTGTTGAAATCCTGATCCAAACCCTCTTACATCATAGATTTTTTTTTTTCCTGTAGAATTTGCTGGCTTTTGAATTAGATCTAACAATGATAAATTCTACTCCGACTGTAAACTGTTCAGTGCCACCATTGCATTATATAAGTATAATGCTTCAGTACTGCACAGGAGACTGTGACCAAACTGGGGACTCCAGATGTAATTATATTCCCATCATCATCTTATGTTTATCATTTTTTTTATAATTTTGACATCAATTGTTTCAAATGGCTTACCATGGATACCAGAAAAAATTGAGAAAAGGTATTGTTTCTCATAAAAGGCTATTCTGAAAACAGGATCCTTCTAATAAAGTGAAAGGAGAAAAAAAGGAAAAGAGGTCACATTCATTTAGAGTTTGCTTGTCCACAAATCTGAAGTGTAATAAATGCTATCATTCACTGAAATGGTAAACAAAATCAATGAACATTTCTAAAAAAATCTAATTGAACAGTTGGACTAAATCACAAATATACTCAATCAATTTATAACTAACATTTGAGCAGGAGTGCATTTCTTCTTTAAATACAGACAATGAAACATGTAAATTTGAATTTGATATTTGCTGATTTCTTCTTTTGTTCTCCTTGTTAAAAAACAAACAAACATGTCAGCTCTGCTCAAAAATGCTCCATAAGGGTCCACTCTGAGAACACCAAATCTGAATACTGAGATGTGCTTCAAAATTCTAAAGAAAAGAAGTAACAAAAAAAAAAAAAAAAAAAAAAAACATTTTGAAGCTGCCTAAACAAAAGCCAACCAAATCTGTCCACTTCGGATTCCCATTGGTTCTTTTTCTTGTTTCCTGCCATGATTTGTTTGATGCCATGATCTTGCTTTTCACTACTAGTCACAAGATCTCTTCTTCTCAAATGTGCTTCTGTCCAGAAAAATTCAGGATACTCTAGCAGATAACATCAAAACTGAGCGTTTATTGCAATTGCCTGTATGAATCGGGTTGGATAGGTTTCTTGCAAAATGACTGTTTGAGAAAATGGCTGTAGTCATTTTATTCAGAACATCTAAATGATGCTCTGATTCACACTCTCAAAACTAACAACATAGCTAACATTTTGTACATGCAGTCAAGCTTTTCATAAAGGGGATAGTTTTGTCTGATGTGGTTTTTCATTAATTTTAAGAAACGTTGCTCTGTAATGCTTTCATTTCCTAATTTCTTTGTTTTCCATTCGTCTCTACATTTCATTAAAGAAAAACAGAAACCTAGTTCTCAATTGTTTACTTAATTGTACAAAGAATTCTATGAATGCATACATATATACTCATCATGTATATACATATTCAAGTATGTACATGCACAGTATTTTTGCTTCAAGTTCACAGGGTGGTATCTGTGAACTCTGAAGCCAAATTCTTAACACTGTACTGAGACAAAATCATGCTAATATTGTGTCTCTTTAAGGGTATAGAACAATTCATTTACATGAAAAGGTATTTCTATAGGGTTCTTCAAAAAAAGGGTCACAAGATAGTGCAAAAACAAGGCTATTGGGTCTGAAGTGGTAATAAAGGGCCAGGATTTGTTCACTGTCGTCTCTCCAATGACTGTGTTCACTCAGCATTTGGCCAGCATGTTGGAGAAAGCCTCTGGCCCAGAACACCTCAACCATGCACAAACCTGTTCTGAGCTTTGTCTTTTCCTTCAAAAATAAGACTTCTGCCAAAAGACATCTGAAAAAAGTCTTTTCTGATGTTGAAGATATGAAGCGATGGAGAATACACTGTTTCCCTCAGTAGTTTGTGCCGCTGGTTAATCATCTCCTCCGTTGTGCCTAATTTCTAATTTGAATTTGTCTGGCTTCAGCTCCCAGCCATTAGTTCTTGATGTGCCTTTCCCCGCTAGATTAAAGAGCCCATTAATATCCAGCATTTTTCCCCTGTGAAGGTACTGATACGCCGTACTGCAGTCACCTCTCAGTCTTCATTTTAATAGGCTAAACAGATTGTGCTCTTTAAGTCTCTCTCTGTGAAGCATTTTCTCTGGACCTGAAATCATTTCCATGGCTCTTTTCTGCACCCAGATCATTTTTTTTAATAAACTCCTTATTTTTATTCATGCAGATGCCACAATTATATTCTAGTATCAGTCCTATGAGTGTTGAATGCTGAAATAAAATATCTGCTTCACTTCTTTCCACTTCTTCCCTATTTATGCAGCCTGGGATTGTATGAGCTTCTCTTCTAAGAATGCCACTCTTAAAGGGAACCTTCCACAATGTCACCTGAATTCTTTTCAAAGTCTTCATTTTCCAGCACCGTGTGCTTCATTCTGTATCCAAGAAGCATGGTTCTTTCTTTTCTTTTTGTTTTTTGTTTTTTGTTTTTAATATATTATTATTACTATATCCTGTATGTGTAACTGCATTTAGAGAACCAGACAGCAAAACAAAATAACATGGGGGCAGAGACCAATTTACCAGACAATCTAGATTCTTTTCTATGACTTCTTGAATAACATCTTTATCCCTCTCTCACCTAATGGAAGGATAAATATTTTGTCATCTGCAAATTTTATCAATAATGATTTTTATATTTCCTTCCAGCTCCCTGTTTAAAATGTTATTTGAGTGTTAAGCCTTTTTCCAAACCACTTATATTCACTGGCGATTCTCTGATGATAACAAATTTTTTTCACAGCTGTCAGTTAACCAACTCTCAGGCTAGTAGAGAGAACTGTGTGTGCTTTATTGATACTGTGAAGAGAACATTTTTAATCAAAATGGTGTGCTGAAGTAAGGAATACTATAATGTACAGCACAGTAGCAGAATTACTTTTAAAAAGCAACTTGTAAGCAACTCCAAAAATGAGACTACATTTGCTTTATGGGGCCTATTTTCCATAATGTACTTTTTGTTGGATTTGATTACGTTTTAATATTTTTTTATTTAATTAATGTCTTGTCAAATTTTCAGTTGATCACAATTAACAGGTTAAGTTTTATCCATTTTATTTTCTAATTCATTTTTTTCTCTCTCTCTTTTTTTTTTTTTTCCAAAAACTATTAGAAATTCATAAGAACAGGAAGATGGTTGCTTAATACTCACCTTCTGGATCTTTAGATGAAAATTTCAGATGCTATTGATTTGTAGACAGTATTGCCTAGAAATAATATTCTCTATCTTCCTTAGTTAATATTGGATTTAGAAAGATTTTATTTACCTCACCTGATCCAGGTACTTCACGATGCCTCTTTCAAATTTAAAAGCTATTTTTTTCATAGAAAACATCTCTTATTGTGCATTCTTATTATTATCTTGTCCATTAACACACAGTCATGGCAATATAAAATTCTTACTACACCTCAGAAATTATCTTTTTATTGTTCTCATCCCTACAAGCAACAGTCTTTTTCCTTGAGGCTTTTATGAATTTTATCTACTTTTTACCTTCTATTCCACATAAGCCACAATACCAATAACTGTGATATTCAGTTAACATACTTTTAAATGTCTGATATACCTAGTTCAGATGAACTTCAGTTTCTTGCAAGGACTAGGGATATTCTGACAATTGAGGTACTCTAGGAGTATTGCATCTAAGTTTTTCACTCATTCATATGTTAGAGAAGAGAGGACTGAGAAGAGATCTTATTAATGCTTGTAAATTTCTAAAGGGTGAATGTCAAGAGGATGGGGCCAGCCACAGGACAAGGGGTGATGGACATAGATGGGAAGTTCTGTATGAACATAAGAAAATACTTCATTACTTTGAGGCTTACAGAACACTGGAACAAGCAGCTCAGAGAGGTGGTGAAGTCTTCTTTTCTAGAGATATTCAAAACCCATCTGGATTCTTTCATGTGTAATCTACTCTAGGGAAACTACTCTATCAGGGCATTGGATTAAGAGATCATAGAATCATAGATTCATAAAATGGCCTGGGTTGAAAAAGGACCTCAAAGATCATGTAGTTGCAACCCTCCTGCAGTGGGCAGAGTCGCCAACCACTAGAGCAGGCTGCCCAGAGCCACATCCAGCCTTGCCTTGAATGCCTTCTGGGATGGGGCATCCACAACCTCTCTGGGCAACTTGTTCCAGTGCATCACCACCCTCAGAGTGAAACACTTTCTCTTAACATCTAACCTAAACTCCTGTCTTAGTTAAAAACCATCCCTCCTGTCCTATCACTCTATCCACTCTTGTAAACAGTTGTTCCCCTTCCTGTTTATATGCTCCTTCCAAGTATTGGAAAGCCACAGGTCTCCCTGGAGCCTTCCCTTCTCCAAGCTAAAAAAGCACAGTTCCCTCAATCTTTCCTCATAGGAGAGGTGCTCCAGCCCTCTGATCATCTTAGTGGCTTTTCTCAGGACCCATTCAAAGAGCTCTGCTTCCTTATTGTGTTGAGGGCCCCAGGCCTGGACACAGTGCTCCAGTTGGAACTTCACAAAAACTGAGTAAGGGGGAAAATCACCTCTCTCTCCCTGCTGGCCAACATTTTTTAATGCAGCCCAGGATATAGTTGGCCTTCAAGGCTGCAAGCATATACTGCTGTCTCATGTCCAGCTTCTTGTCCAAGTAGACTAGACAACTAGACAGTCCCCTTCCCTGCATGGCTGCTTTCCAGAGGTCCCTTCTAACCCCTTCAATTCTGTGATTTAGTGACATAACTTTGTATAAATATTGCAATATGTAAATGATTAGGAGCTTTGACTGTGATACATGTATAGTTAAAAACATATTCTACAATAAAATACAATTAAAATATTTTGATAGTTTATAGATATTAGTCCTCTTTTTATTAAGGTTTTTGACAAATTCTTCATCTTATACCTGACAAACTTTTCTTACTTAAAACAATAAAGACAAAATATTCAGTGAATGGACATTTTATGATGAGACACAGTGAATTTGTAATACTGAAAAGAATAATCTATAAGACTCTCTGGAAACCAGTAACAGAGCAATTTTCAGAATGGCATTTTTCAGAAAGGAGTCTCAGTCTCACTCCATTTTCTTGTGTCAAATAAGTAATATCTCTAGATGGTTCTCATTACTCAATATTCTTGCTTCCACAAGAAACCAGATATAAAAAATAAACATACATGGGCATTAATTGGAAGTCCAAAGGCAGAAACAGTTCACCATGGTATCACGAATGAGGATTGAGATTGTACTGATAAAAATGTTGAAGATATGGACATTTGCATGATCATTTGACCCCTTGTACTACTATTATCACAGTATATTTTCCTAGTTTTGCAGTGGAGCCTATCTTGAATTATCAGCGCCTTGGACTGGATAATTAGGTTGTTTGGGATACATCACTCTTTTTTTTTTTTTTTTCCCTCATATATTTTAGACATAATTTATTTATTATTTTTATATATTAATATATGCATATTATTTTCTTATATTATATTCTTTGTCCAAACAAAATATTCTTCTTTACGACAATAGCAGGATATAAAACAAAAAATTGCTGAGAAACACTATCCGTAATGCTCAGACATGCTGAAAAACATGTAACTAGCAGTCTGAGTGGGCATTAATTACAGTTATTTTGAAATGCTTACGGGGCACTTATTTACCTATGTGCATATATGTGCATATATATATGTATTTGCATGTATTTGTGTACATATACACAAAAATATGTACATTAACATAAATGCATTTTGATTATACATCAGTCTGAGCTCTCTCCTTGTCTCCATTTTTCTGCCTACCTGCAGAACGGTTGAGAATTCTTACTTTTATTTGTTAAAATAACCCAGGCATATTTATTAATATATATTCAGATATGAGTAGATTCACATCTGTTTGCCAGAAAGATTTTTGTTTTTCAGTCTCTTAACCTTCTTAGTTTACTCAATAAAGACTATAAAAACTAGCTGTCTTCCAGACTATCCTGATCCATATGAAGATTTGCCTGAGAGTATAATAACATGGTCCACATTAACAAAGTAACAAGTGAAAGGATTCGATATGGGCAGATATCTGTCATTTTACTTCTCTGATTTGCTTGTAATGCTTTTTGTCTTTACATTCCCAAGCTTATTATGGCTTGAACTTTTGTGGAAAACCTATGCAAAGTAGGATCTTGCAGCACAGATCATGTGATAAATTGGATGCCTCTCAGGAACATAAATCTGTGCTGGTGCATCTTGATGTAGAATTGGTGCTGATGTTAACATGTCATTTTCCCAAATGCTTCAGAGTCCTTTGGGCTTGTCTTGAAGGCAAGGATTTATCTTCTAATCTCAGAACTGCTTTCCTCTGTCTGGATTAGCCATGAGCAGGCAAGTCATTAACATTTATGAACTGGGGATTAATAATACTCTAGAGCATATTATGGTTGTCTGTTTATCCCTGGATCAGACCCTTAACCTGTGTATGAGATAGGAAACAAACTGGTAACATAAGCTGCTGCTCACCTCGAAGCTTCACAGAATAACAGAATTTCTGAGGTTGGAAGTCTAGCCTAACCCTGCTCAAAGCAGGGTCACCCACAGGAAGTTTCTCAGAGTGGTTTTGATTATGGATGGAAAATCCACAATTTCTCAGGACAATTTGTTGCAGTATTAAACCACTCTTACCACCAAAATTTCCCCCTTTACTCCTTCTCCTTCCCCTCCCTTCCCTCACTGCTCCCAACCGCTTCCCAACCCTTCTTCCTGTAGTTTCCCCTCCTTTTAAATGAGAAATAATAATAGAACAAATATAAAATGTATTGGAGAATGAGAGTCAGAAATAAAATAATGATTTGAACTGATTTGTTGCAATATTAGTATTTAATTTTATATCTTTTTTTTTAATTTATATTTAAAATGATCCAAAAAATGTTGTACTGAAATGGAAAATCTTAACATTCTTTTCCATTACAAGATCATCAGAACAATTTTCTCAGCTTTCTTTACAATGAAATTTTATTAGATTTGGCTGATTTTCCTCAAACATGCCGTTTTGACAAACATTTTTTCTTAAAGAAAATAAAGATCTGTGGTAGATCATGGTAGCTAAATTGAAAGATCTTTGAATCATACTAAAAGTAAAATAGCAATCTCACCAAAAAATAGCTTAGCAGTTCACATGAGTTCTCTTTAGAGGCTTATTTGCACAGAAAATTTATTTTTTGTCTAAAAATATTTTTGTACATTTATCTTTAACTTACCAATATATTTTACTTTTAAAGTTTTTCCGGAGGATAGTGTAGCATAACTGTTCTTATTTCCCAATTCATATACTAAGAGAGAGGGATTTTAAGAATTTGCAACAATTAATCTTGAGATTATGCAGAATCCATATTCAGCCATTGTCATATTACACAGGAGGCACATCTCCATCTCTTTCATAGAAGGTTAAGTAAAAATAATCATTTTGTACATAAATTCTATGGGTAATTCACAATAAGAAGGAAGATGCTCTAACATGTTGAAGTATCAAAGAAATACTTAGAAGATTAAAAAACAATCAAACAACAACAACAAAAAAAACAACACACCAACTGTATGGAATATCCCACATCCAGCATAAACAATGCAAACCAAGAACAATTAGTATTTAGAGAGTAGATTCTTGTCACATCAAGTACCACTTCAGAAGCCAAATGATATTGACAAGTTCTATTACAATGGAGAACACAGTGGGACAAAGGGAAATATTTCGCTTTAGAAGGTGAAATCCTTTATTTAAAGGCCAGCTACAAAAGAGACAGTGATCTTTACTCCTGGACACCTACTAACCATTAGTGGGAAAGTTCGTCTGAAAACATACACATGCACCTACAACTTGGGCTCTAATGAGGGCTTTGCTGTTTGATGACAACACATCTGGCATGCTTTTAGAACTCTGCAGTTCCAATTATAAAACTGTCCAGCAGGAAAACCCATTACAGATCTGAGCTGCCAGTTCTCTGAAATGAGGTTGAAGAAAAAAAAGGGGGGGAAAAAAAAGGGGCAAAGCAAAAGGGTTAAGGATAAAGGAAAAAAAAAAAAAAAAAAGAAAGAGAAGAAAGGAAAGTAAAGCTTGATTTGGTGAAAAGGTAAAATGTAAAATGCATTTAAAAGAAAAGTTGCTCCGAAAGCTCCTATAATGTGTCAGAGCTAATTTGTGCCTTCAAAGATCTAAAGACCCTGTTAGCTGCAGGTGGCAAAGAGGTTACTTTTGGCATGGACTGTGGACATCAGATAACATAACGCAACACAGAAAACTTCTTTCTCTCATGAAAAAGTTAATGAGATCAACACTTTTAGGATCCCCTGAAAGAGTTTCTTCTACCTCACCCCGTCCACATCTCATTCGCTCTGTTGAGCAGAAGGTTTCTGTTGAGTTTAATTGGCAAACCAACTCTTTATAGCTGGGGTTTTTTCCTTGCCCTTAAGGTTATTTAATGTAGAAGAATTAGGCCAGCTTGTTATGAAGACTAATTTTCATCAGATTTTTTTTTTTTTTGTCTGTGTAAATGTGTGCAGGTGCATTTTGCATTTTGGTTTCTTTAGAGAATCTAAGACTAATAGTAAACTCTGAAATCTGTCACCTTTCTCAGTATGAATTTTTACAACTACTAGTGCAGTCCACAGAATATCTAAGGTAGATCTAATTAAATGAGACATAGTATCAGTAGTGGCACACCTATTTCATGATATGATCTAATGTAATGCAAGAGAGGCACTTCACTGTGTTATAGGACTTAGCTGTCACCTCCACCATGTACTAAGCGTGCAAATGGAGTTAAAACTGAGGAATGATGATGAGATCTTGTGGTACAGAGGTATACTGAGATTCTCAGCTCCAAACCAATGACAAATCTGTGCAAAGAAAATATTCATCAACTTTATTCCATATTCAAGAGACCATAATACTGGTCTCTGTTATAGAATGAAAAGATATCATGTATATAAAACAGAGACAGACTTAAATAATTGGGGCTTGGTGGCTTTTAAAACACTGGTCATTGGAACACTTGTTTTCCTTCTACTAATTTGAAGATTAAACTCAAAGTATATCTAACACCACGCTGGAGTTAGAAAGTTTTCTTTCTGCATTTTGGATGATGTATTTACACTGACTAAAAAGGTATGAACTCAAGCCTTACACAGAAAGAGTAAGTTTCAGGGTGCATCCTTTGGATTTAGTGTGTCTGAGAACTTGGTTTGAGAGAACAAAGCATTCTTGACTGCTGCCCATCATGGAAAACTCGGATCTTAGCCATTACATGCCTGCATATAATGCCTGCATGTAGAGAATACATGGAAATGGAAAATCTGGTCTGGAACCCAGCCATCCTCAGCAGAGGACCACATTTGTATGAATCTCAGGAATCAAGTTCTTAACTGTACCTTTACCCTGATAGCAAGACAGTCTTTCCTGTTCAAATAATCATTACAGATGAAATGCTCAGCTGAGTAGGTTGACTGTAGCTCCTTCCACAAACTGTTTTCCTTCCCCTCCCTGGTTTGTGCTTCTAGATAGAGGGTTATTTTATCCCATTACACACCTCTATTGTCATTTACCGAAGCCATTCACCCTTTATAAAAGTTGCTAAAGGAAATCACCCCTCAGTGTGGCAGGCCTGGGAGTTTAAACTCTCCTCTTTTTCACCTCTTAAGATAATGTGAAAACATTTTCCTTCAGAAAACATGTTTATGCAGCATCAGCATCAAAAAGCCATTTTCTTGTTTTCCCTAATGACTTTATCAGACACACAGCAACACAATGAAAGATGTTGTTGTTATTCCTTTTTCTTTCCTTGATCTTTATATTTTCATGGAAACATCATTAGTGAGCATAATAGTGGTGCCAGAATATATTCAACACATGGGCCTGACACTCTGATTTTAATGTATTGCCAAGATAATCTTTTTTTCTTTTTTTCTTCTTCTTCTTTTTTTTTTTTTTTTTTTCCCTTTTAAGCTCCCTGGCATTCATTAAAAACGCTAAGGCAGAAACCCTGTGCTGCCCTTCTGCCATCTTTTAGAGGGAGAATACAGGAAAATTCTTTAGCAGAGAATCTTCTCCTTTGCTTTCCATTCAGTGAGATAGATATTTGCATAGAGTGTTAGCATCTGAAATATCAAAGACTTGAATTCTATTTCTTTCTCCTTCTCCAAGCTGGTATGTAAATACCTATCTCCCTGGAGAAGGAAGCAAAGCAGACTATGCCAGCTATGCTACCAGTATGATGAAATATACCTCCCTCCCAGTGCTGGCAGAAACTCCTTCTATAATTAACACTGATGTAAACAGTAAAAATAAAACAAATAAAAAAGAAACAGATACCACTATTACTCTTTCTAGCTATCTGTTCTTGTTAACTTGGTCCTTTTATCAGCAAAACTTTTTGCACTTGAGGTGGTGATTATAGAATGGCAATCTATGTCTCCACAATTCTAAAGTAACTAAACCTCTGCTTTTCCTATCATACTTACCAAATGCTATGAAGAGCATGACTTCAGTTTCACTGAATAGTTATTTTTCAGGGAATTATCTACCATATTTGGCCCTCTGCATCTCTACCTCTCAGTGAGATGTTAACAGTAAATGTCTGCTATAAAATCAGTATCTGAGAAAGTCAAACAAGTTCAGCTGTGGAGCACAGAAAGCATGTTGTTATGAGTTTAGAGACCTTATAGACAGTGGAGACAGAAAGTAAATAAGGAAATAAGATTACCCATCAAGCAGACTCAGGAAAAGGATTCTCTTTCCTACCAATGCAGCACTGCTTTTGTAAAACACTCTTAGGGTATATAATCAGGGGATAAACTGCCATCATTTGGAAGATGTGAAATGTAAAGTTTGTGTGAAAGAGCCCAAATAAATAAGCTACTCTTCATGGCTTGCTGGCTTGTGCTCTGTGTTGTGATGTAGCTCATCAGAGTGACTTTCTTCCATTCCCAGCTATCTTACAGGCAGGCAGCAGACCCAAATCCATGCCAAAGCACCTTTATCTCCCTCCTAGCATCAGTCACCCTCCTGCATTTCTCAGGGCACCCACCTTGGCTCAGCCACGCACCTTGGTTACATGCTGATGATCACGTGTGTAGAATGCTAATGGTTGACTGACATTTCAGTGATTGCAGTTGATAATAATTGCAGTAGATAATATCTTTATAAGTAGGTTTGTAGATAATTGTTTCTATTTGAAGGGTGATATTTACTTAAAATAAAAGGCTGGAAATACACATTATTTTTTGAAAACTTTCTCTGCTGGTCTCTTCAGAAGTGGCTTTCCCCTCAGCAGTGAGCTATTCTCTCTGTATATCACTGGAGTCCCCTGTTCACAGTTCATCTAGAAAAAAGTGAACTGCTCAGCCTCAGTTCATTGCTCTGAAGTCCCAATTGAGATCTATTCATGAGATTCTCTACAGTACAAATCAAGGGACCCTTAGGGCATTGTATAAATTCATAACAAGGAATAATCCATTCTCAGTGTCGCATGCAACCTGAAAAAAAAAAAAACAAAAAAAAAACACTATAGGAAATACTGGAGAAGGAAGAATAGCAGGGGTACTGTGCAGAGGTATTACAGAAGCTCCAAATTCTCCAATGCACAGCTCTGTCAAGATGTCTTAACATGATGCAGTACAGACAAGAAACAGACAATCCTCTTAATCATCCTCCAAAGTAGGGGAATTTGTGTGGCAAAAAAGTGGGATCCCTTCACTTCTGAAGGTGTGCTGATGTGAGGAGTGTGATTGTCCTAAGTTTTCTAGGTTGAATGATAGAGCCTGCTCCAGATCTATACAACATCTCAAGAGTTATAAATATTTTAAACTAAATTAGATGAGCAAAACCTAAGGGTTTTAAAACAAATATAAAATGGAAAACTGATAACCCTTAAATCATGCCACCATTCTCCAGTGTCAGGAGTAGATCACAGCTCTTTCCACTAGTACACCCATTTACTTCCTCTTGCAACCTCCTTTCCTGTGCCATAGTGAAGAAATCATAATGAAATCCAATAATGTAACTGGAGCTTGGGACAAGCAAGGTGGCTGGAGAGCCTCCTTATGTAAAAAAATCCTGAAGCTGTTTTAAGAGCTAGAGTTTTGTCTTGTATAGAAACTGACCTTAGATATTGGAAGCAGTTATTTTTCACTGAGGAATAGCTAAGAAAGTTCTGATGTTTCCACTGGATGGAATTAATTAAACAGCCTCTGTATGCTAAATTTACGTGGACTAAACAAGACCAGACCAGGGGCTCTTCTAACATGTTCCTGTTGCCAAAACACCGGTTAACCTATTTGAGATGGAAAACCTCCCATTCCCTAACTAGACGACATAGCATTTTCACTATTGAAGTGTTACATCTTTGACCACAGAAGCCAGACAAACTGGTCAAAAACTAGGATTGACTATCATCATGTGCTAGTGTCAGAATTTCAGATCACTGAAGATAACTTTTTCTGTTTTATTTAAAACATCTCACAAGTGGAAAGTGAACAGGTTAGGCTTATTCAGTTCTCTATATTCAAACTTCCTGAAAAATCTTTACCTGAACTGCACTTAGAAAGTATAATTATAGTATTGCCTCATGAGATTTCCAAGAGTTTTCAAATTTATCTATGAATTTAAGCTCTAAGAACGATTTTACTTGCTTGGTACCACTATTTATTGTTTCAGCTCTGACAAAGAAGGTGAGAAAAGTATTTGAAAAAAGTTGACCTAATGTATGTGAAACTATCAGAACTTCCCAAACTACTTGGGTTCATAAAACAAGAACACAATAACCACAAGTGGACACTGATATTGGAACGCCGGGTAGTAATATTCAAACTGCAATGAGGCTGATTTTAAAAACAATAAATCATTTTCATTTATTGTCTAAAAAAGTGATTTTTTTTTCTTTCTGCAGAGTAATTATTAATAAAACTAAAAATAGATGTCCCCAGTGTTGGTGAATACAGGGACTCCGAGTATATAATCATGCAAATACAGTTTGCAACAGATCAGACAGAAGCATTACTAACTATGATCATACTGAGAAGACTCAAAAAACACCTTTCCTTCTGCATCCTTGTTCTCTAGCAGTGATGCGGAGACTGGACCTATGTACTGTTTCAGGAAAAAGGAGAAAACCAATAATCCCCATATTAACAAATGCAGGTATGATCTCAAAGATGGACTCCAGGCAATCATTTATGATTATGCTAATAAGACCAACCACAGGTCCCAGGGAAGGATAGCCTTTTCAAGTATCTTGTCAACTGCCACAGTTCTAAGAAGGAATCAGACAGTGGATGTGTGACAATACAATACGGAGACATGGCTCTTAGTGGAACTTGTTGTAGTGACAAAACCCAGTATTCTCTTACATCAGATAGGGGAGGGGAGTTGTAAACAAGCACAGACTGCTATCTTTTAGATGAAAAGAATGTTCCTTTAATCAGGACATGCTTTATAGCCAGACCTCTCCAATATTATATATGAATTCTTTTACTACTGCACTAGTATTCCAGGAGTTGGGGATTCATCATCTAAGAAAAGTGATCTAAGAAAAGTGAGAAATGGAAATGGTAATGTGATACAAACTTCATTACCACTCTAAGAGCTGTTGTAGCTCTTATGAAAAAAGTAACTTTAGGTGTAAGCAGAAAGGCTTTAGGGGGTGCTGGCAAATTAGTTGGCGGAATTGGCACTGGAGACTCTATCAAAGTCCTTTGAAGTTACTGAAAAAACTACTCTTAACTTCAACAGGCTTTGAGTTAGGCTTTGAGTTCAAGAGCTCTGACAGGGCTTCAGGGAAAGGATGAAAAACAGCAGAATAATAAATCACTGCTGGGGTGAATGACATAAACTCCAAGAGAAAGAAATAGCTAAGAAGTTGGACAGTAGCAGGCAGCAGGGCTATGGAGACCAGGTAGGTAGATATTTCAAAACTTTCTAAGAGGGCTGATACATGCCACGGAAACAATAATCTTCCCTTGGAAAGAAGGGGATATTATCTATGTTTAATCAACATGAATATAATATCCTTTGACCAAGTAGTGATTATATTAAAGCAAAATATCTTAGCGATTGGTGTTATCTGTTTAACCAAGGGGAATTTTTCACTGTAGAAAACTGACAAGAGGAGGGCTGTCCAGCTTGTTCTTAGGTGACCATATCTGGATAAAAAGAGTAAGGGGAGTATTCTCTAAATGAAAGCTGAGGGTCATATAATTTCCCCCAGGCAAACCCATGCAAGCACAGATGGCCTGGAAAGTAGACAAAAAGAGATGAAGTACTACTGTTGCTTAGCATTATTAATATGAAGGTAGGAGGTACTTCTGCATTAGATGGGAAGAGTACATGTGAATTTTATGTATAAATATGTCAAAGAAAGTTGCACTATTGTGTTTGATTAGTATTTACTTCCACAGGCACCCAGGCCTGAATAAAAAGCAATATCTCTCCTGAGTTTTGAGAGTTGGCTCATTGCACACCAGGTAACGAATACACTTTATGGACAACACTATGAAATGTCTGCAGAGTGTGTGAATTCAAAGAACATCTATTCACAACAGTTTTTAGATGTTTGGGTTTTTTGAGCTGTAAATTTAGTCACTTTTTCTCTTTTTAATGTAAATTAATATATTTTTTAGGAAAAGCATGCTGTTGAATATAGTGGCTCCAGGATGCGGAGTGGGAAGGTAATGATTTATAATACATTATAGGAGTGGGCATGATAAAAGTCTGCAAAAAGATTCCATTGCTCTGCTTCCACTGGTCTCTGCATAACTTAAGCAACAAGGTGCCTCTTGCAGACTGCATGGTTTTAACCTGAAGCTATTACCAGCATTTGAGGTAACATATTGTTTAACCCTTCTAACTTCAGCATGAATCATTCAAAGAATAAGGGAGGAAAGGGAGGACTGAGGAGAGAGAAAGAGAAGGACTCTTGCAAGAATTATTAGAAATGTGAGCTGCAGGATCTGTTCATAAGGCAGAAGAAACTGCTGAGACAGTGTCTTGAAAGTAGGATGCTATCTGTCAGCTTTCAGGGGTCTTTGGGCACACTTTCTAGGGTGGGAGAAGCACACAGTGGCTTGTCCCTGGGCTTTGCTCTGTCAAAGGGTATTTGAATTCCTGTCCAGTGGTGTCTTTTTTTAATGTCTTTTTTTTTTTTTTCTTTAGCAATGACCACTGGTGATGTTACTTGGAGTGTTAGAGTCTCTTCCCCATGATGAGTCAGTTTCCATAGTGAATCTCTCCTTCCTGCCAATCAAGGTTACATCCCAGCAGAGTATGCATCCTCTCTCTTCTACTCTGCCTCTGCAATTAGGTGGCATTTAGGGTCTTGTAGATACACACAAGATTAAACTGAGGTCTCAGAGATCCAGACAGGTAAATTTTGAGAGCAAATCATTCACATGCAGTAAGCGTAGGCCTTCCTAAAACCAAGTAGGAATAAAAATAACTAATTCTCTGTAGCTATACTAATTCATCTGACATCTGGGGAAACTGCCTTTGCAAGAAGCTCTTTCTCTCTTTTTCTTGGGATCACTTTCGTAGATTCTTGACTTAATAGTTTCCCATTTTAAGAGCTCTCGGTATTATTACCTACAAGGAAGTCTCCATCTTATACTGTCCTAACCTAAGATACTGGAATGCAAAATAACACAATATAATACAATATAATTGGAGTTGAAGCTAATAAATCAAATAAAGTGAGAAAGTGTCCAAAACTGAAGGCCTTACACTGAAGCTGAAGGTGAGATAGCTAGGGAACCTACACTGCTGAGATGAACAGCAAAGAGGAATTATCAGGATGTGTGCAGTTTTATCTTTCCCTCTGGGTGGAAAACAGGAATGCAGAGTCTTCTGGGGTATGTAGTTCTCTTCTGAGAGCCAGGTACCATTTTCAGTTGTGTGTTGGCAACACTGCACACTGGACTATTTGTCTGAAGTTCAAGCTTGTAAAGAAAATCTGTACCCATTAAGGTGGCATTAATTAAATATTCCATTAGAGTAGTCTTGTGTATAACCAAGAAAAGGCAGTCTAAACAAGCAGCAGTAAGAAGTTTTGTGTCCCACAGTATCACTGTTCATGGTCCTATTTGTGGTTTCAGAATGGAAAAGGAGCAGCATTTTCCTTCATCTTGAATCAAGGCAATTTTACTTATTTGACCCATTGCTCTTAAACTGCAACATAGAGAAATTCTGAAGCCAAGAGATCTCTGTTTTCTAAGCAACTTACATGCTGATAACACTTGCATGTAGAATGTTTCTGTTTTAGACAACCTAGTAATCTTTCTTTCACATTACTAGCACAGTTGCATGCATCTAAGCATGTAAGAATTGGGACTGGGTATTCAAAAATGCTGTGGCCAAAGCTTATTATTGCTTGTATCTATTGGAACTTGGCTTTGAACTAAAACACCTACATAAAGACCCCAGCGTGGTTTGTTACAAATGGCCACAGGTTCATTTATCAGCTTAAATGTCAACAGCTAGAGGCACAGGAGACTATTCAAGGTGCCTGTGAGTTGTGCTTGGAGGAGTTGGACACTGCAACTCAATATTTACTGAAAATCCTATACTTTGGGAATCTGTAACTGAAGGCTTATCAAGATACAGTAGAACAATACAAATGGTAGTAAGTTTCTGAATTTGGAGAAATGAAGTAACTTACCCACTCTTGTTTTGGTCAGAGGAAATCTCATTCATACAGGACTATTTGGTTGACCAAGTGAAGGTCTTTGCTTAGTGTTAGCTAAATCATTCTCTGAATTCTATTAACTGCATGAATTGAAACTGAAGCACACTCATCTATCTTGGATGTAGAGTCCACCTAGTAATATCTAAATCTGTTGAGCTGAATTGCAATTTATATTGTATTGGAATAAACTGAATAATGCATTGAGTAACCAGTGCCACAAAGATCCTTCTTTCTGCATTACAAGAAGCAAACCCACAATTCCACATGGGTTTCTCATCTTCTTTTCTGTTGTTATTTTTTCTTTCATTTGCATAATGATATTTGCAAGGTTAAGAACATTAGTTTGAAAAGTCTTGTTTTAACTCTGATTGTTATTATTACTGAGTAGTACTACTTAGATTTTTATAACTCTTATTCTTGTATATTTTTCTAGATAACTTTATAAAAGAGGAAAATGTTCTTAGTGTGGATGTTCTGAGGTACTAAAGCAAACAGAAAAAATGAAATAATTAGCCAATAAATAAAATGGTGGTATGGCTTGAATGAATGGTGGTATGGCCAAATGAATCACAGCTTAGATAAAGAACTGTGTACATAGTAGAACAGCAGTTTCAAGAATAAGGTTTTCATATGTCTGGAGAACTTCCTCATTTTACATTAGCGATTCTTCTTTTAAGCCAGAATATCTGTTTCATAGGGGAAGAAGCAAAGCGGGGCAGTGGTCGAAGAGGAAGAGTTGTTTTAATTAGTGAGAATAATAAAACCTTGGTCTAAGTTAAAGACCAAAGTAGTTGGAGAGATTAAGTCAGATATCAACAAAGCAATCTGAGAAGTACCAATCCAATTGATACTACCTCCTACTAAACAGGGAAAATTGGACCCAGTTTTTAAGAATGGAGGAGAATACTGACACATGACTCTCAAGCCCTTTTACAGACTGATAGACACCCTTTTTAATTAGGCTAAAATGAGAATTTTCACTGAACATGTTTCAATCTCTGACTGTCAGATTCCTTATTCAATACCATTTAAAAGTGAAAAGAAGGAAAAAAAGGGAACGAAAAAACCTCTACACACTGCCAGCTCCATTGGTTTCAGTCACAAATTCTTACAAGGATTACAGCGTTTTAATGAGCTTTTGTACTAATGGCACATAGTTTAATAACTGCTATCTGCACTTCCAGTTGTAAGTGATAAGTGAGACTATATTGTTAATGACAAAATGCCTCACCTTTACCCTTCTCTTACCTTGATACTTCATCTCACTCCAAATTCCTCAGATGAAGGTTTTATAGGAATTAGAATTATTTCCGAAGCCTGAGACCTAATGTTGTATGTGTGTGGTAGCTGATTGGGCACTTGGAGAACTTACTCAGCTTGGGTCCCTTAATGTCTATGACATTGGCCTCTCATGCTGGGATATGGTGAGGGTACAAATGAAAAACACTGAAAAACTTCCTTTCATGGCAGAAACTCATAACAGCTGGGCAGACAAGAATGTAATACTAATAGTCTTGATTCAGAGGCAAAGAGACCTGTGAAGGGACAGGAAGATTAGAGGATAGGACTTAGGCAAAAATGAGTTCAGCTTTCTGCTCTGCCTTACCTTGTGATGTTGGCGAAGACATTTATTTCCTCAGTGCCCTCTCTAAAGTAAGGCTAACAGCATTTCTCATGAAGAATCGGAAGGGAAAGGGAATGGGGATACAGTCATTCCGTGAATGTCAGGTCATTACTTATTGTGATGGAGACAGAATGTTGTGAAACTTCATTGCTCTAGAGCTTTTTAAGAGGAGATTAGACAGTGCCAGGGCTGGTCTGTATTGCTCATCCTCTCAAGGGTGAAGATAGGTCTGTGTCCTGTGATGATGTAGCTGCAGTTACATCTTTGTAAAGCCTTTGTTTAAGCTTTAATTTCCTTTCTCAGCACCAAATTCTCTCTCTCCCCCCCCCCAAGCTTTAATTTAATTTCTCAGCACCAAATTCCCCCCCACCCCCACCCCCCAAAAATAGAGCAAGACCTTCACAGAGGAGCAGAGACAGAGCCAGCTCAAATTACAAGCTTGCTGAGACTGTTTATCCACAGATATCCATCTCTCTACAGCCAGACTTTCCAGGGTCCCAGACTATGACAGTATTCTGCCTCATAGCAGAATAAACCATATGATCTATGCTTCTGTGGAGGTCTTTTGTTGTTGTTGTTGTTTGTTTGTTTGTTTCTCTCCTGTAATGAGACCAGAAACATTTCAGTGCAAGAGTCTGAGGACCAAGAAATGCCAGAACGTGGCCTGTGAACTTCAGCAAGCAGTGTCCTCTCACCTGGGGCTCTCATCTGGCTCAGCACAGCTTCACAGGCATGGCGAATTTGGTCTACAGCATGACAGATTGCTTGACTGGCAAGGGTAGAACAGTTTTGAGCAGTAAGATTGAGAATAAAAATATGCATATGAATATGAAAAAATTGGCTTCTACACAGTGCTTATAATGACAAGGAAATGAATGAAACCTTCTGGGAATGTTTTCACATGGGTGTCAACTGGAGGTCCCACCTATATTTCTACTGCTTGACCAATTCATCTTGTCATTATGTTTCATAAAGAAAAATAAAGCATTAATAAAACCCTTTTATTGTTAAAGTGATATATAGAGCTGTCTAAAATATGGAATTTTCAGAAAGATCCTGAGTCTTAAACACTTCTTTTTTTAGTTCTAATTTAGAACAAAATGTACTCTGAAATTTCATGCAAAAGAGAGTATTTGTAGTGGGAAATGTCAGGAACACAGTAAACACAGCTATCAGTACCACCTGGAATTGTTTAGAAAAATTTCCATGGAGAATTTTATCAAAACTAGCACATTTCAGAAACATTTTGGTTTTTGCTTAAATGGCAATTTAAAATAGAGGAAAAAAATATACAAAATAATTTGAGCAGTTGTATGGCTTGTTTAAATTTATTTATTTATTTATTTTAAGCAAACCTCTTTGCTTAGATTTTTAAGGCTGGAGAGAGAAGAAAATCACTAGACAATGTAAGTGTGAATAATAATCCTACCCTGGGAGAGAAACTGAATATTTTAATATTGTGAGATCCTCATACTCTCTCCGGCAAAGATTGTATGATTAATAATATTTTTTGATACAAAAAGAAATGTGGTATTTTCTGTACAAAATATCACTGAAGAAACACTGCCACGTGATATCATTATGAGGCCTGAAAAAAACAGGAGTTTCTCTCAACAAACATCCATTTCTTCAAGTTTATCAGTGCAATTTATTTAACATGAATAAGAAAATATTCAATGTTTGAGTGCATTTTCATTTCATATAAAATAGTCCTTTTCTTTGTGAAAATAGATTTTAAAATGTCAAGATGGAATATTTATTCCATTATGGTGTTTAAGCAATATTTCAACTGCTCCATTTTTTCCTAATGTACTTCAAACCAAAACTTCTAACAATGTTCCAAGTACATTCACTTGCACATGAATGTGCACATATGCACACGCAAAGTTTTTCAAATGAAGTAATGTTTCCAATAGAAATTAATTTTAAACATTTTTTTTCTGTTCTGCCAACACACAAGAAATGCTGCATGAGAAGGGGTAAGCATGTGGTGGTATTTCTCCAAAACATTCCCCAGAGATTTCTTGTTTCAGTCTGTTCCTGATCCAAGGGCAGCATCTTTTGTCAAAATAATTCTCAACAGACTCTTTATTTCATTCCATTTCTTTTAAAACCCATAGGAAACCTAGCATACACAACATTCTGTAGCCAGAGTTCCAAAAAGTGTGCCCATTTTTTTAATTTATAAATTCCCATCTTCTAGTTTCATTTAGTGCCTTATTTCATGTTTTGAAAGTTCCACTAAATAATAATTTCATAGACCTTCATCATATCTTCTCTTGGTTGTCTCTCTTTTGAGCTGTTTTTATGCTGTTTCATAGCTGTGATCTTCTCACATTTATATATATATATATTTAATATATGTGTATATATATATATATATATATATAAAATGAGGGAATGTAGAACTGTGCAGAGCATTGTATGTAGTGGTACTAGATTTACAGTGATTTTCTTCTCTCTCTCATCTTATAAAATTTGACTACATTTGAGCTGCTACTTTCTTAGTGTTATCTTTTATCATCCCAAAACCTCATTTCTAAATAGTCCATCATTGCATAAATAAGGTGAAGTTTTTTGTTCCCATGCTCATCAGAGCGAGTTCTCTATGTAAGGAAAAAGGAAATAAGGGACAAGAAGTTCTAGGACAGAGTAATACTTCTAGATAATTATCCTACACAAGTTCAGGGTGAAGACCCCCATAGAAATCAGTCATCTATAAGAAAGGCTGAGTGAGCTGAAGGATAATAAAGAGGCTGATACTGGGGTATAAATTGTCAGAGAACAAAGGATGGTGAAAAGTTAAAAAAAGGAT
This sequence comes from Cyrtonyx montezumae, assembly GCF_038088225.1. Taxonomy (NCBI): domain Eukaryota; kingdom Metazoa; phylum Chordata; class Aves; order Galliformes; family Odontophoridae; genus Cyrtonyx; species Cyrtonyx montezumae. Next base: position 17,728,212 of record NW_027071992.1, read on the forward strand.
TAAAGATTAGCATTGCTTATAATCATATGTCTAGGAAACAGTCTACTAAAGGAGAACACTGTGGTGAAAAAGCATTCAGCATAAAGTGCGCTTAGACAGAAAGAGAGGAAACTGAGGAAAAAAAAAAAGAAAAAAGAAAAGGCTGACTGAGGTTAATGTTGTCATTTCTGTTGCAGAGCTGTCGGTTCATTTAATAATTTTCAAGCCTGTATCTTGATATTAGAAGCTTTAAAAGCTCCATCTGAAAACAATCGCTATTAATAACCCCCTGTGCTTTGCAATATGAAAGCAGCAGGTACAACAGTGAAACACCTATAATCCTCCCATGTTAGACAGCAGCAGAACAGCACTCAGCCAACCATGGAGAAGAATCCTATAAAAATACCCAAATCCATCTCTCCATGATGGATGGTCTTTGTACAAGCACTAAAGTGTATTCCCTTTAGTACTACTGTCTATTGATGCTGAGCTACTAAGTAATCTGAGGGAAACTAGGAAGCGATCGCCATGATAAAAATAAAATGGATTGGGGATAAAGCTGGAATTTCGTCAAAACCATCATGATCAGAACAATATTGCCTGAGAAATGGAGAGCTTTATATCTGTCAACATGTCAGTGTTTGGACAGGAAACCAAAGCCTTGGAGATTGGTATCAGAAGAGGGATCTTTTTCTTCCATAAGCACCATGCATGTACCAACATGAAATACAAATGCAATCTTACTGACTAGAATTCGTGACAAGTAGCTCCTGTGAGAACAGTCTGAAACCAGTAAGTCTGCTCTGATATTCCTAGAAGACTTCTCATATATTTGCCAAGTATTTACTTAGCCTTTATTCATGAAATACATTCTGTTGTTTCAGAGGATTCTGTCCTGAAGATTACAGAATTTATTTTTGAGTTTCAAATTGAGCCCAATCCTGAATATTTTATGTGAACTAATAAGAAGGAATAATTAATGCTGATAGAATGACTCATAGGATTAAAGGCAAGAGATAGAATCAAGCCCTACACAAGTACTAAAGCTAAAATCCTAGAAGCACTACTGGGATGTAAATTGGATAGAAACAAACAAACAAACAAACAAAACCCACAGATATTAAAGGCAAGTAAACAAATTAAAAAAAATACAAAGAAAAATAATAAAATAAAAAAAGATGTGTTGACACCACATTGGTTTTGAGAAAGACACCCCATCAGCAAAGTCACAGAGGGGCAAGTTACCTTGTTGGGATTTGCTAGCTGAGGGTATATTTCTGAATGTTATAAGCACCAGGATGAAAGCCTGTAGATAGGCACAATGAATCTGTAAGTGTAGCAGCACAATACCAGGAAAAACACGTCTTATCAACCTTGTTTTCTTTCCTCAAAAGTGATTGAAATTCAAAACAAGGAGGAATCATAGTGAATACGTAGTACACAAAGGCATCTCTGGAGATCCTCTACTCAAACATCTTCTCAAAGCAGGGAGAATTTGATCAGGTTGCTCAGGACCATAGCCAGATGGGATTCAAGCATCCACAAGGATGGAGAGTCTATCATCTATCTGGGTAACTTGTTGACAGCCCTCACAGTTAAAAACTTTCTTTTTATGTTTAAATGGATTTTCCTAAATTTCCATTTATTTGTATTGCCTTTTCACGGATTCATAGATTCATAGATACATTAGGTTGGAAAGGACCTACAAGATCAGCTAGTCCAACCACCCTCCTACCACCATCCCTACCCACTAAGCTACTAAATCAAATCCCTTAGCACCTCATCTAAACGCTTCTTGAACAGCGTTAGGGATGGTGCCTCAACCACCTCCCTAGGCAGGCTATTCCAGTGCCTGACCACTCTTGCAGAGAAAAAATGTTTCCTCAGGTCTAATCTAAATCTTCCCCAGACAACTTGTGGCCATTCCCTCTCGTCCTGTCATTACTTATCAGGGAGAAGAGGCCTACCCCCTCCTCACCACAACCCCCCTTCAGGAAGTGGTAGAGTGCAATAAGGTCTCCTCTGAGCCTCCTCTTCTCCAGACTAAACAATCCCAGCTCCCTCAGCCGCTCCTCATAAGACTTGTGCTCCAGACCCCTCACCAGTTTTGTTGCCCTTCTCTGAACACGCTCCAGGGTCTCAATGTCTTTCGTGTAGTGAGGGGCCCAAAACTGAACACACTTTTGCCACATCACTAAGTTTTATTTTCTGTCCCTCCTGAAAGCATCTCTATATTTCTATACAAACCACCCTGAGCCTTCCCTGGTAATGGCTCAACAGCCCCAGATCTCAGCCACTGTTCAAAAGCCAAGTGCTGCAATATCTTGAGTTCTCCGTGCTTTCAGTATCTCCATACCTACTTGTACAGGGGAAGCCAGAACTGGACTTGGTCTAGGCATATGCCTATTATTGTTTTCTGCACTACAGACACATCAAATCTCAAAACAGGAAAATAGTAAAGTAAGAATTGAAAGAGTCCTAAGTTCTTAACAGGATGTTTTTAAGTTGTTTGTTAAAAAAAAGAGATCAACAGAGAAAAAATAAATTAAGAGCCATGTGAGTAAATCTTACATCAACAAGAAAAATAATGACCACTTCATATGAAAATGTTTCTGGAAAAAGCGTTCATTGGAAATGTAAGATTTCTGATGCTTCTACTTTTATGAAGTCTTCAAAGAGATGCTCCTGAATGAGCAGTAAGCCTAAATTTGGCCACTTATGAACTTGTTTATTTGCTGCAGAAAGCTTTCATGAGGGCATTAACTGACCAAAGTGAATAAGACACTCACAAGGTAGCCTTAGCACCTTCATCTTTTTAAAAAAATCTTTCAGGGATTGAGGAAATTTCTCTAGCTTGAAATGCTTCTCTCTCTTACAGGTGAGTATATAGATACATTCATATATATATATATATATATATATTTCTGGTTTACAAAATGCTCTAATATCTCTAGTTTTGAGTTATCTTTGGCTGGGAAATTGCAAGTACTTTTCATGCCTGCAGACTATTTCAAATACTCTGCTTGTGCACAAATAACTCAGTGTTTGGAAATGAAAACCTTGGAATGGAGATCATCTGCAATGAAAAACAAGAGAGCTTTCTTATGGAAAGGAATAATAAGGCTAGAAATAACAAAAAATGAAATGTTTTTAAGGTCACAGGGCTGGTTGGCCCATTTGTGCTAGAAGATGTCATGATTCAAGGGATAAGGCAGATACTTGGATGAGAAGAATACCTAGAAATGTAAGTATTTGCCAGTTGCCATCTTTGAAGTTTTAAGGCAGAATATTTTCTTGGAGCATGTTATTCAGTAACGTGAGTCAGCCTTATCTATCTATCTATCTATCTGTCTGTCTGTCTTTCTGTCTGGTCTGTCTGTCTGGTCTGTCTGTCTATCTATCTATCTATCTATCTATCTATCTATCTATCTATCTATCTATTTTTGATACTTAAGTTTCTTCACTGAGACAGACACACTCATTACAGAGAACATTATTTCTGTGACCTAGTAGAATGAGTTTCATGTTGTTCTATTACACATTTTTTTTTTTTTTGGTTTATGTGATTATCCAAGTACAGCCAATACTTCAAAAGACATATATAATCATCTGTGCCCTGCAGGTGGAACATGCCACATTTTTAGAGTTGGATTCAGATTATGTAGCCTTTTCACATTTAAATGCCTACTCTGAGATGGTTTGCCTAGCTCCTGCCAGCACTCAGAGTGGTGAAGAAATGTAGTCAGTGATCCATAGTTTCAGCCCTGGACAGTGAACTCAATCCAGGATGAATCTGCTATTGCTCTTACCTTGTTCCTTCCAATGACATTGCCAGTGTTTAAGTCATTGATACTAAATAGAAGAGAAGTTAAATCACCAGTGTCATGAAATCCACTCCTTAATTTGTATAAGTGTATAAATAAGAATGATTTCATATTGGAAAGCTAACTGCTTTCTAGAACACTATGGAATGAGAGGAAAGGGAAATAAACACTAGGGAGGAATAACAAATTACTAAGTAAAAGGATTATTTTGAAACAAGAATATCTGGAAGAAAATTGACAATGAATATATGTGGGACAGAAATAGAATAAACTAAAAAAGATCTTCCATATTTGCACTATGAAAATAAAGAATAAAAAAAATCATTCTTTTTTAAATATAATACTTAATTTTCTGAGATAACACCAGTACTTTATGACCAAAAAGTGATTGCCTTCATATAGTACCAATACTGCAGACATAGCTGGGTGTAAAAGACTTCCCCACTTTTAATTTTCATTACGTATTGCTGTAATTTCACTGTTTAAATCATTATGTAACTTTAAAAAAGTTAAGCAGAAGATCATAGTAAGTTAACTAAAATAAACAATTTTATTGAGATTTTAAAGAGTTTAATTTAAGTGAATGAGAACTTTGAAATCAGAAGCTTCAGTGAGCACATATCACTGGGGCTTTCAGGCCAATTGGAAGTTCTCCCTTTTGTGACTGAAGATTGTGGGCAGACGTCCTTCTCCGTACTGTCTGACTATTGCCCCTGAGGGGTTAAAGACCTGCAGGGGATAGAATTACCAAAAATGAAAGAATCAGTTGCAAACTCATTTCTTAAAAGGACTTGGGTTTGAACCACTCAAAGGATCATGGGTTATGTCTTAATGACACTCTTGAGAAATAAGCTCTGTCAGGAAAGCTTTGCACTGAACATCAAATTATGATGGAGATAAGTGTTTCACATGCCTTGGTAAGTTAAAGACAAATTTAAGCTTGCTCCTATATATCAGTGTAGAGATCTTGCATTATACAATATGAAGAAATGAGATCAGCAAGGTAAATCTGAGCAAATAATTTTGCTTTGTGATGTGCATATTAAAGTCGCTGGGAAAAGCAAAACTCTTAATTCCCTCACTTTTATTCCTATCAATTTTGTTGCTCTGTAGCTGCATTGCTTAGGAATTTGTTATGATTTGAAGACTGATTTTTATACCTTAAATTGCTATTAGTTTTAGACCAGTTTAGATGCTCTGTACATAGTCCTTTTTCATTGCAGAAACCATAGCAAGATCAGTATGTGTAACTATCATGTACAGGAAATTAGGATAGAGAATTTTCATAATTCATGGACTTGCATACAAATCTTCAATTTCTGGAACACAGACAGCACTTCCCTCCGTCACAGTCAAAGATAAAAGCCTATGAGTGACTTGGAGGTGCTAAAATATGAGGGAAAAAAGGACCAGATCTTATCTTGGTAGATAAGATAGGCAGATATAAATACTAGCCTTGGATAAGAATTCAAGAAATAATTTAATCAATATAGATATGAGCAAATGAAAATGCAAGTGAGCCACAAAGATGTAAATGTTCAGGTAGAAAGAAAGATTTCTGTAATACTTACCTGTATTGCATTGTCTTCAAGTAGCCCTTAAGTGGAACTGACGGTATTACAAACACAATAAGCACTTCTAGACAAACTGGAATAACAATCACTTCAGGAGCCTGGAAGCATTCACAATTCTGCTGTTGTCAACTCTTTCAGTGGCTTTAATTTTCAATGGTAAGCACAACTCCTATATAGTGTTGTCAAAACTGCAATGAAGTTATGTCATTGAATATTAAAGCGCTGGCCTGTGGAATGCCAAACACACAGATTTGAATTTCATGCTCTCTACTAAACATCAAGACAAATATGTCTAATTTCATAAAAACCTCACCAGCCCAGAAAAGCTGACAATCAGGCCCAGTGTTACCATTTTGCTAGGTGAAGTAGGAGTTTATACTGTAATAGAGCTCTCCCAGGAGGGTAGAAGAGGAGTGAAGAAGCATATGGCTAGGATTCATAAATGCAGCACAAGATTGAAGCTTAAAGAATTTGGGATTGTTATGGTTTTATGATTTTTGTTGTATTAATGATATTCCACATCATAAAATCATGTGGTGTATTGGGAGTTAAAGAGTTAAAGTTAATACACCACATGATGTTATGATGTGGAATATCAATATTACAACAAAAAGTATAAAACCATAGCATTGGTACTAAGGGTGTAGCAGTTCAACATGGAAAAGTTATCTTGATTTATGAATAAGTTCCACTTGTACTGTTTGGAAAATGTTGGGATGTGACTGAAGAATCACTTAAGGAAATTGGCATATTTCCCCCCAAAATCAATCTGTCTTCATTCAATTGCTTTTTGCTTTGGAGGTCTCTTCATTCCAGTAGTGGCTTATTCAACAGGAGAAACATCACACTTGTGCTTGCAACCAAAATCCATCCTTCCACTTCCCAGTCCTATCTTATGCCCTAAGACCCACTCAAGAATCTTGTTTCATCCGTTCTTTCATGAGACTGAACATAACTTGTAATAATTTTGGGGGGTTTTGAGGTATCTCTGCTGAATCTTCTTAGGCCTTACATGTACTTTTGCTCTTCAGTGTTGGTTTTATCTGGTGTACAAGATTATCAACAGTAGGGAAGGGCTATAATCACTGAGAAGGATGGGGAGACTGTATGAATATGAAATTCATGGAGATTTCTAGTCTAATTTTCTTCTAGGATGTTTTCTAGAAATGACTGATTTGACCTTGAAGGTAATTTTTATTTGTACTCATTTCTGTGGGATGAAATGCAACTATTCAAGGCACAAATACCCAAAACAGACCAATTGTACTCAGATGCTCAGAACAGAATGGCACTGGTATTTCAGACATATTGGGTTTCATACGGAAGAATTCCTGTCAGGCAACAAAACACAGAAAATTAATTACTTGGCTTTATTTGATGTGTGCTTTATAGATAGCATTGAGGAAAACAGCATTCACCATGCTCGGTTTGCTCTCTGTGACTTCTCCAGTATGGGATTGAATGGAACCCACAGTGTTATTTTCATTTAGGTAATCTAAAGTAAGATAATTAAATATCATGCATTAACCTGACTGTACTTTCATCAGCTAATGAATAATCAGCAACTATAATAATTAGTGGATTTGTTGTTGTTTGTTTTACTGAGCACCAAGTACACATTAGAAACAACGTATTTCTTCTCAAAGTATATTGGTTTCAAGATATTTCCCTCTGATTATTTTATTTCCTTGGGTGGGGGGTGAGGATCTCTATGCTCACAGAAATCTTTTGGATACTCTATTTTATTGTCCATATGTTCTCTGAGATCTTGAATTATTAATAATACTAATTCTTGGAATTATTTATTACTAGATGACGTATGAGAGAGTTAGCAGCAATTTGCAAAACACAGAAAAGGATTCACACCTTAATCTATGGGGGATGTTTTTCAACTTTCAGACACTTGAGAAGCTCTTGACAGAGAGGAGCTGAACTTAGAAACAGCAGATGCTAAGTGGACAACAATAATACATAAAAATAAAAAACTTCTTACTCAGAAAGCCTCTCCAGAAGGATTGAAAAAATAGTGTGGTAGAATGGTAGAAGGTATAAGAATCCAGAATATAGATCAGTATGTGAAAAGGATCAGTAACATTCAATAATTTCATGAATTAAATTTTCCACAGATTATGTCCTCTTTGTCTTCTGGAGGACAAAGATGTTCTTGGTTACAAAGATGCATGTATATGGAGCAAATAACCATAGTTCACAGTATGCTCTGTTATATAAGTTTTCTTAGCTAGACTTAGGATAAGAGAGATGCCTTATCTGCAGGTGCATAATCAGAGCTCACAAGCCAGTAGGAGAGACTGAGTTCAAATACCAAATAGCTTACTGTAATGACACAAGAACAGGCAAGGTTGTAGAATAATCTGACTGGCACAAAAAAAAAAAAAAAAAAAAAAAAAAAAAAAAAAAAGTCCTAGTCAAAAGGAAAGCTTCATATCTTAGATTTGCAACAAAGCCTTTCATTTTTAAGTAGGATAATGAAAGCTCAGAAATGGAGGATGAGTCTTTGAGAAAAATTATCTTCAATTATCTGTAATTTTGAGGAGGGAGCATGCACTCTGCAAACCCAGCCTACCGTGTTTGCTACCACATCTTCTCAAGGAACAGAAAAGCAAATATATATATTTTTTCTGTAACTTAAAAGTAAAGGCCTTTAACCCACCAAAGAGATGACAAAAGACTTTAGGCAGATATAGATATACTTATAAAATTTTATTTTTATTTTTTTTCTAATTCTTCCTTCCACTTGTTATCAACTATTTCCTCTTTGCTATATTGCTCTAATTAGACAATTTAAAAGAAAATGCATTGACATTACACAAAGTAGAAAAACAATGTAGTTGATACAGGTCTAATATTTTCTCTTTAGCTTGGTTTAAAGCTGAAAAAAAACAAGATGCTACCTAGAAACTACAGAACACATGCACTACACCCGAAGCAAACCATGTGAAGAGACCAGACAGAGAGCACAGACAAAACTGTCTCTGTAACTATGACAGTGACGTTAGTGACTTACAGAAGCTTTTAGTTATTATTACTCCTTTCAAAAGAAGAGTGTAATATCCTTTGCTTTTCTTTCTGGCATTTGCCTTCCTATCCAAACTCACAGCAAGTGATTATTATATCTGAAATATACTCTATGGAATAAAGAACAACAGATGTACCATTGGAAACTGATCCAATCCAAAAGGCTGCTTCTGAACAACATCTGACTCAGAAACTTTCTTCTTTCTTCTTTCTTTTATCTTTTTTTCCTTTTTTATTTTAAGCAATCCAGAAACAAAGGTGGGTGGGTTTTTTTTATTTTTGTTTTTGTTTTTTTCTTTCTGAACCTAATTCCTGTATGCTGAAGGAGGAGTCCTGCTTTAGATTCCAAATGGCTTAATGCCAGCTGAGTATGTATTAGATAGAATCACGGAAAAAATAGGGTCTTAAGAGGGTGTATAATCCATGTAGTTCTTTCCCCAAGGCAGGATCAACTACTTAAGCCATTTATAAGAGAAGATTGTATATCTCTTGTTCTCAGTAATGACCACTGATGTATTGCAAACCATGTACTTACATATATTACAACAGAATTTGGAGAATACAGGTCAGATTAAAGTCTCACTTCCTGACATTGTGCGAACTCGTAAGAAGCAGTTCTAGCTCCAAACAGCTTTCAGTCTCAGTAGACAAAGCAGGCAAGGGAAAGAGAAATAATATATCAAACTTATTTTATATGAAATTTCTAACTTTTTAGCATTAGCCTAATCCATCTCCTCTTAAGCCTAATAGTAAATCTCCATCTGACCACAACTGGAGTTAGAAAGATACACTACAGTTTGCACAGAGAATATGCAGAACATAAAAGGAGTCCATATGGGATTCCTGTATAATCCAGACGTCTCACATATCAAAATCGTGACAACAGCTTCTATATCTAGCAGGGAAGGATTTTTTTTTCCACTGCACATTTATAAAAGCAAACAATTTCCTTAAAAATAAATAGTAATCGTTTTGTAAAAAATACTGTATGTTATGGAGTTTTCTTAACACAGTGTGTAGCCATGAAACCAAACAAGCTTATCTACATTCCCTGAGTGATAGTTTTATGTTTTGACATTGACTAACTTATCCATGCTCAGGGCACAAGCACTCACACAATCTCCATCAACAGTTTCCCATTAGATAACTTGATCTCTTCTGAAAAAAGCTCAATTCCCTTCATTATTTCTAAGACAACAAGCAGTTTGAGAGGGACAATATTACAAGTGTCAGTCTCTTTGCCTGCAGACAGACCACAGATGAGACAAAAAAAAAAAAAAAAAAGAGGGGAAACGTACAAACAAAAAAATTTTTGATCAAGTGGCAACTTTTAATGTGCTAAACAGCTATACTTCATTCATTCTCCCAAAACTAGTTTACGAAAATGATACTTTTTAAAATTCTTTAGCAAAAATTTGGCTAAGCAAGGACCTCCTGATCAGGCTGAAGAAAAAGAAGGAAAAATGCAGTCAGTAGAAGCAGGGATGGGTGTCCTGTCAGGAATATAGAGACGCTGATCAGACAGAGATGAAATCAGGAAAGTCCAGGTACAGATGGAAGTAAACTTGGTATGGGATGTGAAAGCGAAGAAGAAAGGTTTATTTAGATACTCTGGGTGGAAGAGACAGGCAAAGGAGCATTTACTCCCTCTGATAAATGAAAAGGGAGAACTGGCAAGTACTTAATGAGTTCTTTGACTCAGTCTTCATTGCTAGTCATGTTCCCCATGTCTCTTGTGCCCTGGAATTTCTAAGTGGAGGCTGGGGAAGCAAAATATCTCCCAGGGTAAGAGCATAACAATTCTGAAATTGCCTCATGATACTGAATGAGCACAAGTCTAAATGGCCAGACAACATACATCCCAGGAGTCTGAAGGATCTGGCTGATGTGGTTGCCAAGTTGCTCTCCAACACACTTGAAAAACCATGGCTGTCAGGTGAAGTTCCCTGTGACTGGAAAAGGGAAACATCACTCCCATTTTTAAGAAAGGGAGAAAGGGAGACCCAGGGAACCACAGGCCAGTGAGCCACACTGTGCCTGGGAAGATCATGGAGTGGATCCTCCTGGAAGAAACTTTGAGGCACATGCAGCATGAAGAGATGATCTGAGACAGCAGCATCACAACATCAGATTATGCCTTTTCAATCTGTTGGCTTTCTATGATGGAGTGACAGTACTAGTAGACAAACAAAGGGCAATAGATGTCATCTACCTAAACTTGTGCAAGGCCTTTCACATGGCCCCACACCACATCCTTATCTCTCAGTTAGAGAGATGGATTTGAAGGGTGGACTATCCAGCAGATAATGAATTGGTTGGATGTTGTAGCCAGAGGGCTGTTGTCAATGGCTCCAGGTGGAAGCCAGTGATGAGTAATATCTCCTGGGGGTCAATCTTGGGACCAGTGCTCTTCTACATCTTTATCAATGGCATAAACGGTGTGATTGAGTGTACCCTCATCAACTGCCGATTACACCAAGCTGAATGGACACAATAGAAGGAAGGGACATGGACAGTCTTGCAAAGTGGATATGAAAACCTAATGACATTCAGCAAGGCCAGGTGCAAGGTACAATCCCATATATGTCTACAGGAGAGAAGAATTCATTGAGAGCAGCCCTGCAGAGAAAGGTCTGTGAGTCCTAGTGGACAAAAAGTCAGATGTGAGCCAGCAGTGTGATCTTGCAGCCTGGAAGGTCAGCAGTATCCTGGACGACATGAATAAATGGGTGGCCAGCAGGGAGAGAGGGATGATTGTCCTCCTCTGTTCTGACGTGAGAGGCTCCATATGGAGTACTGTGTCCAGGTCTGGGACCTTCAGCAGAGGAAGCTGTTGGATCAGATCCAGAGAAGGGCCATGAGGATGATCAGAGAGCTGGTGAATCCCTCTTAAGAACAAAGGCTGAGGCAACTGGGCTTGTTTATCAACTCTGCCCACAGAAAAGGGGCTGGAATTAGATAATCTGAAAGGTCCTTTCCAACCCAAGACAGTCTGTGATTCCATGACTGTATGAAAAGTACAAGTCTCTCTCCTTTTTACATGATTTTTTTTTTTTTTAGGTTCTATGTTTCTTGTTATTTTGCTGACAGCAGGAACTGGCAAGTCATCTTAAGAAGAGCTTCTTTGTTAATGGAAAGAGTTATAGAGCCCCTTTTGAAAAATCTAAGAAATATCTTATGAGATAAGACACAAAATAATACACTAAGCTCTATTGTAAGCTTTTCTGTAAGTATCTTCAGAGGCATCCTTTAATTTTCATTAATACCTGTATTAGGTTTGCAATGAGAGGTCTGTAAGTTAATGTGTGCAGCCATATTCACTGCAGTAGAGGTATGTTGCTCAGTGCTAAGATTTAGCCATAAACATAGTGAAAGATAATCTCTGACTTGAACAACTTATTTTTCAAAGGAAGAATGTAGACAAAATTGAAAAAAAAAAAAGTATGAAGAATAACAAAAAAAAAAAAAAGTATGTTTTCCACTCCATTAAGTCATTGGTCATCTGAAGTTGCAAACTGTTTCTGGGAAAGTGTTTCATTACTGTCTATTCCAGTGTTTTTGAGAGTATATCCCATATTTATTTATATATTTATTTGTTTATTGTTTGTTTGTTTTATGTAGAGATGCTCCAGAACTCTTAGTCAAACCCCTTAGAAGACCCTGTGGCTATGTCAATACTATTTAAGTCCGCTCCTTGATACTAATGCTGAATGTCTTGAAATGGTTCTCCATACTGTAACACTCTCCTATCATTCAAACAAGATTTTAACTGCCTACTAGAAATGGTCCCTGGTCTCTTCTGGATGCTGAAACAATGCCAAATAATAGATGTTGAGATTGCCATAAGACAAAACCACTTCAAGAATCGTTCTATTTAATAGTTTCAGTAATCATGTTCTGGTGACCACGAATGTTCCTGAACAGTTTTTTATTCATTAATATAGCCATCCCCCATCTATTCCCTCAGGGGAATTGTATGATGGCCAGAGAAAGAGCATCAGCATACAGGTGGGTTTTATTAAATGCTTATAAATCAGAACATCTGAGAAGTAAGATAATAAAGGATTGGTAGTGTGGATATGATACTAAGGTAGCTATCTCCAAAGAGAATCTATAGCCTTAGGAATGTGAAAACATTAGTATGGACCACGTTAAAAATTTAAACACTTTCCTTAGCTGTTGACATTAAGTATTTTGATGAAAGTTTTCATTAAAAAAAAATGATCATTTTTTAAAATATATTAAAGAGCTTCAGTAACAGGGAACAAAATAAAATCAACAACATTTTGGCATTAAAAGGAGAAAAAAAAATAAAGAATCATTAATAAGAAAAATGATGCAAAATAAAATAAGTCAAGGAAAACTAAGGGAGGATGGGTGTAATGTCTCAAGATATCTAGTAATGAAGTGCTAGAGGATGGAGTGGAAGGAGGCATGTTTTGCTTTATTGTGCATTTCTGCAGAGCTCTGTAAAAGAATATTTCACCATCTGTCATCTTCAAGAAATTGGCATGCTCTGACTTTGGACAGGTTTGTTCATACTTCCAGTCTGCTGCTCGCTCATTTCTGCTGAACATTTTTGTTCTCCACTTCTCCCACATAATTTTTATTTTTATCATTAATATTATTATTTAGAAGTTGGATCATGTTCCATTATTATTATTTTTTTTCTATAGCTTGAAGTTTTCAAGTGAAATAGAATAAGAAAAGGGGAAAAAAAGAAAAATGAAAAAGAACAAACAAAAAGCAGTCTATAACAAAAATAAAATAAAAATAAGTGTAGAATTTCCTCATTACCTGGCTTGATTTTTCTTTTTGATTTTTCAAGGTGTTGTTCATATTTGTTTTTTTTTCTGGTGATTAGACTTCCCCAACACCCTCTTTGTGATACAATATTAACTGAAATGCATCATAATGTACCAACTCATGTTGAACATAAATGTTACATTAAATTTTTCTTACAGAAAAATCAATAAGGCAATACATATGAAATTTATATGAGTAGCTTATATCTCCTATTGTACAAGGTATATTTCTTAAGGATATAGAAGTAAAATATCTGCCAGAAGACTAAAAATCCAAAATACAGGTTTCCTTTTACCACACGTCAGTGAAAATCCTAGCTGTGTAATGTGAGATTCAGTTAACCCACCTAACAACTGGATGATATGTAGATACTGTGGGTATCATTTCGAAGCTGATCACACAGATTCCATATTGGACATTAGGAGACCACTGTCTTGCAGTTGCTTCAGTGGTCTTATATTCACAGAATCACATAGAATCACAGAAATGTGAGGGTTGAAAGGGACAGTGGGGGATCCTCCAGTTCAGTCCCCTGTGAGGGCAGATTCCACAGTGTAGGTTGCAGAGGAACATGTCCAGGCAGGTTTTAATTATCTCCAGAGAATCTCTCCGGACAGCTTCTTCCTGTGTTCTGTCACTCTCACACTAAATAAGGCTTTTCTCATGCTCATTTGGAACTTCCTGTGTTCCAGTTTGTGCCCACTGATTGCCCTTTGCCTTGTCACTGGACACCACTGAAAGAAGCCTGGCCCTACCCACTTGACATATGACCTTGGGTATTTATAACCATTAGTAAGATCCTTCCTCAGTCTTCTCCAGGCAGAACAGCCCCAGGTCTCTTAGCCTTTCCTCATAAAGAAGATACTCCAGATCCCCAGTCATTTTGTGTCCCTCTGCTGAACTCTCTCCAGTAGTTTCCTGTCTTTCTTGAACTGAAGAACCCAAAACTGGACATGGTACTCTAGACATGGCCTCACTGGGGAAGGGCAGAGCAGGAGGAATACCTCACTTGATCTGTTGTTCACCACATAATACCATTGGCCTTCTTGGACACCAGAGCACACTGTTGGCTCATGTGCAGCTTGTTATCCACCTGGACTCTGAGATAGTTCTCCACAGAGTTCCTCTCCAGCAGGTTCTCTTCTAACCTGCATGGATGCATGTGGTTATTCCTCCTCAGGTGTAGGATTCTACAGTTGTCCTTGTTGAGCCCCATAAGGATCCTCTCTGCCTGAATCTCAGCTTTTCCAGGTCTTGCTAAATGACAGCAGTTATCATAGAAGAATAGAATGGCTTGGGTTGGAGAGGACACTGAAGATCATCAAGTTCCAGTCCCCCTTCAATAGTCAGGGCCACCAACCTCCAGATCTGGTACTAAAACAGGTGTGTAGGGTCTTGTCCAACATGGTTTAAACACCACTAAGGATAGTGCATCCATAGCCTCACTGGGCAGCCTGTTCCAACACCTCACCACTCTCTCTGTAAAGATCTTCCATCTGACATCCAATTAAAACCTTTCCAAATACTATTCCCCTAGTCCTACAACTATCTATCCGAGTAAAATGTTGATTTATCTCCTTTTTATAATTCTCTTTTAAATACGGGAAGGCTGCAATGAGGTCTCCTTGCAGTCTTCTCCAGGCTAAAAAAGCCCAGCTACCTCAGCCTGTCTTCATAGAAGTGCTCCAGAACTCTGATTATCTTTGTTACCTTCCTCTGGACCCTCTCCAACAGCTCCACACATTTTCTGTATTGGGAGGACCAGACCTGGACACGGTATTGCACCATGGCAGATTAGAGAGAATGATGTCAGCCATGCCTCTCAGTTTCATATCACCAGCGAATCTACCGAGGATTTAATCTATCTCTTCGTTCAGGCCATCAATGAAGATGTTAAAAAACACTAGATTCAGCACTGAACATTCAGGATACAGTAGCTACAGGCCTCCATATAGGCTCTACACTGCTAATTACAACCCTCTGAGCTCTGCCAGTCGATCAATTCTAAATCCACCTCACTGTACATTCACTATAATCTATTTTAAGCTTACCTCTGAGTACATTAGAGGAGACAATGTCAAAAGCTTTGCTGCAGTCAAGGTAGACAACATCCATTTCTCTCCCCTCATCTACTCAGCAATTCATGACATCACAGTAGGCTACTAAGTTGGTCAAGCATGACTTTCCCTTTGTGAGCCCATGCAGATCACTCTCTTAATCTTATTTTCTTCCAATAGCTTGGAGATGGCATCCCAAATAGGTTAATATAACCTTCCCAGGAACTGGAGTGATGCCAAATGGTTTTTTGTCTCCTCCTTCCTTTTTTTGAGGACTGGAATAACCTTAGCAATCTCTCAGTTTTCAGACACCTCTCTTATTCTTCGTGACCTCTCAGAGATGATAGAAGCTTGGCAGTCATTTCTGCTAGCTCCCTCGGTATTCATTAATGCATCCCGCTGGGGCCCATGGATGTGCATGCATCCAGTTTGTCTTGATAATCTCTGACCAGACTGTGCTTGACCAAAGTGAAATGTTCCTTTCTCCAGACTCTTTCTTACCTTCAGAATCTGGGAATCCTGGGAGCCAGTATGTTACCAGATATAGACATAGATTCAATTTCCTTGATTTATTTCAAACTGTGCAACTGGTATTAAGTAGAAAAAGAGGTAGTGATCTAGGAAAATTAAGTAAATAGAAACAATAAGCCAACCTTCTAATTCCTACATCTGGAGAAGATTTTCTTAGAATTCACCTCCTACTTAGTATTCTGATTTTAAATGATTGGTATATCTCCATATTTGAAATCCAAAATAACTAAAAAGGAATGTAAACAAGAGAATTTAGAGATATCCACATGGCTTTCAACACACACTGTAGAATAGCTGTGTAACTTAAAATTCAGGGTGAATGGAATTCTTTTTCAGAAAAAACAGTATAGGAGTAGAAAAACACGCAAATTCTGAATTGCTGAACTAAGCAAGTCTATATGGCATATAAATGTGTTGGTGGTAGATTACTGAAAGAGAATTCCCTTGGTGTTTCAGTAAAATGGGTTTTTGATGTTATTACATTTATTTATGCGCCAGATATCTTACTGGCTAAAATCGTAATATTTTCATCAATTTCAGTGAAATGAAATTATTATAATTGTATAATTGAATGAAGATCTTATTTTTTTCTGGAGGGATGTTTATGCTGAGGAATTTTTCAAGGTTTTTTTTGTTTGTTTGTTTGTTTGCTTGTTTTTGTATGTTTGGTTGTTTTGTACTGGTTTTTGTTATTATTATCATTTAATTATTTATTTTAACCTGAGGATTCAAGATTACTGAAGAAGGCAAATCAAAAACAGAATAGGATTAATCTTTTCTGAAGCAGCAGATAGACTTGTAAGGAAAAAATGCAAGACTCAAAACACATGGAATGGTGATGACTCAGGGGACTTACTCTAGACTTATAGCAGTGAATCTCATATCACAGTTTGGCCCATAGCCTGCAAAAGAGTTCTCTTGCTGTCTGCCAGTGTTCAAATGAATATTCTTCAAACTTAGCACTCTTTTTATAGTTCTTCCATCTGGAGATCTCTGTTGTCAAGGTGTAAGAAAGATCAAAATTCACTAGGTAGTTTATAACTCAAGAGATAAAGATTTTAGGCTGTTGGCGCATATTATATAATTAATATGTAACAATATCTAGAACACCTATGGAAAGAAGTGCCTTAGTAATTAAGATACACATATACATGTTTTGTTCTTTTTTTTTTTTTTTCATAAAACAGGCTTAACCGATCACTTATGTCAATAACAATGATTGAACATATACATTTGGTGTTGTTTTATTCTGTTGTGTTTTGTTTTCTAATAGTAAGAAGGTGACATTTGTAGGATTTTCAGAAGTAACTGAGTTCCAGAAAATCCATCAAATGAAAATTAATACAAGCAAAAGAGAAATTAGTACAAAGCACACACTAGAAAAAAGAAGAGGAAAAGGTTTTGCCATTGTATCCCCTGGGAAGAATCTGTCTCCACATTCTTTCCAGCATAGTATTATATTTGACCAGATAATACGTGCTCACTAGTTCTGCGTTGTATCTCTGGAAATCCCAGATTGTGTCAAGACCTTGGGAAAAATACAGGAGTGCTGTCCAGACATGCATGATATCAGGAAAGTTAACGTGCAGATGGAACTGATGCAGGATTTGAAAAATAACCAGAAGGGATTCTACAGACATTCTGACCAAAAGAGACAGGTAGAGGAGAGTGCAAACGTAAATGAGGAGAAAAATATGGCAGCAAGGCACATGTAGAAAGCTGAGGTAGTCAATTAGTTTTTTGCCTTTATCTTCACAGCAGAGTGGTTTCCCAGACCTCTCACATCCCCAAAGATCTAGATGGCGGTTAGGGAGCAAAAACCTTCCATCTTTAAGACAAATCAAAGACAGATTTGTGATACTTAATGTGCACAATTCTATGGGGCCAGAAATGCCATGGTTCTGGTTGCAGTTCACTTGGCAAGCTACTCTTCATCTTTTGGAAAAGTCATAGCTGTCAGGTGAAGACTCTGGTGACTGGGAAAAGGGAAATGGTATTCCCACTTTCAAGACAGTGAGAAAGGAAGACCTGGCAAACAATGGGCCAGTGAGCTTTGCTTCTGCACATCTATTGTGGAACAGATCCTCCTGGAAGACATGTTAAGGCACATGTGAGACAAAACTGTGATCTGAGAAAGACAGGACAAATTCACCAGAGGCAGGTTATATCTTACCAGTGTCCTTTTATGATGGAATAACAGTATCTGTAGTCAAGGGAAGGGCAACTGATGTCATCCAACTGGATGTGCCTTTGATATGGCCTCACATAACATCCTTATTTCTAAATTGGAGAGACAGCAGCCCTGCAGAGAAGGTCTTGGGAGTTCTGATGGACAAAATCCTGGACATGAGCCAGCAGTGTGCACTTCCATCCTGGAAGGACAGTGGTATCCTGGGTGGCTCAAAAGAGGGGTGGCAGCAGGAAGAGGGAGAGAACTGTCCCCCACTGCCCTTGTGAGGCCTCATGTGGAGTACTGTGTCCAGATTTTGGGCTCCCAATGAATGAAAGACGTGAAACTGTTGGAGTGAGTCCAGAAGAGAGCCATGAGAATGACAAGAGAAGTGGAGAACTTCTCTTGTGAAGAAGAGCAGAAACAGCTGGGTTTGTTTAACTTTGAAAAGTTCATGGTTACGACCTCACTGCAGCTTTCTAGTATTTGAGAAGAGCGTATAAAAGGAAAGAAGATGAACTTTTTATGTGATCTGATGGTGACAGGATAAGGGGGGGTTGAGGGAGATTTAGATTAGTTGTTATTCAGAGTGTGTTGAGACTGGAACAGTTCGTCCAGAAAAGTTGTGGACGCCTTTTCCCTGGAGGTGTTCAAGGCCAGGTAGGATGGGGCCCTGGACAACCTGATCGAGTATCTGATATAGTGGATAGAAACTCTGCACACAACAGTTGAGGTAGACCTGTATGATCTTTCAGATCCCTTCCAATCTAAGCCATCTTATGATTATGTGATTCTATGATCTGACATCTAAATCACTGTTAGTTCAGCTGATATTCTCCTTCAGTCTTCAGTGACAGAAGAAATTGAGAGGCCAGCTCTTCTCTCAATATTTCTAAAATCCAACCTTTCTACCTCTTCCCTCCTCTGTTTAAGCAAACAAAATATAGATCAGAAATGGAATAGAAAAAAATAATTTCTCTGGTGGCTTCCCTGGAGTAAATTTTCTGGCTCCAAATGTGGTGCTGAATTTGATACCCAGGTCATGAGAACAGTAGGATGAATACCACGAGGTGCTTCAACATCATTCACATTCATACACATGCTCCCATTTACTCTGTCTCATATCTGATGTACAGAGAATTTGAACAAAATCAAACATTTGACAAAGCAGGGCTGGAGAATATCCTTACTTGTCCATTCAAGTAGTGAGAATAAACCATGAAGTATATGATTAATGTAAATCAGAAGACAACTACCATACCTTCTGCCTGTGTTAAAAAACTCTTTTTGTTCTGACTAACTATAGATGGTTGGTTTTTTGTTACATTCTCATCTGCTCATTAGCCATCAAACTCTGGCATCACGGGCCACTATTGTGTGATATTTTGGTTCACTGTTGGAAGAGGATAACAAATATATTTGATTGCATCTTATTTTCCTGCTGTATGGTAGGGGGGGGGAAAACAAACAGTTAATCTATTTCATTTTACTTATCACCATCAGGAGTTCTGGATGGGTAATTTTGTGTCATTACTCTGTCCCTATCTCATAAAGTTTCATTTACTGCCTTTTTAAACAAATGATGACTCCAAATCTATTTGTCACACAATAGCTCTCAAATATGCCAAACAATAACTATTACTATTCTTGGCTTGTTTGATCCAAATGCCATTTGCAGACATTATTCCTCCCTTCTCCTTGATATGACTTGAATAGAAACCTTTAAATAAATAAAACAAAACTCAGAGCAAAGCTCAAAAACAATAAACCAACATCCAAGCTCTGGAAAATAATCACAAAAATAGTGGCTGTTACTGTTGTAAGTGGGGAAATCCAATTATGAGATGTCAATATTGTTCTCCTTTCAATTGTTTCAAAAAGATTCATATGTGTGTAATTTTTATGTTGATTTCATTGGCTTTGTCAAAAAGAAACAGAAATTATGCAGCTGAAGAAAGAATTAACCCCCAAAGTCTTTCTTGCACACTCACCTGCAAATGCACACACACATACACACACACACACACACACACACACACACACAGTGTGATCGATATCAATTTTCAAATGTACTATTGATTTTAGTAGCCCTTAATTTCAAGACAAACAATAGTTTCTTTAGTAATTTCCATGCTGTTGATATAACTGCCATCACTGCTGACCTGCATGTTGTCAAATAATATTGATTGGGTATGAAATGAAATAAGAAGTGGCTGGCTGTAAGGGGTGTGATGAGAAGGGAGAAGAATATGGGTGCTTTCTTTAGCCAATGGAATAAATAAAAGGAATATGCCAATCTTATCAGATAAGTAGCTGAGTGGGCTACGTCACAAGGCAGAACTTTGGCCTCCTTCACAAACTTTCTGTTCCTCCACAGCTTGTTTCACCTCCTCATACCCCTGTTTTCCCCTTTCTCATGATGGTTTCTCCCATCTATTCATACTATGAACTTCTGAGAAGGAATTTTCAGCTCAAATCCATTAAATCCTTGAGCCTCTGGAGGGTTCTGAGATGCAGATCTATGTATATTTTTTTTTCCTGGAAGTGCTCTAACTGTGGAAGTCTGATAAGTGAAGTGTGCAGACCAGGAAAGCAGCTCCAGGACTAAATTTCAGAACTCATCTAGGTCACTAGAGCATTCACAAAGGTTATCTGACACCTTCCTTGAGTTTGCAGGACTCCGTGATGTGTCTTATACTTTCTGAGTCAATATTAAATACAAAATGTTGACACAATCACATCTAAAATTTGGAATTATGGGTATCTGAAAGAAGCCTGTAGGTCTCTCACAGCTCTCTTGTTCACTTTTATGGACCACATGCTAACCAGTGTAAATATATTCTACCAGTTTAGATTTCTCCTGGAGTATCTGCTGAATTTGATAGTATTCTTAACTTCCCACCCTGAGCTGTTGTGTAGCACTGGTGCATATTAAAGTAATCTTCTTCAGTCATGTATCTGCGCTGATGGTGCCACAGCTGATTCATGCACCCATGGATGAGCCTCAGCCCAATTAATCCTCTTCTTAGGAAACTACATAAATGAGATTTTATGATTACATGTTTTCTAAAATTTTTCTTCCTAAAATAGCTTATTGGGATATACATACTAATGTTCATATACATATATGTACACATATATGTATACATACAGTGAGAGGGAGAAGAAAGGCCAATAATGCAATGTTCAGGTCCAAATTTGGGTCATAGTTACAAAAGATGAAACTTCGGAATATACTGATGCTCTGTGGACTTATTTACACTTGCAGTTCTCTTAACTGACTTCATTAGGATTCAGAAGAATTTATATGCAATACATTAGGTTAATCTATAGCATAGATATGAGCCTATGGGTAAAATCCTGTGTCCCTTTGGAATCAATGTATAAATTCTTGAAGGACTAAAAATTTCTTTCTGTCTAGGAATAATTCCCTTTGGCATGACAGTGCACCCCTCACTGGAGTGGGAAGCAGCTGCAAAGCTTTAATGAATGAAAAAGAATATAATATCCAGCTAAAACTAGAGTGGGAATTATAAGTAGGCAAATCAACCAGCAGTTACTCAAATTTAAATCTATTGAGGATGCTGGGGTTAATGACTAGTTTATGCACTACATTTCCTTCCTTTAATATTATTTTAATATTGTTGTATTTTATTTTAATTACATTCAATCTTAGTTTTTCTGTTACTTTATAGAGGAAGCACATTTGAGCTCACTAGCTTGGAAAAAAAGCAAGAAGCAAATGTCAAACCTACACTACCACACGGGATCTAAAGCTTTGTTTAATTCCTGTTCAGAAAGATCTAAATTAAAACCACTTTCCTCTCCCCATGGACCCCTTACTCAAAGATGACAGGCCCCTGAGTATATGTGCTTGGGAAAAATACATGTATATTACTGAAAGATTACTAACGGAATTCAAGAAAGGAGTAGAGAAAACATTAAGAGATAGGTAAAGGTTTGTTTTGGATACTAAAATTTATATGAGTTTCTAAGCCTCTTAAAAGGCACCTGTCCTCCTCGCTCTCTGTAAGGATGTTTTTTATCTTATTGTCTGCTTCACAGAAGTGGAAAGTAATTTTAGAATTGTAGAGGATGAGTAGAATGACGGTATGAAAGAAAGGAAATCTACTGTAGAGGGAATTGGTCACAAGAAGTCTTTATGATGTATTCTGGTGCATGAAAAAGGAAAGCTTGCAGAGTTTCCACTAGATTGCAACTGTATTTCCTAAGGATTTACTTACATAGTGATAGTGAAAGCACAAAATATTCTGGAGACCCACAAATATTAAAAAATCAAATATTAGGTCTTGGGATGCTTATTACTAAAACAGATTGTTCAAATTCTGTTAGATTTATATAAATACGTAACAGCAAGAACAAAATGGTAAACAAAGGTAAGGTAAAAAAGCTGTAAAGGCAACTGTAAGAATGAGGTTTTTCAAATTTTCTTCCAACTGACATCTTGAGAAAGAAAATTCTATGAAGAAATTCATTTCCCCCCACCCCTTAACTTCATGAGATCGATGAATGACATTCCTTCACAGTTTTATCGATAGAATGTAATTCTGGCTAGATCAGTCTGTCAACAAGGTACAACATCAAATCATTTTGTCCACACAAATAAATCGCTTGCTGTTTATTATTTCTTTTCTTTGTTTGTGGATGAAATGGGGGCATCAAAATGCCCAGCATAAGAATGGATTATCGACTTCATTGCAGATAAAGCATTTAATGTGGAAAGAGAAATGACATCATTCAAACAATTATAGAATGCAAAACATTAAATAAAATGAATGAAAAAGCACTTCTGATTGAACAGTTTCTTATGTGTAGGTTCATAGGTTCATTAGGTTGGAAAGGACCTACAAGATCAGCTAGTCCAACCATCCTCCTACCACCATCCCTACCTACTAAGCTACTAAATCAAATCCCTTAGCACCTCATCTAAATGCTTCTTGAACAGCGCTAGGGATGGTGCCTCAACCACCTCCCTAGGCAGGCCATTCCAGTGCCTGACCACTCTTTCAGAGAAAAAATGTTTCCTCAGGTCTAATCTAAATCTTTCCCGGCGCAACTTGTGGCCATTCCCTCTCGTCCTGTCATTACTTATCAGGGAGAAGAGGCCCACCCCCTCCTCACCACAACCTCCCTTCAGGAAGTGGTAGAGTGCAATAAGGTCTCCTCTGAGCCTCCTCTTCTCCAGACTAAACAATCCCAGCTCCCTCAGCTGCTCCTCATAAGACTTGTGCTCCAGACCCCTCACCAGTTTTGTTGCTCTTCTCTGAACACTTAAACATGTAAACTGAATGCTAAGTGACATGTCAAATGAATGCTAAGTGAAAGTAATGTTTTTGATGTTATTGGTTAACAGCACAGAGTAAGTAGTACATAATAACCCTGTCCAGATCTGAATCTGTTTCTTGCAATCACAGTTAACTTATAAAAGTGTAACAACTGTCTTAGTGAACATACTTTGAGAAGCACTTGGTTGGAGAAGGATGATGGTTGGAACCTTTATTTGACTGATATGTAAGTGAAGTTGGGACAAAGTTAGGTGGATAGTTTTAGTTTTTCATATGGCTTTTTTTTCCAATTTCCTTCCCCAGAAATTTACAGACTTATGAAAATTCAAAAGTGTGGGGAGCAAAAGGAGGTTGTCTTTTTCCAAACCTATTTAGAAAAGCTCATAAATATAGAGTGGCACCACCCACTGCAGGCATTACTTCCGCCCACAGGTTGTTAATTCCTGCCCTTTTCCATCTATTTCTCAATCTCACGTAACTCCATCCATGGTGCCATCTCTGATAGCACTGCTGAACTGCCTAATAGTATGAGCTCTGTGTCACAAAGGAAGGGAATATTTCAAAATTGTGTTTTTCCAAATGACTTTATGCCTAAGTTGCTCCAGATAAGATTCAAGTTGGATGTTAAGAAAACCTTTTTCTCTGAAAGAGTGATCAGCCACTGGTACAGGCTGCCAAGGGAGCTGATTGAGTCACCATTCCTGAAGGTGTTAAAAAAATGTTTAGAGGTTTAGAAGTTGCAAAAAGGGACAAATGGTTTAGAGAAGAAATATTGGTGGTAGGTGGATGGTTGAACCGGATCATCTTGTAGGTCATTTTCTAGCCTTGGTGATTAATTCTATGATTCTATAAAGTTTTTCATGTTAACAAATATTTCTCACTGAGATACTTTCATATCAAAAGATATAATAGACCCAGCTACTTGTAATTCAGAGTAAGTTCCAGTCTTTGTATTATCCTTTACCTCATACAAACATATCGCAGACTCTGGGACTCCTGAAAACTAATTCTAACTTTCTGCAGGGCTATAGATATTCAAAGAATACAATTGTTGGAACAATGAGAACAACAGACCATAACTCTTTTTGGAAACTTCAGTATACATTGAAGATGAAGGGTTTAATTATTTAAATTTAATATTTGGAGAAGGATGAATATTTGAGTTCATATTCTCAGAACAGTATATACGTAAACTAATAGGCAGACGTAAAATTATTCTTTACAGAGAGATAGGTGTCTAACTTTGGGGTGATGTGATAACTGTCACTATCTATTTGGGATTCATAGCTACAAACACTCTTTCAAGTCTAGCCTCCTTGGAAAGTGTATGTTTACTATCACCTCAGTAGTTTGTTCACAGTTTAGCATCACTGTGTTTATAGTGATTTAAATTCAGACCTCTTAAGCTGCAGAAGACTGCACTAGCTCCTAATCAGTACACTGCATCATGTATGGAAATCTTATATTTGTGCACAGAATTTCTCAGAGGTATTCATGAATGAGCTGTGAAACTCCAAAGCTCAGAGAAAGCTTCAGGTCTGCCTTTTTATTTTATTATTAGGTTGGAAAAGAGGAAATATTAAAGAATTTTCCTGAATAAACAGGAATCATGGAATTGTAGAATCAAAGAATCATAGAATGGTTTGGGTTGGAAGGGAATTTGAAGATTGCCTGTTCCAACCTCCAGCCATGTGCAGGCTTGCAACAATCTAGACAGGCTGTTCAGAGCTCATCAAGGCTTTGAATATATCCAGAGATGGGACATCCACAGCATCTCTGGACAACTTATTCAAGTACATCACTACCCTCTTAGTAAAAAAACAACCAACCAATCAAACAAAAAAATCCTAATATTTAATCTATATTGCCCCTCCCTTAGTCTATCCCCCCCTTGTCCTATCCCAATCTACCCATAAAAAATAATAGAATCATAAAATCATTCAGTCCAGTTGTCAACCCATCGCCACTCTGACACTATACCATGTCCCTTAGCACCACATCTACCTGTTTTTTGAACACCATTAGGGATGTTGACTCCACCACCTCCCTGGGCAGCCTGTTCCAATGCAAGATTGCTTATTTGGAAAATTAACTTTTCCTAATATTCAACCTGAACTTCTCCTGGTGCAAATTAAGACCATCTCCTCTCATTCTATCACTGCTACCTGGAAGAAGGCTGACCCTACCTTGCTACAATTTCCTATTAGAGAGTTGTAGAGAAAATTAATATCTTATTTTACAGACTAAACTATCCCAGCTCCTTCAGCTGCTCCTCATAGTGCCTGTGCTGCAGACCCCTCACAGCTTTGTTGCTTTTCTCTGGATACACTCCAGGACCTCACTACATTTCCTGTAGTGAGGGGCCCAAAACTGGACTTAGTAACTCTCAAGGTATGATATCATCAGGACTGTGGCTCTACACCTCTAAACAGGGAACCTGTCATATCTGGGGACCCATGACAGCACGTATCTGCCTTACAGTATAAGATTTTGGTAGTGGGGAGCCGCAGGGTGGCCTGTGTCAGTAAAGCTCAGCAGCTGTCTTATGTTTGATAAGAGCCCGCTCCAGATGTCCTAAAAGGGACCCACCAGTGGGCAGAGCTGAGCCATGAATGACACTGGTGCATATGGGAGAGCAGATTGAAGGAAGAGGTTGCAGCCAATAGGGAGGCCCATGGTGGAGTAGGTTGTCTCCCTGCAGCCCATGAGGATCATGTGGAGCAGATCTCCACAGGCAACCATGGGGGAGCCCACAGTGCAACAGCAGATGTGGCCTGGAGGAGGTTGCAGTTTCCCTCCTAAGTCCCAGTGCCCTTTTAGGTACCATTTTAGCCCCTTTACTATTTAAAATAATATGTAAAAAATGAAACAACTTCTAGTAGAGGAACTGAGATCAAGCCCATGTGTAGTGCTTAAGGCCACATATCTGGTCTATAATCTTTGGAGATAAGCAAAGGAGACATTCTTATCTTATGGGGCTAACTGTCATACAAGGGCGAATTTGGGTCCAAGTAACTTGAAAAACGACTAAGAAAAGACTAATCACAAATTCGTTTAATTAACTTAACCTAACTCCACATCAAGCTACTGACCATTGAGATCTAATGCATCTTAGCTTGAACCAGCTGTCTCTTAGGCAAGTGCAAATATATCAGTTGTTTGCAACCTGACTGCTGTTCTGGAAGAGAGCCAAGGTGGCATGGTGAAAGAAGTAAACGAGCCAGACATCAAGTCAGGAAGTGCATCTTTCACTGGATAGACTGGAAAGCTTTATTCCCATGGCAGTGGCCCTCAGGATAGATAATGCTTCCCTGCACCCCGGTCTTCCTGCATCAAAATTTCTCAGCTGCACTTCTTCCCTTCATTTTCCACAATCCACCCTCATTTGTTGGCAGGTTTAGTCCATGAAAAAATAAACTGTAAATGTTTTAGAGTTTGTTCATTTTAGTTGTTCTGTTTTGTTGTTGCTTTTCTTCTTCAAGTCCCCAAAGAAATATCAGACTACAAAGGAAAGAAGGCAATACTGAGAGTAAGAGTGAAAGTCAAGCAAAAAGACATAGGAAAAAGAAAAAAAAAAAAAGGAACAAAAGAAGCTATTGATGGCCCTGGGGAACTTTCTTCAAGGGGGTTAGACTTCCTTCAGAGAAAGTTCAGATATATGTTTGTTCGTTTGTTTGCATTCCAAATTGGGGCTGTTTGTGCATATTCAGAGAAGAACAAAAGCAATGCAAATTTCAGAGGAGGTGTTTAGTGCAGCAGATTGCTGGCAGGGCCACCTGGCTACTGCAAGCAGCCCACTTCCCACTGTGCTCACCTGCTTAAATATTAACTGTGAGGGGGAAGGTGGAAGGGTATCAATTAAACATCAGGAGCATTGGAGAAGCGGGATGAATTGCTTTCAGGGTACAATGAATGTAGTTGTATATTATTGACTTCTCTTCCAGGCTACTTAACCCTCTGAATGGTAAACCATGTTAACATGTCATCTCTCCATCTTACCCTTCCTTGTGAGGATGGTTTCCAATGCATAAAGAAAACAGCAATGTTTTTGGAAAAGGGGGAGAAATTAACATTACTCCAGAAGGAAGCTTTAGTTTACTGCAGCTCCAGAGCAGAACCTGGTATCTTTCTTCTTTAGAGTCCTCATCCAAGCTGCAAGGTGCCTGTGGAAAGCAGAAGTCAGAGAGATTCACAAAATAAGTTCTAGTGAGTGCAAATGAAGAAAATGAACAGTTGCTAAAAATCCCATCTTCATTATGTGCCAAAGAAAATCCATGACAATGACAGAAAGAATACTATAGTTGGTCTTAAATGAAAGACTTTACCTAATTAGATTTAACAATAATAACATACAGGATCAGAGTTGAAGTCCATCATCCCCGAATTCTGAGCACTGTCAATAATGGCTGCCTAAGGATAAGCATAAGAACAAAGTAGATACACATACGTTGCTGCTGTACAATTGCCTAGCCTCCTGTTACTTATACAATTGAAAGGTCCTGAATGTAAAGTAGTTGTCAACATATTCAATAGCTCTGAACTGATTTCTTTTCCATGAAGTTGTCCAGGTTTCTCTTGGACACGTGTTGATTTTTGACTTCCATGACATTCTGAGTTGAGAAGTTCTAACATTTAACCTTTCTAATTTCACAGTTTAGTTTACCTGTTATATGTCTGAATGCATGACCATGAAGGTGTCCCACTGCAAAGAAGACAGAGAGGAGACTGGCTCACAACTGCTTTAGGAAGTTCTCCTCCTCCATCTTAGTCTTACTATCAGATACAATTTTATGAGCTATTACTCCAAATTGCAGCACATCTTATTAATAGGTTTAAAATGAAGCCTTTAAAAGAAGCTCAGACACAGTGATCTGGCTGTGTAGGGCAAATGGAAAGCATGCTTTCACCTATACAGGCTCACCTACAACTTTGGCAGTCATTACGGCAGATGGCTTGATGGTCTTAATTGTCAAAAAGCCCTCTCAACACTTATTAATGCCTTGATTTCCTACCAGCCTGTTTTGTTTTTGTTTTGTTTGAATTTCAAGACCTTTAAACTAGAATATCTTTACCTCTTCATCTGGGCCATTTGAAATACCTGCTAATAGTTCAAATCTGCAGTTAATTTACTCTCCCAGTATTTCTAGGAACTAATTACCTGTGCGTATAAAATGATGAAATCTCATTATATTTTCTTTAAAAAATCCACCATGCATTTCATTACATTATCCAATTACTGCTGTGCTTGTACAGTATTATGTTACTGCCAGATCACAGGCTATTTACTATACATGTGTTTCTTTAATTAAACAAATGCAACTAGTCAAATAGAGCAATGTTTATTTGGAACAAAATTTTCAAGTACTGGCCACTGATTTTGGGCAAACTGACTTTAGTTTAACCAATGAAGGATAAATTCAGGGCCTACTTTTGTGGAAAGATTTGCCTTTCAGTTTCTATAAATGTTTTGTGGTGATTGCTTGGCATTTCTTTAAATCAAAGCCATCTACAGTTGGATAAAAACTTGAGTTAAATTTCATAAGAATGCATTTAAAATTATTGTTGCTATTTTTGTATCAGAAATCTGATGACATAATTCTTAATGAAAACATGAATAAGAGACATTTGTGCAGAGAAGATGGAAAAACAATTAGAAAGAACAAAGAGATAAAACAATGACAAAACAAGTGTCACAAAATAAGTGCAACTGACACGGGGAGGAGATGGGCCTCAGTGCTCTACAGCATGGTGTACTCTCCTGACTAAAAAATTGGGGAAAAAAATGTAAGTATTTTCCAAGAAGAATTCTTAAAACAATTGAGAAATTGGACAACAATACATATTTGTGAAGACAAGATAGAAGCTTTTTGAGGGGATATATTAACAATATAAAGGTTCTACTTCTTGGTCTTGCAGCTAGTTATCTACTGAATAACAAATCAATGACTGCATATGTGGGTTCAGCCATTATGACGTATTGGTGATATACGTGTTAAATACCAGCACTGATCAAGTCAGCATAAAGACTGTCCCACTCTCAAGAACTTCAGTGCCATTCTTTGCTTAGTGAATAAAGCTAAGTCAGAATAAAATCTCATTGAGCTGCTTGCCACAGCTCCCCACAAAAGAGCTTCACCAAAGACCTAAGGATGATGCAGCATTTCTAAAAAGAGAAACTTCCCACTACGCTAGTGGTGTTGGGAACTCCTGAGGCTGTGTGTGAGTGCCATCTGCTGACCCCTGCCATGGGAAAACAAAACTGGTCTCATCCCTGAAAGCATGCTATTCCTCTGGGTTTGCAAGTACTCTCAACCACACTGAGAACAAACTTGTTAGCCTTCCTCATGATAGAACACATTCTCTAAGTTGCTTTCTCAAGATGCTCCACATTCCCTAAGAGCTCACAAGTGTATTACCATGTGTACATTTTATACTACAATTGCATTTATAATCCAAAAAAACTACTCTAGCACCCAATTTCTATGTAGCAACTTGCTATGAGTCTGAAGATCTCTTTGGTTCCCACAGTGACAACATCTGCTTAAGCTTCCTTCAGCTAGGGAATCCCTTCTTAGCACTTCTTAGCACCATCTCTTCATCTTAAGCTGAATGGACTATGTTTGCGACACTTGGACACTAAAATCTATACATTTTTACATTTTTGCTTATATAACATAGGAATGATATCACAGTAATAAAAATATCAACCTGGTATTGAACTACCTGGTCTGTATGTCCTAACTTTCCCAGAGGCTGCTCATGTGATTTTGAGCTTGTCACTGAAATCATTCAGGTCTCAGTCTGTTAAAGAGAGATAAGAATATTTCCTCTATCTGACTGCTCTGGACCCTCATTAATGAGGGTACTATCTTTTTCAGTGCATTTCTTACACAGTCTACTGCAGCATGTTCCTTCCAGTACTGTAAGTCCTACACATCTGAAGTACATATGAAAATATGTTAACATTAATTTTAAAATCTTGTGAGGACTCACATTGTACTGTTTTTGTATTTTCTCTTTTTTTTGAGAGGGAAGTCTTCTGCACATGGGAAATTTTACTCATAAAGAACAACATAGAATAAATTAAGCTACAAGACCACTGGGAGACACTCAACCATTTCAGATTACTGTATTGATATCTATATGCACGATCAACTCACAGTGGTATAGGTTTGGCAAATCAGGAGAACAGAAAAATTACAGAAGCAGTAGCATCATCCCATCATGCTCACAGCCTTTCCCAATTAATGAATGGATTCTTTGTTCAGATTACCTTAACTTTTGAACCATTATATTCCTTTCCCAGAAAACCAAGTGTGTAAGCTGACTCTAAAGGACTCGCTAGCCTCACTCCACAGACAGGAGAGAACTGAAAGCATCTGTACCAAGGTCATAGACACAGCCATACAGCCAAGAATGGCAACTGAACCTACACCTTTCCCCAATTACACTGCAAAGAGACCTGCAGGCACTCTGAGCCAGTAGTACTTGCATCTGCTGCTCTAATACCTCATGACTGTGTTTGCACAAACTAAAGCCATGTCTTTTGGCTGGGCTCAAAGGACTGGCCATGCTGACATGCAATATATTTTTATACAGGTTTTAGCCAGAATATAGACAGCCTTTGCCTCAGCCCTCAGCACACAGTATCAGCACATCCTGGTTCATAAACCTGGGGCAAAAGAACAGCTTTAAGAATTTTCTTCCTTAAGGTAAAAGAAAAAGTCAGATTACACACTTCTTCCTAAAAGCCTCAGAATAAAGTGAGAGAGGAAAAAAAAATAAATAAATAAATAAAAAAGACACCAAAACACTCCTGACTATCACTTCCAAACAATTACAAATTCTCACCTCTGAAGGCACCACATTTCCAGCTTTTAAATAAATAACAACAGCAAGGCCAACCTTTCTATCTCCCCTATGTAAGATGAGAAAGACTCTGGCTTTGCCACATGTCCTGTAATTATGGGTTGAACCCTGTTCACAGGGGTATCGATCTGCTGCTAGCTGAGTCTAACTCATTAAGTATTCCTTCATTGTTTCCTATGCAAATTAAGTTAATGAGAATTAGGAACATAATGGAGCCCATTCACCGTTCTAGTTGGTGGAAAATGGGTTTGACTACCAATTTTCCATTACAGCTGTTTTGTAATTACTCTGGAGCACTCTGAATTCTAATGGAGATCCTGAGCTGATCTGACAGTCGCTTAGCTTTTTTTTTTCCCCCTCCTCTCTCTCATCTTCTCCTTCATCTTCTCTTTTTCCCTGAAAAATAAAAGCTTTTTTTTTTTTTTCCTTTAAATTGCTGCAGTTTGATTTCTATTGAGGTAAAAATGAAACTAGAACAAAATTTCTTTTTTTTTTTTTTTTTCTTGGAACCCTGCTCCTTTCTTTCTCCCCGGATCTGATTTCAGAGATGCTCTGTTTTGGATGCTGTTAGTTTGTTATGTGAATAAATATATCCATATGTATTTTAAAAGGAAAATTATGTAGATTTTTTAATCTTTTCTACTCTGATATCTGAAGGAAATGAGGCTTATCATGGTCAAAGAGCAGTGTGCTTTTGCCTAACTGTCTGTCTGTCTCTCTTTACAGACTGATTAGCTAATTTCAATCAAATTTAGCTGAAGGTTGGAGGTGACAAGGATATTAAATTACTACGAGATTCAGAGAAGAGGCATCTGGGAAGCATAGCTCTATGAGCATGGCCATTAAAGACAGTCTGCAGGGTAAGTTCACTTTTGCTAGACTAAAAAGAACCCACACAGTAGAAAATGGTTTTGAACGTGTCAAGCAGAGGATCAGGGCTTGCGCTTTTCCTTGCACATCACAGTCTATCCACCAGTCACAAAGCTAGAAAAATACAGGCTTTGTTAGTCCTGTTCATCATAAAATGAGTTGTTTTAAGCCACTGAGTCTAAAAGTGCATTTAAAACTGAAAAAGAAGTTCAAGGCTTCAAGCTTTGGAAATGACTCTCAACTACTTCTCTACATAATGCATATTGATCATGTTAATTACTATAGGGCCTGTGGGCCAATCAGGTAAGAGGATCCACTGGGCAATTAGGCACAGAATAAACACTGCCTAGTAGCTGGTTCTGACACTGCAGAGCTTCTTATTGTTATCAGACATGTCACATATCAAACTGGGGACAGGTTGGAACATACGGAATCAGGTGTCATCATGACGGTGGTGTCACCATCAAAGTTGTATCAGATCTGTGTTGAGTATAGTGGTAGCTATCTTCCCTCCTTCTTTGCGTCATGCAGGGCATTATTATGCTGATGACACTTTTCATTTGTGACTGTAAGGTTTCTTTTACATTTCATATGATCTGTTTCAGAAGTGAACAATTGAGATGTGATTGTACAATAAAAAGAACGTGTTTCTAAAGGATGATACAATAAGATGCTTTCCCATAGTTCCTCAGTGAAGAAGTGAAAGCTACTACCACAGTTATTTTTAATTTTAGTTGCAAATGCAATTTATACAAACTTAGATCATAAGAAACCTGAGCATGGTTTGCATGTTTCTACGCTCAGAGCGAAAGGGACAGTTGCTCTTGCAGCGTTCTTATGAATTGCCTTCTTGACTTCACCTCTACGCAAGGGCTCTCCCCGGTGTTCAATAAGATAGTTCAAAGGATTAACAGCTACTGATTCAGGGTCCACAGGCCACCTTTTAAAGAAGCTCAGAGCTTTTGGAGTGTTTACCACTACTCAACATTTTTGCTTTTTTTCCCTCTCCCAGTTTTGCTCTTTTGAAAACCTGGGCACATTAAGTATCATCCAGTCCCACCTGGTTTCACTTCTGACTTAGTGCAGTTCAAGATGCATAATGGACTTGTTTGTAGTAAATAGAAAAAATCCCAACCTTATTTAATGAGAATAGGATGAGGCTGAGGGTCAGGAAAAGCTAATCGCTAGATGGAAAGAGGCAGCAGGAATGCAGCTGGATAACTCCATACAAGGCCAAATGCACACATGGTACGTTATACCACTTGGATTACGAGGGAAGTTTAATTGAAATGCACAAACCAAAAGGTCAAATTCATGTAAAATTTAAAGGCCATTTTTATTATTTGACATGGAACAAATTGCAACTTTATATTGCTTTTAGATGCAATCTTGTTCAATGAAATTAGTTTAAGCTAAAATAAAACACGCCCTTTAAAGTGTTAAGATGAAATATTAGAACTTATTATGGGCGGAAAGAGATTTTGATTTCTCTAATAAATATTAAGGAAAATATTTGGTGGAAAGTACAGCCACCTAATTTGCATTAATACAAATGAGAACCATTAAGTTTAGCTGATTAGCATATTCATATGTACTGTAGGCACCACATATTCAAAATAGATTCTGATTATTAATCTGAAGTATTACATTTAAAAGCAGAACCGTTGAAACTAAGAATACACTATTTATTAAATTTGTAATATGATGTAAGGGGAAGAATTTTACCAAAAAAAAAAAAAAAAAAGCTAAGTGGAAAACTTTCTTTTTTATATGTGTCTTTGTTGTTATTTTTTATTCACACAAAGTTTAAGTAACTTAAAATGTGGAAAAATATATATATGTTTATATATAAATGGTGTAACACTGATTATTTTGGGAATATTTTACATTAATGCAAAAAGAAAATGAAAAAAACAACAACCTGTCAGGCCAAAAGAGCATCACAAATGCAATAGGGATGTGATCTCTTACTGACATAGCATTTACATTTTAATGCATTTAATGTTAACATATAATAATAATTTTTTAAGATAATGGGAAAATAATTATGCATATTTACGCAAGAGACAGGATAAATGAAATTACTGCCAAAAACCAAAGAGAAAGATTTTGGCTTAAATATAAATATATATATATATATATATATATATATATATACACAGATACGTAACACATATACATTTTATTTGCTTCTGCAGTTTATGCCCTATTTTGTATCTTCTTCTGACTAGACATTTTCTTCCATTTATCATAACGTGACCCATTTAATCTAGCAAACTATTGTTGCACATATTTAAAACTATCTGACCCAATAGAACTATATGAATTGTTTTGTTGACTTCAGTAAAGCTAGTTATATTTAATGATCTCACTCATCCTAATGATAGATCCTGATGTAAAATAGGAGCAATTTCAGTCTCAGTTGCTGTTCTAATTTTATCTTTGATAAGAGCAATATCAAAGAAATGCACTTTGGATATTTTAGCTTAGGAGGTTTCTATTGATCTTTCTGTTATTGTTTGACTTTCTTCTTTTCTTACAGGAGCTGGAGGATCTAAAAAAGCCTCCATCCTTTCCTCTGTATGAATCTGTCATAAAGAAGTATAGGGACAAATTGACTGCTGTGGTCTTTCCAGATCCCTAGGGAAAAGGAAAGAGGGAAAATTACCTTTTTTTTTCTTTTTCTTTTTTTTTCCTTCTCTTCAAATTACATTTAATGCTGTTTTTTAACCAGTTTGGTCATTCAAAAGCAACCATGCAAATTCATTGAAAAGCATGAAATGCTGACACTTTTTTTGTGTTTTCAATTTTCCTTGAGAAGAACTGAGTACACCTACCTATCTTTAATGATCAAAAATAATATTTAGTAAATGAACAAGACATTTTAGGTGCCACAGTGAACCTGTCTATTTATGCATTTATGAACAGGAAGGCATGCAATCTTGTCATACTGGCTTACCAGTCACAAAATATAATTTCAGATCTCATTGTACTGGCTTCATTTTAATGCTATGTCTTTAATAAGAAATTGAGATTTTATTATTTTTTTAGTACTATTTCTAAGATTAACCATTTTCAGCATTTATTTTCCCATCATTATTGCCTTTCATTTGCTTTTAGATCAATAAGGAATGTGAAACCATTCTCACAAGGCTACTATATATGCATTCAGTTACTGAGATCAGATAGATTATAAGAGAGTTAACCCTCAATTTGTATTTTCACTTCCCTCTTAACCAGAGTTATACTCAAATCTGGCAGTTTCTAGCAAAAAAAAAAAAAAATTGAATTTCAGCCACTATGGAATTTTTAATTCTAATATAATCTTAGTTAGAAGTTAGAACAACAATGGGAACAAATCATTTGCTACTGAGTTTTCGTGGTTCTACTCACTGCTCTATTCTACATTTCTGGAAAGTGGATAAATGGTTGATACAGAGGGTAAGGGTAAATCACAGAAATGAAATGTGATTCTTCAAAGGATTCCTCTATGGGCAAATTCGACTGTGGGTAAGGGAGTAAGAATTCACACTGAAAGAGTTTCAGTGAAGACTATAACACCAAGAGGTACCCAACACAGAAGTTGATGTTAAATCTCCCTGTGGAAAGGCAAAATAAAAATCCACATAATCCACTTATATATCTACAAATATTCTTTTTTCACATTAGAAACTACAGATCTATGAAGGTGAAACAAAATGTTCAAAATGAAAGACACCTGAGCATACACTGGTCCCATGTTTGTATGCCTCAATCTCAGATGCATGTATCTTCACAACATCTCATGCATTATCGTCTTTATTTTCAAATACAGAAAAAGGCATTCTGGTTTTAAATAGTGCCTTAAACACTGTGTCATACTTCAGTTCAGTAAAATTAAAGCAAAATTTTCTATAAAATACAAGGCAATGTCCAAACCCTTGAATCTAGAATAAGCTAAGCATTGTGCAGCATATCTTTTTGCTCTGGAAACTTCTTAATGGAAGTTTTTCTGCTTAGAGTCTTTGAGTTTTTAGAACATCACTTTTAGAATAAGCATTATAAACCTTATTTTATCCTGTCCTCATTCACCTGGCCTGTGATTTTTTTAAGAAGGCTTAGTTAAGAACAAAGTATAGTCTTGGCTGTCATACTCAAAAGGTGTAACTTGAATTCCTGAATTAATTGAAATAGATGAATGGGCTTCCTGTGGACCTTAGTGGGACCTAAACTTCTCACTTTTCATTTGCATTCCTGAGATATCATGGGTATATACCGGCAATAATTCCTGTCAGAATGAAAGCAGAAAATAGAGAAAATGTTCAGATTATTCTTTCTAAACGTAAACTCTGGAGGCTGTTATGAAACTTTTATTTCCCTGTCTTACTACTGAAGATTTTCTTCTTCCTTTCTATAAATAATCTACCATTTATCAGACAGTGAGGCATCCAGAGAAGGAAATACAGATCTATTAATGCATCTTCTCAGAATGCAGCTGAACATAACGTTTTCCAACTGTATCTTGTATAGAATGAGATACACATAGGTGTGACCATATTTAGAAAAATGAATCTAGAATTCCTCATTAATTTTCAGAATTATCCCAGCACAGAAGAAAGCTTCCCAAGGGAATCTGAAGAGACCTCAAGCTTCAGATCAAAGCAAAACAAACAAACAAACACACAAAAACAACAAAACAAAAACAAAAAAAAACACTTTTTTGTAAAAAAAAATAAATAAGGAAGGAAAAGTGAATTTGGAAAAATAAATTCAATGGAACCCCTGGGGAAAATAAAAACAATTGTTTGTTTTGTTTTGTATTGTTTTGTTTTGGTTTTGTTTTTGTTTTTTAAGTATTTTTAAAAGGAAAGTTACAATGGAAGATTTGGGAAAATTACAAGGGCATGCACATTTAACATTTTATCTTGCCTGGGCTGCACTGAGGGAAGGTGAATCATCTTGGGCCAGATATAAAA
Organism: Cyrtonyx montezumae; assembly: GCF_038088225.1. Taxonomy (NCBI): domain Eukaryota; kingdom Metazoa; phylum Chordata; class Aves; order Galliformes; family Odontophoridae; genus Cyrtonyx; species Cyrtonyx montezumae. The sequence continues at coordinate 17,765,189 of NW_027071992.1, forward strand.
TATATACTACAGTTAATGTTTCTAGGTAAGAAAAGTTATTTTTTTATTTTATTTTATTTTTAATTAAAACATAGAAAATAGGACAACAAAAACGTAAAGCTAGCAGGTTAGAAACATAAGATTTAGGGCACAGTGCCAAGATGCTGAATAGATAGTATGAGTGTAAGAAGTAAATAAACTGATTCTTTGAACTTAATTGTCACAGGACCAAGAAAGTAAGCATTTTTCTATATAGCACAAGTGAGCTCCAAAAAGGAAGAGTGCTATGAGTTGTCTTTAAAGACTTGTTTGAAGAAACAATTATGCTTTGCAGTAGATTTGATGTCAATGATTATTCAATAAAGAAACTCTAAACAGTTAGAAGATATTGTCTCTGTCACGTTAGATATCTACCAACACATATTCTAGATACATCTATTACCAAAGTTATCACATTTTTCTGTTCGAGCTTTTATGTAGCCAGAAGCTGTCAAAGAACATTCAAGCACTGTCTTGTTTGCACAACACACTTGAATACGGAGACTGTTTGGATTGTGAGAAGAAGTGAGTACTAATCCCTTCCCTTTTTTGATCTTTAAGATGTAAGAATAGAACCTGGAAGTCTAATTCTGAATTTATAGAGCAGATTAGTACCCCTTTTTCCTACTCAAGCCTGTTCCATAGAATATTCAAAAACATACTAAAAATAGAGCAATCAAAAAATAAATAAATTAGTAATTGTGTAGTTCTCAATTTGTGAAAGCTAGGTTCCAAGCAGTCTGTCTCTAGGTTCAAGAGATTTTGAATAGTAACTAGAATAAACCATATAATTCCCTCCAGGGAAACATCTAAGTGTCCAATTCTGTTTTCTGCCTAAGGCTGCTTGGAAGAATTAAGTAAGAGTTCAGTTTGATGTTTTTATAAAACTTGTAGTATTTTTATGCTATTCCTAAGTTTTTCTTCTACCTACCCTCCATCTCCATCCCTTTTTTTTCATTTAAAACTCAGTAAAAAAAAAAAAAAGTTTCATAGTAGTATCTAACACTTCATTCTTTGGCAAGAGATTCAGTGTTTTGTCTCAAAATACTATTAACTAGAATAGCTCATATCCACAAGTTTCTCTACTTATTCTCAGCTAGTTCACTGATGAAAGCAAGAGTTGTTTTTACTGGAAGCGTTGGTCTGCCTGGGGGTAGCAAGGCCTTCTAGATGGATCTGGACTGGCTGAAGCCAATGGGATGAGGTTCAACAAGACTAAGTGCTGCATCCTACACTTTGGCCACAACAACCTCAGGCAACACAACAGGCTTGGGGCACAGTGGCTGGAAGACTATATACAGGAAACAGACCTGAGGGTATTGGTTGATGGTCGGCTGAACATGAGCCAGCAGTGTACCCAGGAGTCCAAAAGGGCCAATGGCATCCTGGCTTATATCAGAAATAGTGTTGCTGACAGGAGCAGGGAAGTAACTGTCCCTCTCTACTCTGCACTAATGAGACCACACCTCAAGTACTGTGCTAAGTTTTGGGCTTCTCACTGCAATAAAGACATCAAGGCCCTGGAGAATGTCCAGAGAAGGACAATGAATCTGGTGAAGGGTTTGGAACACAAACCTTATGAGGAATGGCTGAGGGAGCTGGGATTGTTCAGTCTGGAGAAGAAGAGGCTCAGGGGATACCTTATTGCTCTCTATAGCTACCTGAAAGGAGGTTGTAGTGAGCTGGGGGTGGGCCTCTTCTCTCATATCACTAGTAATAAGACTAAAAGGAATGGCTTCAAGTTGCTCTAGGGGAGATTTAGACTGGGTGCTAGAAAATACTTCTCCAAAAGAATGGTCAGGCACTGGAATGGGCTACCCAGGGAGGTGGTGCAGTCACCGACCCTGAAGGTGTTCAAGCAACATTTAGACATTGTGTTGAGATATTGGTTTAGTGAGGACTATTGTTGATAGGTGGGCAGTTGTACTGGATGATCTTGTAGGTCTTTTCCAAACTTGGTGATTCTATAATTCTATGATTCAATACTGTATTTAATCAAAATTTATTTTTGAGTCACATAAGCAAGAGACATCTTTGGTAAAACAGTTAGAAATATGATCTTATTCACCAGGAAATTGCCACTTAGTTTTGGGTCTTGTCAGCAATTATAAGTGTATATGCATCAAGCACAGCTCCAACAGAAATACTGATTCACTTTGCATGTGTGTGGTACTTTAAAAAAAAAGAGAGAGAGTACAACTAGGCCAGATCTTCATTTACTAGACACTGTCAGTAGTTTATGGAAGAAAATATTTGAAAGAAAAACTGTATTTGTCTATATCAGATAAGTGTCAGGATTCTGATACCTACAGAGGAAAAACTGAACAAAAATTTCAAATATTTGTATCTATTTACATAAACATATAAGTACATCCAGACAGTGTTATTGAGTTTCTAAAGTCAAGAACTCATATATGAATTGGTAAACACAGGAAGTAAGATTGCCTGTGCTATTTGCCTTCTCTTCCATTATAGATGTTGACTATTAAATAACTTTTAATTACATGAAGACATACTGTTCACTCCATGGGTGTGCTGCTTTATTCAACACTTAGGTTGAATAGAACTCCTCTTATACACAGAGACCCTGTACATTCCTTCTCACCATTACTTACCAGCCACGGGGTTCACCTCACATCCTTACAGATATCCCATATGTAGATGTTGATATCCAAACTATTTGGACCAGTCTCCCTCTATAAACATGGGTAAGAAAGAGGTATTTTAAATGGTGAGGCATTTTAAATGTGTGTTTTAGAATGAAATGAATCACCCTCTAAGGAAAAGTACTTCTCTCCCTTTACTATAAAAAGACTGACAGATAGGTCCTTGCATTCTTAACAAAATGTGACCCCAGTCATGGTCTAGAACTCAGTCTTTAATTATCAGCCCTACAGGTAGTCTGGTGTTCTTGAATGATTCTTGTAATGCATTCACACTGTAGGCAAGAGGGTTCAGATTATACAGCTACCAGCACTTGTGTTAGCAAGCAGAGTTATGGAGCCCATCTGACCTCACGTTGTCAGTAATCTATGGAAGGAGGGGCCTCCTCAGAGGATGATATTCCCTCAGCTCAGGAAAGATGGTATGGGGATGTATTCTATGCTTAAAGTTCAGAGAACTGAATAGCTCTCTCATCCAGGACTTCCTTCTTAAGAGTACTTCATGTAGCATTTTATATGCTGAGTGCATAGTTCCTCTTTTCGTTCATTACTGCTGTGACCCACCACACAGACCCGAGGGTCTGAAGTCAGGCAACAGAAAATGTGGAATAAACCATTAATGACCGCACCTGAGAAGTTCAGGATTTCATCTGCAGCACACTCAAGGTATAATCCTGATCTGCAAAACAGCACTAACTGCCCATTTTTTCACTTCCATTCTGGTCACAATATATATCACATACACACGTTTGAAAAAAATTCGTATACGCTCTTTTTTTTCTTTTTGGTTATCATTGCATAGTCCTCTCTGACCCTATGATACATCACATCCTTCCTTTTGAACAATAAGAAACATAAAAGATTGAGACTTCAAGACAAAAACAAATGTTATCCTGTGACTTCATTTGGATATCTATTTGGATCTCTTACCCTAAAAATACTGTCCAAAAAGAAAAAAAAAAAAGGGAACCAACAACTTTTCTTAATCTGTCAGCGATAGCATAAACATACCCATGATCCCTTCAGTTCTGTTAACCTGTTGCCTCTCCCTCTTGCCTGCAGGCTATCCTGAAACTTGCAGCTGAGGGAGAGCAGGTGTCCTAGAACAAGGACCATGATGAGAATCCAGCACAAACTCAGACTAATTCTAAATGACTGTGCATTCACAACCTCTATTTCTCTGCAGCTCATCATTTGTGTTTTTCCTTTTTTTCTTTAGTGATATTAGGTTTTAGTGATCTTCATCTGTCTCATTCCTCATCACAGTGCATGTAAAAGTATGCCATGGCCTATCAGTTCCAACTCTCTCCGCCTCTTTCATTTCTTTTGCATTTAGAACTTGGTGCCCCTATCCTTTCTGTTTACTTCTTTTAGCTAACAGAATACTTTTCTTAATAAAATACTCCAGGCAACTGCAGCATTAGATTTTGGTGCCAAATATACTTAAAATAATATCACAGAAATAGCTCTTCTAAACTAGGAAAGGACCATCGCTTTCCAAAACAAGACTTTTCATTGACACTGGCATTTGTTGGAAAAGGTTTAGAGGATTTTAGTTAATGTTTTGTGAAATCTCACACAGTTCAGATATGATCAATAACTGCTTCTGGTTACAAGCATCACTATTGAATCTGCTAAGGAGGTATTGGTATCTTGGGACAAAATGGTACAAACCATTAGTCTGAATCCAGAGCACTGTAAAAATTCAAAAGAATTGTTAATTTACAAGTGCTAATTCACAGGAATATAAAAGATGAGAGGTTTGATATGTATGTGAATTGCTTCTTTAAAGGTGAATATATAGTGATTTTTTTTGTTTGTTTGTTTGTTTTTTGTTGTTTTTGTCTGGAGGTGTCATACTCTCAGACTGACAGTAATTTTAAACTGACCAGAACAACGCTGATTTTAAAATGTGAAGTTTTATTTGAGGTGAGGAACAAAGGAAAGTTCATTAAATTATTAATAACCTCTTCAGAAAATATAATTGGAAAGCTTTGGAAATATTTTTTCACTGTTTATCAAATCAGACAAGTTGGTTTGATTAACCTGATTGTTTTCTTGTGCACCACAATTCTATTGTAACATTTACTGGTATTTCCAATTACGTAGTAGGTATCCAGCATCACTTCCAATCTTTTGCTCCAGTTATAAAGACAAATAGGTGTGGATGACACCTAGTTCATTCCTTGATGCTGAAAACAAGAGCAACTGGCACAACTACCTACAAAGACCTGTCAACAAACAGAATTCATAGTGAGGATCTAAGGATTTTTTTAGAGTACAGGACTGGTTTTCCACAAATTTAATTTTTCTTCTACTTTAAAACACTATATTTTGAGACAATTGGGAATTCATGTGTTTGATGATCTAAGAGCATGTAGTCTAAGAAACTCATTATTGCTAGTAGTGATTGGATGTTACTTTCTGATACATTTGCATCTCTTGAGCAATATGAATTTAATTTTACAATGCATTTTCTTATATTCTTGTATATATCAAAAGAAACAGATAAAATCTGATGGGGCTCATTGAGTCACTGAGTTTATCTGTCAGACACTTCTCCATTCCTGTAAATAATGCACCCCCCTATGCTTCCAGCAAGTTTCCTTTCAAATCTGTTGGGCTTCTTGCTCTTCCTATTCTAGATGAATAATGTTTGGATAAATAGATGTATACTTAAATGGACAGAGTGAATTGAAAATAGTCTGGAATGCATTTTAGTTTCCTTTGCTGATGATCTATTGAATATACCTGATGCATCCTATGTGTTCATTGACTTTTCTATTTGTTTCATACTTGTACTCATTTTTACTGATCACCATCCTGGCTTCTGTAATGTCAAGATATAATGAAAAATCTTCCACCAACAAAGGTGTCCTTTGATATTTCTTATAGGAATTTTTTCTTTTTTTCCTGTCTGGACCTGGGCCTGTTTCTTTTTGGTAAAGTTTCACATGTACAGCACACAGTTAAACAGTGAATTTTGCAACTATTTATTTTTCACTCATTTTAATTTTTTTTTTCCTGAGCTGTAATATTACAGAATTGTGCAGAACATTCATAGAAATATTATTGTCTAACTAACAGGGAACTAAGAATTGTCCATGCTAGTGTACATGAATATCACTGTGAATGTCAGTTCGTTAATTTATTCCCCAAATAACTGTCAATATTGACTACAATAATTTATCAACTTCACAAAGGTGGAATGCTTAAACCATGTCAGAGACCTTGTGGTGTGTTTGTGTCAGCACAACTTATCTAAAACAGAGGTTCCTTAAGCGCTTTAAAAGCTGTTTAGGAAATGTTTTATAAATGCACTTTTTTTTCTTTTTTCTATTTCTTTTTTTTGTCTTACTCATTTTTTTAATTGATTTTATTTTTTTCAATCCTTTCATTGTTTGAATATAAAGGACAAAAGGACCCTGGAGAATAGACTTTAAAGGGGTATTTTCTCACCCTCCTACATAGTGTTCTGTGATGGAGAAAAAGTCTTAGAGCAGCCTTCAGGGAAGGTGGGGAAGCAGGCTTTCTAAATTAATTTTCACCAATATTTCTATATCCTCCCTATCTACCAAAGGAATGTCTGCGAATTAACATTTGAAAGCTAGCACAAATTGAAGATAGCGGTAAACTAGCAAACAAATAACTAGCTTATCCCTATGAGAAACAGAAATCAGAGGCAACTTGCTGAGAAATACCGTCTTTAAAAGAGGCATCTGAATGAAAACAGTGCAAGTCCCAGTCCTTCTGCAGGAAAATGTACTTCTACCAGAAGTAAAACCCCAAATGTTTCCTTGCCAGCACCCTCAGTGATAATCTCAGGAGCTGTAAAAAATGCCTGAGATCTAAAAGGTCTGATCCCTTCCTGGCCTGCACTAGTGTGAATCAGGGTATGGATTCCAGCGGATTTATCTCTGGGTAAACCTGCTGCTCAGCCAGAATCAGGCATTTGTCTTAGAAGATGTTTACCACAGGTTATTGGGTGTTGTACTTAAATTACTAGCTGAAGTCCCCCAGGCTGTATTCTGCAAATTGATTGTTCATTTACATGATTTTGTAGGTTGGTTTGTTTGTTTGTTTTTGGGCCATGATGATTATTTTTATCTGGTTATATTTCTCTGTTTTCTATAGTTCTGTATCAATAAAATTAATGTGATGAGAAGAATCTCCCTCTCCCTCCCCCAACAAATTAATAAATAAATTTCCGATTCAAACACAGAGAACCCAGAATCAACCAATCAATCAGATAAATTGGGAAAATGTTTATTTTCTCACATTTTTTAATGTGTTTCATGTATTTCTTGGAGGAAGAGTTGAGTTTTGGTATTTTAATTCCTGTATCTGGGAGCAGTATGGAGAAGCACAACACCAAATAATGGCTTTAAAGCCTGTGCACTTAAAATGCACCTCAGCAAAAAAAAAAAAAAAAAAAAAAAATCTTCTAAAGAGAACATTAGTTGCAGTGAGTTCCCGGGTAAAAATATTTTTGTCCTCTTCTTGCCTGTTTGATGAATATAGGAAGAGTAACAGACTCCAGGGTGTCAATCTAATGCCTTTTTTTTTCTTTGCTAACACTAATTAATTTTGAACACAGAAGAAAATCATTTAAGAATTAAAAAAAAAAAAAAAAAAGCTTTGGAAAGCCTGCCTAAATCTGATTAATTTTCTTTTGTAATTAGATTGCTAAGAAGTGACCTAGAGTGCAGTTAGTTAAGCATATACTTAATTACTATATGATAAATAAATATCCTGAATCAGAATCTGACTTCTCAGTAGAGGAATAGCAGAACTGACTAGAAAAAGCAGTTGAAATGAGCAATGAAGGAAGTGGAGGAGTGTGGCTTGGCTCTGTCTGCTCTCGCTGGAGCTATTTGCATTTCAGCAGAAGGATCCCAAGCTATAACTTCACTATTTATTGTTAAATCATCATCATTGCATCATCCTCCTGATAGCCAAGCAGAGTGAACTGCATTGTGACAGTATCTGGTTTATCATCAGAGTTGGTTTATACTTCTTAGGAAAGCTATGATTGGAAGGTCCATTTCTATTCTCTAGCTAGAGTGGCACACTGGGAGAGAAAGTGATTCCTCCACTCAGTGATACAGATTATGCTGCTGTTGACTGCCACTGTGTGCATAGAAAGATGATGTTAGGGAGACTTCATCATAGTCTATGCACTCAAAAAAAGCTAGGTTTTGATATCCTCTCCTACAGTTCTGAAGAATGAGAGTTATTTACTCCAGGTAAGATGTATTATTGTTAAGAATTAAACTGTTCGCTTTAAGTAGAGGATAAAAAAAAAAAAAGAGGCGGGAGATTGTTGGAACTGACTTGACCACAAACATAGTCAAGGACATATTATTTCCTTTTTTAATTTCTTTTTTTCCTTAGGAAATTTCCCATACACACTGTCAATCTAAATGTCCTGTTCTAAAGCAATAAATCTACCTTAGGCCAATTGCATGTTTTGCTTGTCTACTTCCTCTGGCAGTATAAAGTTTTAGGACTTGCTGAACAAGACGTTACACAAGTTTCTAAGCTTCTGAAAGATTCTGGATACTTTGAGACTTATAAAGGACCTGAACCCCTTTGAATAGCTGTGTTTATATTCATATACCTGTTTTAAGTAACTCTATATTTCAGTCTATCCATACATAGCTCCTTACCCATATCTGTATAGCAAACACACAACCTGATGTATAACATCCATGTTGTGTATGCTTAAGAAAACAGATACATTCATGAAACAATTATGTAAGGGATCTGAAAGACAGTTAGAGACTCTGTAAAACACTGTAATTCAATGAATAATCGATAGTCATTTATATACAGTAGGAGTCCAACCAATGGAAACTATGGAATTTCACATAGAATTGGATTGGGTTTGTGGCGCACAAGACCTGGCTATGAATGGATATGGAGTAGATTGTCTGCATTTTTTTGAACCAAGTCACCTGTTCTAAGTATAATGTTATACTTTTTTTACTTCTCTTGTTACATCAGAAGTTCATGGAAAATCATTAGCAGCAGTTTCACAAACTTCAAACAGCATCACCCCTTTCATTCTACTGTAGAAGTAAACATGCTTTTTAACTCTCAGTTTTTCAGCCTCAAGTATTTGCCTCTTAAAAATAAGACACTTCGATGTGTAACACACCATATATTTATAACTTGGAATAAGAAATCAAACAGCCAAGCTTGAGAGTGGGCTGGAAAAAGACCATATCTATTTCTACTACAGGCAGATCACTTTGCATATGGCACATAACCTCTAAGTCAAGACAGAGTCTAGCACGAATTGTGAAATAACTCCTTGCTTTTGAATAGGATGAATGCAACATGAAGTGATTAAAAGGATGATTGTAATATTGTATGTCCCAGAACATTAATAAGCTGGCATTACAAATGCTCCCTGGTAACTGTTTTTGACATCAGCATTATTAAATGTTAATCAAGGAAGAGGAATCACTAGATAAACATTAAGCAATAGTGATCATGGAGTATTAGTAAATATGGAAAGAAACAATGAGTATTCACACATGGCTAGAGCCAGATTCTGCACCGTATTTCTTTCTTATTGTTTCTACATCTGTTTCTTTGACTTGTAGAATATCCTGAGTTGAATGGGACCGATGGATCATGGGACATTCTGGGAGTCTTTTCTTATAATTATGGATGGAGAACTGGAATAGAGAATTTGCTTTTCTGCTTCCATTTTGCTTTATTTTAGAGAAAAATCCCTTCACATAGAATGTGTAGTAAAGTTTGTGATCTTGGAAGTTTGTTATTACTTTTTGTAAAATTTTTAGTACCTTCTTTAAAAGGATCAGTTCTTAGTCCTGCTAGAACCACAGATTATGGAGGAATGTTCTAAATAGGGATGTTTTCCCTTTTATTTTCATGTTACAATTTATCAAATGCATAACAAGCTAGAAATATGTTTTGAAAATCTGAGTTAATCAAAATAACTGTGCTATTAAAAATTAAAAATTCTTATTCATCTACTGAAAATTTACTGGTTCTTTAAGAATAAAGGCAGTCATGAGAAAAAATGAATAGCATGATAACTGCTTCTGAAAGGAAACTGAAGTATGATTAAAGGCAGGGTTCTGCCTTTTCTTAAACTGGTGGCATCTCATTCAGGCTTACACACTGTTACAGAGAGGGAACAGCCACACAGTTCCTCTAATGTACACTGATTGAACATTTCTGTCAGGCCTGATTCACCTGAGAGACATTGCAGTAGTGTTCTACTTCCTCCTTCTTCCTATACCACTAACATTCTCCAACCTTGGAGGCCTTGTGATGGTTGGATATCCCTCCTTGATGAAGAAATCCTTTGCAGCCACTTGGCAGCTGAAGGAAATCCTTTAGAACACTAGTGCAGTTGGAAAGGGAGATTAGTTAAGGTTGTCATAAATTTCTTTTAGAAAACATAATTTATTGGTTTGGACTTCAAGAGCAGAGCAAATGGGAGTAGATTTTCTTCAGATAAAGTGTGTGTGTCTTTCTAATGGAGTTTCTATTTTAGACTGTTTCTGACAAAGTTAGAATCCCTCTTTTATCAGCAGTTGATTGTTTTGTGCATATTTTACAAAGACTGTCAGCAGGTGTCAAGATCTCTAGGATAGGTGCATTTTAATTACACTCCACCAGGAATACCAACACAGGTACATATTTCTGGTTGACACTTTTCCTTCTGCTCTGAGATGTACAGTTTCCAGTGTCACAGTGATATGAGTACTGAGTTATCACCCAGTCTTCCTAGACAAGGATTTGATAACATTTTGTGAAAAATATTTATTTTGTATTTTAAAGAACATAACTTCATAATGTACATCCATTCACTTTAGGATGTACAATCCCAACATCGGTCAGCAAAGGGGAGTCCAAGCCTTCCATGCAGCTTTAAGATTTAGATTTTCAATCCTTACATCCAGACACTTTGTGCCTGTCTCTTACTTAAAGCAACTGTCTCAGGTTCTGTACTTGAGTCCTCTGAGGCTACTCTCCAGGCAAGGACCATATCCATGCTTAAGCATAAGGGAAAAGTTATCTTGATGCAGTCAATGCCATGAACACAGGGAATTGATGACCTGGCATTCAAGAGCCCAGTCATCAATCATAAAGAATCAATCTTCACTCCCTGAGGAGCTGGCCCCAGGCAAACATAATTCTCTCTCACTGCCACAGACCTGATAGCTCTTGTCTCATTTGTAAGAGTGTATTTGTTCTTATTTCAACATTGATTCACTTGGCATTCAGGAGTATTTTCCAGATTCCCAGAAAATGTCACCTAATTCATGCTATCTAAAAGGGAGCAAGTGCAGGGACACTTGTATATTAGAGTATCCTAATACTTGTTTTCCCAATAATATATTATACTCTAATAGTTTAATGGAAAACAACATCCTATTGGTTACCACACTGTCTTCGTATATGTGATCTGACAAGGGGAATAGTACACATGCAAGGAGCTGTTAAAAGTATTTGAGTGCTTTTTAGGCAGTAAGACTTCTCATGTCTGCCAGCAGGTTGATTAATCAATAAATGTCATTATTTGAATTCAGACAGCACCTCAACTTCATCACCATGGACTATGACATCTTGGAACCATTACTTACACTACACAGAAAGAAGGTTAGGCCCTATCTGCTTAAAGCATAACGTCTAACATTTAGAGTTGTTAAACTTTGATTGTCTGATTGCAGTTCCTTGGGACAAAGCATTCTGAAAAACATCACGAGAAAACAGTTCTAGGAATTTGAAGGGCTAACTCTGAAGTGTGGTCACTATACTTGTTAGACAATAGAAAAAAAAAAAAAAGAGTGTTTTAATTTTATTCTTAAATTATTCTTAGTACTAGATAGGGCTTCAGAATTGCCATCTCCTGAGCCCTAGAATATATAGCTAGCTAATTATATTTGAAAGGGAGGAGTGCATTTTCAATGTATTTTTCTGCGTGGGTTCTTATAATTTGGGGCCTCTTGAAAGCTGTTTTTTTTTTGGCTGTAAGAATTGCTTATAATTAGGCATCTGCACCACATTTTTATCTTTAGAAGCAGTGCTGTTATTCATAAATTCTAAGAAAAACACAGAAGACAGAAGTTTTCCAATGTTTCTCGCATTTTGTGCAGAGCAGACACACTTCCTCCACCACAAAAACCATTCTCAATCTGCAGTGCAGGCAGTGCTTCAAGAGATTACAATCCCTTTCTTTAAATGTGGTTTTCCTCTTGGCCTGAACTGATCTAATATTGTGCTACAGGCTAAAAGGGTTATCTCAACCATCCCCTGCTCCTGACTGTGATCTCCTGCTGCTACCTTATATGAGTTCCAGAAATCACGCAACCATGGAGACCGATGATGCAGTTCATTGCTCTTGCTGAAAATGAATTCAGCAACAAACAAACAAACAAACAAAAAAATCTGAAATGGTTGAAATGGTTGGTTTTCAGTCAGATAAGCAAAATGATTAGACTCACCTTGTATTCATCAATGTGCTAAATCTGACATAAAGCCAGGAATGAGTTGATAATTCCTTTTGGACAGGGTGTGAGTTAGTAGGGATTGGAAGGCACTTTTAGTGATCATCGAGCCCAACCCCCTGCCAAAGCAGCTCCCTAGACCAGGTTGCACATTTAGGTGTTCAGGTGGGTCTTGAACATCTCCAGAGGAGACTCCACCACCTCTCTGTGCAGCCTGTGCCAGTGCTCTATCACCCTTACTGTGAAGAAATTCCCATGTACATTTGTGCGGAACTTCCTATGCCTCAGTTTGTGGCCATTTCCTCTTGTCCTATTGCCACACACTGCTGAGAAGAGTCCAGCCTTGTCCTTTTTCCTCTCACTCCTTAGATATTTACAGACGTGGATCAAATCCCCTCTGAGTCTTCTTTTCTCAAGGCTGAACAGACCCAAGCCTCTAGCCTCTCCTCATAAGAGAGGTGTTCCATGTCCTTTATCATCTTTGTGGCCCTCCGCTGGACTCTTTCCAAGAGATCCCTGTCATTTTTGTACCTGGGAGCCCAGAACTGGACACAGTACTCCAGATGAGGCCTTATCAGGGCAGAGTAGTGGGGATGGATCACCTCCTTTGACCTCCTGGCCATGCTCTTTTTAATGCACCCCAGGATACCATTGGCCTTCTTGGTAACCAGGACACACTGCTGCCTCATGGCCAGCCTGTTATCCTTTGGGACGCCCAGGTCCCTCTCCTCAGATCTCCTCTCCAGCAGGTCATGCCCCAACCTGTACCGGTGCATGCAATTATTCTTCCCTTTGTGCAAAGCTCTACACTTGCTCTTGTCAAACCTCATCTGGTTCCTCACATCCAGCCTGTCCCAGTCTCACTGAATGGCAGCAGAGACTTCCAGCGTGTCAGCCACTCCTCCCAGCTTTGTATCATCAGCAACTTGCTGAGGGTGGACTCCATTCCCTTGTCAAGGTCATTGATGAAGATGTTGAACTAGACTAGACCCAGCACGGACCCCTGGGGAGCACTGCTAAGTACAGGCCTCCAACTGGACTCTGTGCTACCAATCACAACCCCCTGAGCTCTGCCAGCCAGTCAGTTCTCAGCCCACCTTCCCTTCCACTCATCTATTCCACACCTCCTCAGCTTTGTTATAAGGATGCTGTGGGAGACAGTGTCAAATGCCTTTCTGAAATCAAGGTAGACTACATCCACTGCTCTCCCCTCATCCATCCAGCCAGTAATGACATCGTAGAATGCCACCAGGTTGATTGAGCATGTCCTCCACCTGGTGAACCCACGCTGACTACTCCTGATAACTCTTTTCTTCCAGCTGCCTGGATATGGCATTCAGAACAAAGTGTTCCATCACTACAGGCTGTCTGGCCTATAGTTCCCTGGATCTTCCTCACTGCCTTTTTTGAAGACCGGAATAACATTGGCTATCTTCCATCCTTAGGCATCTCTCTCATTCTCCAGGACCTCTCAAAGATGATAGTGAGTGGTTCAGAAATCATTTCTGCCAACTCTCTCTGCAACATTTATGTTGCACAGATGTTCTTGGATCATCTCCTGCCTTACCAAAGGGGAGCTTTCCATTCCCCAGCACCTCTCACTTATCTCCACAGTCCAGAAGTCCTGAGGGGGAGTTCTGACAGTGAAGACAAAAGCAAAGAAGGCGTTCAGCATCTCCACTTTCTCTGCATCCCCTGTTACCAAAACACCTGTCTCATTTTCCCTAGTCTTCCTTTTACTGTTGACATACTTAAAAAATACCTTTCTTATTATCCTTTATCTCCTTTGCCAGGTCCAATTCCAAGTTGGCTGTGGCCTTCCTCACTGCATCCCTGCAGGCCCTGACAACATCCCTATATTCTTTCAAGTGGTCAGACCTTTTTTCCACATTTCATGGAACTTCCTCTTCCCTTTGAGTTTATGCATGATCTCCTTGCTCATCCACGCAGGTCTCCTGCCATCCTTGCCCGATTTCTTACAGGAATGCACCGATCCTGAGCTTGGAAGAAGCACTGTTTAAATGCTGACCAGCTCTCACAGGCCCCTTTGCCTTCTAACACCCTAGCCCATGGGATAGCTCCAAGAAGGTCCCAGAAGAGATCAAAGTCAGCTTTCCCAAAGTCCAGGGTAGCAATTCTACTTTTTGGTTTGTTTCTTCCACTCAAGATCTTGAACTCTACCCATCTTGTGATTTCTACATCCCAAGCTGCCCTCAACCTTCACTTCCCTAACGAACCTATTCTTGTTAGTAAGAACAAGGTCCAGCAACCCAGCACTCATTGTCAGCTCCTCCTGCCTGGCCATGTTGCTTTCCAAACAAATATCTGGATAATGAAGACCCCCATGAGAACCAGCACCTGAGATCGTGAGGCTACTTCCAGCTGCTTGTAGAAGGCCTCATCAGCTTCTTCCTCTTGATCAAGGGGCCTATAACACACCCCCTGACAGTGCCCATACTTGAGTTACTATTTAACCAAGTCTGTCAGATCTGTGTGTTTAGAACTGGGTTGTGTGAGATGATATGCAAGACAAATTAAAAAAAAAATCCTTCTGAAGTACAAATGAATATAAAGTATGAGTAGACATTCATCCAAACTGCTTTTTCTTCCACTTACTTGATAATTACCTAGTGGTATGACCCTGCTGGTAGTTTTACACATTTTTCTCTCATTTTTTTTTTATTTTAATCTTCATATGGATGACAGGGAACAAGTCAAATTCTAGCAATGACACTGAACATTTAAGCACTGGATAGAACCCAGATACTTTTTCTGTCATTTCTCAGGGCAAGAGATACTGAAATTGAGCTAGTAGTAGTTTTTGCAGAGAGGGATTAAAGTGATCATATTTAGACTAGCTGAAGTTCACCTAAGAAATGTAATGACAGCAACATAGTTTTCAAATTTTACCTTAAGTGGCACTTTCATACTATGGAGAAATTGTGTAGGCTGTTCACATAGGCCTGAAATTACCCCCTCAGAGATAAACTGGAATAATGACGATGAATTTGCACCTTGTTACTCTTGAACTGAATTCCTGGTCCTTTGGGAACTTAATAATCATATTTCACTTGCCCAAAAGAATTTTTGTTCTAACTGCTTTGCTGATCTGAAATAAATAATTAGTAGCTCCAGAATTTAATGAAAAATTCTGGTTTATCTTCACACTGACACAAGTTTCAAAATACATTTATATAAAGTTTGGGTAAATCTCTAAACCAAACCTCTGAACCATCCACATTTTGTTCATTCCAAGCTTTAATGCTTGGGAAAGTGACCAATGAGGCATAAAGCAAATCTCATTGCTTCATCAGATGGTGAATGCAATTTATGATCTACTGACAAATCCAGCAGAGAATGCTGAAATATTGTGGTCACGCCTAATAAAATAGCAGGTACAGTCTGTAGATAGAAGCAAAGACTAATCTTAGCTTCATGCACTAATCTTCAGTGAAGCCAATGGGAGTTACTTTGGCTTCAGTTCAACAAAATATTTAAGCACATGTTTAACTCCAGATATGTGGTTAGAGTGACTGCAGGCTACAAATGGAAGAAAGTGGATGCAAACTGGACAGTGGGACTGATCTCACTCTTTTTGCTAGTCCCGATAGCACTACTTAAGGCACCTTGTTAAGAATGTTCCTAAATACTTTTTTTTTTTTTCCCATTTTGAAATATTCCTAAGTATGTGTTTTGAATTAAGATTTCCATTTAGATGAATTAGATTTTGAGAGAAAATGTTCTCCATGGAAGTGAAATGGTGGCAACAGAAGAATAGTCAGGAGATTTTACTGGTCCAAGAAATGCACATTAGATCCTTAAAAGTGGTTTAATTAGCCAGGAAGTTAGGAGGAGACCTGGGCAGACATTCCTAGTCCTTGAAAAATAACAGTTTGCAGAGTCTTGCTAAGACAGCGAAGGACCTGCTTGCATGATGAATCTACAATTATCTTTACCTCTGCACATTTCTGCTTGTCCTTCTCACCTAGCTTAGGAGAGCTCTTTTCAGAGTGAATTCAAGAGCTGCTTTATTTTGTTAGGAGACAAGGAGGCACTAATAAATTCCTCTGTGTGAGGTATTTAATTACATAATAATGTGTACACTAATCAAGGTAAATGTGTTTGTGAAAACACCTTGATATGGAACAGTTAATCACCCAAGGCATTGCTTCTTAACACACCTTGGAAGTTTAACTTAATTAAATTAATTAGAACAATGAAAAAAATGAACTGTTTATTGGTCTACAATGGCCCGAAGCGAGCACTTTTACACCTAATACTAGGAAATCTACCTAGGCTGAAAGCCATTTTTTTTTTTTCTCTGAGCTTCCAGTCCTTGTGCTTATGGCAGGCTTGTGAGGAGCCTGAAACTGATGACATTTTCCTACGCAGCCATAACGTCTGAACTCTTTGTCTGCAGAAGTGAGGTGATTCATGCCCACAGGATACTATACTTGCTGCTGAGACAGAAAAATGAACTCATCTGTGAGCTGATTTGTGCAGATATATACTAGTTACAAAAGAACAGTTAATACACAGAGATATGCTTGTTCACAATCAAAATGCAATGGAAACATGTGGAAAGACATCTTATTATTCTTAGTAAGCTTTCATTGGTTCTCATTACCCATTATCACTTTTTACTTCCAAATATTGCATCCAATATATCTTTTGTTATTTTTGTTATCTTTTTTTTTTTTCCCGGAAGATCTAGTTGACAAATACAATTGACAAATACAATTATGTGTTTCTCTGTGACTTCTACAAATTTCTGTTGACTGCAGATATGCCAGACATACAGCACAGCTGGTTTTTAAGAGCATGTCTGTATGTTTGGTCATACAAGAAACTGCTGCTAGCTGTATATGACACCAAGGCTGATTTAGGATATAGATTAAAATATAATTTAACATGTAGTCAAGCTAGTGTTGATATTAAAAAAACAGACTCCCTGTTAGTCTTTGTTTCCTGTTCCCTTGCATTCCTCTTTATTTTTGGAGAAAACATGCTTAAAGCTCTATGAAAGGATGTATCTGATAGATGAAATATATGTATTTTACTTCTCTTGAACCAAAAAAAGATCCTTGACTTAATTCCCACTGTGACCACAAAAAATAGGTTTGTTTTAGCACAAGACAGAGAGTATATGCTACAGGGCATAGAAAGAGGGGCTGGGTGAGCATGTGATGGGTCATCTTTGTGAAAGCAGTAGCTTATGCTGACTTAAATCATGCATGAAATTAATGCTGTGGCAAGTCACCCTGTCGGAGTGATGTAAGAAAAAGGGCTGGAAGTTCAGCAGGTTGCAGATGAATGGTTGTTCATAACTTTTGCTGTGGATTGGCCTTTAGAAAGTTAGCTAGATCACTCTATGTAGGCTGCAACAGGATATGGCTGACAGGGTCTATCCTGCCACATTAACCCATGACCAAGGCAGCCAGGAGCTAATACCAACCTGAGCATCATGGGCCTCCTTGGGCACAGTCCAAGGCCAGACCAGGCTATTTAGGTTCAGCTAACAGTTTTGCACTGTTGTGGTAAAGTGAGAAATTAGCAACCTGCCGTTTCTCAAATGTGGGTCTTGGTTTGTGGGTAGGGTGGGGTGATCTCCATGCTGAGCAGAGAGAATAGGACACTACTTGCTTTTACTCTCAAATGTAACAGAGAAAGGACTTCATTCTGAAAAGTCTGAGGTAGGAATTTGTCTTTCAAGAAAAAGCACAGCCTTCATTATGCTCTTCTGTTTATGACTGTAAAAGGGAAGATGTTGTTTCTAAGGGAGTGGTTTTTAACGAGTTGTATGTAAGTTATTACTGATAATCAAGGAATCTGACTTATAAGTGAGGATCTCCATCTTCTAGACATTTTACAAACATCAAAGAGAACACAGGCCTCTGCCTCAAATTGATACCATAGTATCAGCTGATTCATACACACAGTTCTATTTTCTCCTGTTTGACATTGTGAGAAAATAGAACTGTGCATTCACAAGGTCCATCTTGATCATCTTTCAGACCTTCAAACCTACTTCTTCAGAGGACTTAAACAACAGCTTTCTCACCACTATGAAAATCTATTCTGTAGTTCCTGGGAATTCAGCAGTGGGTGCAATTCGCCATTCAGAGCAAAAAAAGCATTACCCTGCAACTGACTCCCGCACACTGAGCATTCTAGGAACTTGTGAAGAAGCAAAATTGGATCTATAAAAAGGCTAGTTGTATCAGCACAGTATTGCATCCTGATTCACGTGTCCTGCTGATTAACGCTGCAGTTTAAATGAAGGAATGTGTTCATATAGTCAGAATAGTCCCAGCTCTGGAGTTAATATGGGCTATAGCAGCCTAGGGCTCTGCTCTTCATGCCCTATAGACAAATGCTAATAAGCCCTGGGATACAGAGAGGTTTAGTTACTGACTTGAAATGTGTTGGTGGCTGGGTCAAAGATGGAAACAAATAGACAAAATAACAAATGGCAATAAAGCAACAACAAGTCTTCAGCAAACAAAACAAAACAAAACAAAACAAAACAAAACAAAACAAAAACGAACAATGTCAATGTTTTAAATTCAATTAATGAGCTTGATAGGCAGTTTCTTCCTTGATAGCACTAAATTTTGCTTCTGTTTTGGTTATCGGGACCTTTGAAGACATCTTTTACTATCTCAGGAAGTAACAGCTGTGAAGAAATTAACTGTAGGTCTCTTTTCATTTATTTAGCCATGTAAATTGATCTGTCACTGCAGTACCTCTTTTGTACTTCTGTTCCAGCTTGTTTCTCACTGTCACAATTGAAACATAACATATGAAAAGAAAGTAAACGAAAGCATTCCTTGCACATGACACCAATTTGCGTTTCTTTCATGCATCTTCTAATCATGCTTTTTCAAAAATCTTTATTTTTCTGCTTCCAAGTCTCCTTACATGCATTGTTTCTCTGTGTAGGTGTCAGCTTTCCTCACTTTGTTTTATTTTTTATATTTTTTAATTTATATTCTTTCTTTTCACTCTTCAAGTGCATATATCTTTAATCTTAGAATGTATATGTATTAGCTGGTGTGGATGTGCAAATGCATTTATAATTTCCTTGGAACTCTTTCATCACAACCTATTATCCCAAATTTATGTTGTTGTGATGTAACAAGGTTATGCTGTTGTTTCAAAATTCTCTTTTCTTCTTTTCTTCTTTTTTTCTTTGCCTTGCCTTGCCTTGCCTTGCTTGCCTTGCCTTGCCTTGCCTTGCCTTGCCTTGCCTTGCCTTGCCTTGCCTTGCCTTGCCTTGCCTTGCCCTTCCCTTCCTTCCCTTCCCTTCCCTTCCCTTCCCTTCCCTTCCCTTCCCTTCCCTTCCCTTCCCTTCCCTTCCCTTCCCTTCCCTTCCCTTCCTTCCCTTCCCTTCCCTTCCATCCTTTTTCTTCCTTTCAGTCTTTTCTCTTCCTTCCTTCTTCTTCCTTCCTTCCTTCCTTCCTTCCTTCCTTCCTTCCTTCCTTCCTTCCTTCCTTCC
>NW_027071992.1:17784958-17944284 GCF_038088225.1 Cyrtonyx montezumae
ACGACAAGGCATGTGTTATGCTGAGATAACACATACCTTGGGGGAAGTGTGAAACACATGGCAAAATGAAGTGCCTTCAGTGACCCAAGAAGAGAGTTATCTCGTGGTAACACACCTAGATGTGTCCCATTATGACTATGAAGGAAGGAGATGGAGAGAGGGGAAATAAAAGGAATTGTAGAACTTAGATTCCTGTAATTGTTGTTATTATTTTTAAGTTTGTCTGCAGCATGTCCCCCTGTTCTTAAAAGAAAAGTCGAATTCCAGCCAATAGTCCTGTGGGAAGTCCGTTGTAATCTGAAATAATACATACAGAGATGATAAAGCCAGAAGAGACGCTCACATTTACTCTTTCTCTGGATAGTTTCATACCACTATTCATTAAACGTCAATGACTTAGTCAGCACTGGATTCAATGTATTTGATTGTGTACCTTCCCAAAAGGCATTCCTACCACTTCTGAAGACATCAAAACATGAGAAATGTATTACTCACGTTTTATTTTTTTCCCTATTTCTTATGAGCCTTACTATTAAAAACCTGTGCCTTCATCTGAATTTGAATATGTCTGGCCGTTTAAATGTGTCCAGCAATTTAAGCTGGTTTTTCTTGTATCGCATTAGGTTAAACTTCATATACTCTATTCACTTACACTGTAATCAAATCTCTTCCTGGCCTTCATTTCTGAAAATTAAGTAGATTGAGTTATTTTAATCATACATTAAAAGCAGGATTTAAAATTCTTATGGTCATTTTTGTGACTTTTATGTGGACTATTTCATGTTAGTACCTTCATTTCTCAGAACTGTTATGACTCTAATCTCATCAGTATCATATAGGAAAAAGAATTGTCATTTCCTAACCTCTACTCCTCCTTTCAGAGTTCAGACACTGAAGAACAGTTAATGCAGGCTCATTACATACATACTAAAAAAATAAACAAGTAACAACAGCACAGGAATTTATGACGAGCATCTGATTTTCCAAAGACTAAAGAGTATTCCTTCTAAAGAAACAAAAGAGGTTTTAGAAGTTCCCTTTAGAGATATGACCTTGGTTTTTGTTGCAATAAACTTATTTTTATATAGTCAGCATTTATTGAGACAGACATATAATTTCCATGCTTTTACTATTACTTACCTGTCTGCCGATCTCTGTGCCATTTGCAGATTTTAAGAGTGCATGATACTTCCAAATCATTGGTCAAAATGAATAATACTTTAATAACCAACCCACTCTTGAAACAGATCCCTCCTAAATTCCTAAATAATTACACAAAATTAGCTACTACATTTTGAGATTTGATAATTAAGCAGTTCATCTATTTAGCATATTTTATTGATATAATATAGTGACAATTATTAAATTAGAGTGTTGCTTAGTACTAAGATATGTTCAAACATGTTTCAAAAACAAAGATGACATGAAACAAGACTTAAATTTTATTGAGATCTTCAGCCATTCTGAAAAACAAAAATCAACCTAAGAGGCTCAATGTGTGTTCATTTGAATTAAAAAGTGACTTTTATTTCTTAAATGACAAGACTTTGAAGTCAGTGAAACCTGTCAAAACTTACAAAAGTAGGCTAATCCAGGCATAATTTAGGAAAAAAAAATCATCTTGTCCTTCATTTGGTATATGAACACACTGTCATCACACGCAAAATTATTCTACACACGATGTCACAAACAATTGTTTTAATGTGTGACCAGAGTGAAATGAATTCAGTGTTTATTGTACCAAGTTGTGCTCAATGCCCAGTAGAACAAATTCCTTAGATTAATAGATTTTGAGGCTAGAAGAGAACATTGCGATTATATGCTCTGACCTCTTGCTTAGCACTGGGCATAAAATTTTATCCAGTAATTCTTGCCTGGAGCTCAGTATCTCATGATGCATAGCAGCTTATTACTACAGTAAGTACTGGACTTCTTTGGTGCTGCCTACATGAAAAAATCAAGCGTTTTCAAGTGTCAGTTTGAGTTAACTTGGGATGTTGTTGGAAATGGCTGTGTAATAACACTACTATCTTTTTTTTTTAAGTGAAGACATAGTAAATCATATCTTTAAATAAAAATCTTTTTTATATATTACATTTCTATTTTTATTTTCCTTTTCTTTATTTCTATTTATATTTTTTTCTACATTACATTTCCTGTGTTCTCCATGGTTCATAGTATGTTTACCTTGACAATTCAGCCTGGAACAAGACAGCAGTTGTTAAGTGACCTTCTGGGTCTTTTCCGATTATTGCACTATTGTTCATAACACAGAGTGATCTTGGAGTATCTGAACAGAATCCATTTTGTACAAAATTGGTCCCAGTGACAAACTTTAATGGTAAAACTTATATCCTCCTGTAGTTAGTGTTCACAGGACCAGCTAGTCTGAATTCAAAAGAAAAGAAAAGAAGTACAAACAACAATAACAAAAATGAACAAACAAAAACCCTAAAGTGCGTATACTGTGGGTACTGGTTCCTCAGCAGCAGTTGGTTTTATGTATCTACTCAAATTGCATAATCTTGCTTGCTAATGTAAATATATCTGTGAATATTTTCATATCACTGCACCTGTGCAATAACTGTGAGACTAAGCACACTGCTTTGCAAGCCATGACAGTAAGCCTCCATTCAGAAGCACTTTTTTTACTTTACCTCTAAGCCAATAACCTCTGTTGGTATCAGCCCACAGAGAGGAACCTGCTCGGAAATCAGCAACAGGTATAGTTTATCTACAGGCTGAATAATGATCTCATCAGTAAAGGAAAACTGAGTTTCTTGTTGTGGTACCTTTCTATCCCCATATGACATGGATAGTTCCAAATTACAGCACTTGAATGCCACCAGCTTTGCAGTGTCACAAACAAGATTCTAGGTAGTTCCATTTATCTTACTCATGAAGATACACATCTGAATGGTGTAAAGTTGTTCTTCCAGATTAAAAACTGACAGGATTAAGTAGCAGTGCCCTGGCACTCAGTAACTTATTTCTAGTACTGGCTTTTACATTAAAAAAAAAAAAGTCAGGAGTCTCAGTAATCCTGAAAAGAATAAGATTTTCAGTCTCGCAGTATCTTAAAGTAATGATTTCAGTGATCAGTGAGTGGCCTTATGGAGTGTATTCCATATTTCTCTCTTATTTCTTAGAATATTAGAGTGTGAATCCCAGTTGATACCTTATTCCTGGAAGTTCATCTCTGTATTATCTGGACTTGTATTCTGAAGAATCTACATACACAAGAAGCTGATACTTTGTGAGGAATGTGTTTTTTGAGCCAGAAAATTCTTTGAGTGTTCAGTGGGACTTATGTACCTTGCATAACATAATGAAAACTGCTATCAAATTTTCTAAGAGTCCTTTCCACAAAGATAATGAACTTATTATTCCTTCAACTACTCCTTTTCAAATTTTTATTAGTTTGTCTGGGTGTTGGTCAAGATGGCAGCCTTTGCAAGTATGAACAATGGAGAAACTCAGCAAGTATGTAAAGAAAGAAGTGAACGCTTCAGCATGTAACAATAGCAGATCTTTATACCAGTCCTTCCAAAGGCTCTCACCATAATTGTGATGTGCAAAACACAAAACATTAGCTCATATTCCCAGAAACCTGATCTTTTGAACAAACTTCTGAAACAGGATACGGTAAAAGGTTGTCATCTATTCACTAGTAATGCCATATCCATTATTATCTTCAAATGCCCCTTTTAAAACTTAGCTGATCCTGTGAATATTCTGGGTAGCTGAGTTTTCAAAACATATTCATTCCCAGTAGAGCTCTATGTTCTGTTGATTGGCTGCCTCCTTTCCTGATCATGCTGTGAACTTTAGTGGATGAAATTTTATACATAATCACGCTGTATTCTTTGCTGATTGAGCCGCCTATTATCACTGTTTATATAGCTATTACATTTGCGTTTGCCAGTCCAGTTTCAAGCCTGTTTTTCCTCCAATATATTATGCAAAATAAACTGAACAGGAATTACAGTATTTCCAACCTGCTGTGTCTTCAGAATCTAAGACAGCAAAATGCTTAGGTTTTCTTTCAAACAGTGGGATAAATGCTTCTCCAAAGATTGAAGCTGCTGGTTATGGAAAGCTTGTGCACTTACTATATGCAAAATAGGGAGATTTACAAAGAAACTGATTGCATCTTTATTTGCTGTATCAAAAAATCTAAAACCATGGCTGACACTATAGAAAATGCATTTTAGTGGTCTTAAAACAAATGATATCCCCAACAGATTTGTCCACAGCTTAGCACATAAGTCTAGGCTGCTGAACCAAAAAACATCTGGAATATCTCCTGCTGGTATATGCACCTTAATAAGGAAAGATTCAAAAGTTCAGTGTCTGAATTGTACAGCTTGGTCAGCGGAGTTTTGCAGCTGATCATGCGATGTCTGTGCAGCTGGCTTTGCTAAAAATAAATAAATAAGGGGAATGAATAAACCAGAGCTGAAAAATATGAATCTTCACTAATAATAAAATATGCAAAAATGATAGTAAACTCTCTCAATTTATTAAATTAAATTATGCATTTCAATCAACAAAATGTGCAACAACTGCATGCAAGAAGAACGTCACTAAATCAGGAAAGATACAACCCAATCAGAAAAAAATAACAACTTGAACATTAAATTACACGACACTACCATCATCAAGGTAAATTAAAGGAGATAAAGTGTAGGCTCTAATCTTTGCAAGCTAAAGCATAGTGAAGGAAACTGAAAGATGCTACTGGATAATAAATAGGTCAGTGTCCCAGTGGACCTGACCTTTAGGTAGTGTAAATGATTATTGCTTTAATGAAGTCACCAGATATTTAAGGATCTGTATCTGCTTTTCTAAAGAAACTACCTAATACAACAACTGTGCTATGTTTGTGTTGTTCTTTCTTAAATAGAATATAAGTTCCTTTGTACACAGATTATCACTGCTATTTACCCCTCTCAGGAGTCTACTATGACAGGCATTACAAACATAAGCAAAAACATTGAAATTAAGTTGCTACTTGTTTAAATTACTCTTTTGTGCCTTTATTCTAATAATAAAAAGCGTAAATATTTTTCTACCAATTTTATCCAAAGCATCAGTCTTCATGCTCAAATGATTTACATCAGCATTGAAACAGATGAATGTACAAGGCTATACGGTATAGGTATCAAAAAGGTTAAACATAGTTTAAAGGTATAAAGGGAATTGACTATCATAGATTCATAGAATGGCCTGGGTTGAAAAGGACCTCAAAGATCACCTAGTTGCAACCCCCCTGCGGTGAGCATAGTCGGCAACCACTAGAGCAGGTTGCCCAAAGCACCATCCATCCTTGCCTTGAATGCCTCCAGAGATGGGGCATCCACAGCCTCTCTGGGCAACTTGTTCCAGTGTGTCACAACCTTTTGAGTGAAAAATTTCCTCCTAAAACATCCAACCTAGATCTCCCATCTTAGATTAAAATAATACTTCTTATCCTATCACTACCCACTCTTGTAAACAGTCATTCCCCTCCTATTTATACACTCCCTTCAAGTATTTGGAGGTCACAATGAGGTCTCCCCAGAGCCTTCCCTTTTCCAAGATAAACAAGCCCATTCCCTCAACCTTTCCTCATAGGAGAGGTGCTCAGCACTCTGATCATTTTTGTAGCCTTCCTCTGGACCTGTTCCAAGAACTCTGTGTCTTTTTTGTGCTGAGGGCCCCAAGCCTGGACACAGTGCTCCAGACATGGCCTCATAAGATTTGAGTAATGAGTGACAACCCCTCCCTCTCCCGCTGGCCACCCCTTTGTTAATGCAGCCCAGGATATAGTTGGCCCTCCGGGCTGCAAGCACACACTGCTGCCTCACATCCAGCTTCTTGTCCATGGGGACCCCCAAGTCCTTCTCTGCAGGGCTGCTCTCCAGGAGTTCTTCCCCCAGTCTGCATAAATACCTGGGATTGCCCAGACCCAGGTGCAACACCTCTCACTTGGCCTTGTTGAACCTCATTAGGTTCACATGAGCCCACTTCTCCAGCCTGTCCAGGTCCCTCTGGATGGTGTCCCTTCCCTCCAGTGTATTGACTGCACCACTCAGCTGGTGTTGTGCACAAAACTGCAGAGGGTGCACTTGATTCCGTCATCTATGTCACTGATTAAAATGCTGAAGAGCACCAGTCCCAAGACTGACCCTGGGGGACACCACACATGACGGCCTCCACCCACACATGGAGCTGTTCATCACAACCTTTTCACTGTGACCAGCCAAAAAAGTCCATAAGAGAAACAAAGAAGGACTAGAAAACAAAGAATAAGATGGTGACTGAAAATCAAGAGAAATTTTGCTATTAATATGAATCAGACATGAGAAAGCCCAGGAAAGTCACAACATTAAATTTTAGGTTTTCCAGTAAGACAAAATACTGTAGGATAGTTTATCTGAATGGAGATGAGAAAATCTTTAGACAGATACATCACATGATCCCTGGCTTTGTACAGCAGAAAAGATTTAAAGGAAACTTTTTTTTTTTATGAGATTTATGCTAATCCTTGCCAGTAATTTCTAGGACAGGTGTGACATGATGAATATGGCTGCAAAATGACCATGCTACTACGACATAAGAGGCAGCCACACTCCTGGAGAGTTTGCAATCTACTAGGTAAATCAAAGGAAAAGATAAAAATATACAGAGGGATCGCATGATCAAACTAAGGAACTAGAACTCATTGTCAAATACATTGAATCTTACTTCTCTTATTTGATCCTTGATATTCATATCTTTACTATAGGAGCCACAAATTTTCTTTCACTAATCTGCATCACTTGTTACATGCCAATTGTCAATGACCCTGCATCATGTTCCTTCATAAGAATGGGGGGTCTGAATGTTTAACCAGGGCTTTTGGTGTGTGCCGATTAGTTCACAGAATTGTAAAATCATAGAACAGCTTCTAGTTTCAACACTCCCAATGTAGTCAGGATTGGCAAACACCAGATTAGGCTGCGCAGGACCTCATCCAACCTGGGCTTGAATGCTTTCACAGATGAGGCATCCACAGCTTCTCTTGGCAGCCTGTTCCATTGCCACACCATCATCTGCATAAAAAGTCAACTTGAGCCAACTGCAACACCTTTCACTTGATCTTGATGAACCTTAAGTTGATATGTCCCACATTTCCTTTGGATGGCATTTTGTCCTTTTACAGAGTCAAATGCACCACTCAGCTTAGTGTTTTCTACAAATTTGCTGAGGACACACTCAATCCCATCATCTATGTAATTGGATGCTGAAGAGCACTGGTCTCAAGGCAGACCTCTGGGAAACACCACTCATTTCTGGTCTACACTTGGACATATACCACAAATCCTGTCTGCAGCCATTCACCAAATCTTTATCCGTCAAATATCCATCAAATATCCCTTCAAATCCATCTCTCTCTAATTCAGAAATAAGGATGTGCTCAACAACCATGTGAAAGGCATTGTACAGGTCCAGTAGATAACATCAGTTGCCCTTCCTTCATCAAGACACTATGTCTTCATCAAATAAGGCCATCAAATTGGTCATATTCACCTGCCTTTGGTGAAGATGTGTTGACTGTCTCAGATCACTTTGTCTGTTTGTGTCTTAATGTGTCTTAACATGTCTTCCAGGAAGTTTTTTTTCCCAGCTCATATCATCAATTCATCCTATTATTTTTACATATATCAAATGGGCTATAGGAAATCTGCTGTGAAATCATGACTCCAATTTGGAGCATAGATATATGCTTAGTCAAATCCTTAAGAGAAGCTGCCATTCATACAGTGTATGGAGGAGTTGAAGTTACTGTGCAGGTGTTTATTTAACCTTGGCATACGTGGGAAAACTATAATGATCTTTTTTGTACCAGAGACCCCAGAGAGGATTATGCTGCCATCTACTGTCTGTATGTGAGATGTTTGAGTAAGGCAACTTAAAAGCCACAGCCAATTTTTGTGCTTCATCAGGATCAAAAATTTCCATTAAAACACTAACTTTTAAACATCCACGTCACTCTGAAATAATTGTAAAATAATGCTCCCTGTAGCCATTATGTCCTTAAGCGAGACAAGGTAATTTCTGCTGGTTAGTGTGCTCAGCACTATGTTTCTATCTTTCTTATTTATTTATTTATGTTTATTTATTTATTTATTTATTTCAGTAAATTCAGTGCTCTTGAAAATCAGATAATAATTAAAGCAATTCAAGAAGGTAGGTGCTACAGAACACTGAACACACATAGGGATATGCCTGTACACACACACGCAAACACAAATGTCTCTAAATACAACACCAAGCAGAAGCTCTTTCAAAACTTTGTATTCTTGATGTTTTATTACATTTCATATTTTACAGGTTATAAGGCTGTTAAGGGAATTGCTTGCAGAGCCTAAATTCAGTTGTAATAAATTAGTAGATGTCTGGGGGAATCATATTTTGAGGATCTGATAAGAATACAATTCATAGGAGTTTAAAAGAGTCTTGAGAGGTAAATTGTCCTTTCATTTTCTGTGTATTTCCCATAGAAACTTACCATTCTCAAAATGGAAATCTCTAATCGCTTCCGTTTGTCAGATCATATCTGTTTCATTACTGGGTGTCTGTGGAGATCTTTTTAGGAATGAGCATGTGGTCAGGAGATGTTGCTGTGAAGGTGCACGAGATCTCAGAGACAGTTCAGCAACCACATACCTGCCTCAGCTTTACTACAAGCAGTGGACACTGAGCAGTACTTTTCAGCGTCTTCTTCGCCAAAATGTCCATCTGAGCATGAATATTTACCCTTTAGATGTGCAGTTTTAGAGACTGCTGAGCAGTCTGTACTGCAGACAAAATGAAGCATTGATGGACTTGTTAACTCCCACTGGAGCCTGAAGGAAGTGAAATACCCAACACGTATGGGGCAGGGCTGGGTGCCCTGCAGGGCTCATCTTGAAGTGCGGGAGACTGATTCACTAAACAGACAGACTAGTGCTTCAGAGCCACTGCCTCCAATAAGAACTACCCACTTGTGCTTGGTCCTTATTGAAACCAATGGCTCTGAACCACATGTCTGCATGCACTGTGGGAATAAAACCTGAGGAGCTATCATCTTCTTAAGCTGGTTCAGATTCAATCAAGACACCTTAAACTGACTTAAAATCCCACAAAACATGCACACACACATTTGACCAGTTTGGCATGCCTTGAAAATCAAAACCACTTCTCTATAACCCTGGATAATGGATGAAAAGGTAAAACTTATTTGTACAACATGGTTTTACCTGAAATAATTTCTTAAGGAGCATCTGGCCTTTACTTAACAATGTACCAACTTATTATAAGATTTTGAAGTTTCTTTATTCATTCACCTACTTATTGAAGAGTATAATTATTTAATTTCCACGTATTACGCACAGAGCGTGTACATTAAAGAAGTGATACTTCAGAGATACGAAATTTTTCATTATACAGAAATTTACACCAGTTGTTCATTTATTTTACATCTTAAGGATAGGAAGTTGCTGCCAATAGTTCAAGGCAGATGGTGTTTTCTTTGGAGCTGTTAGTTGCAAATGACGATCATAAATGTCTATGTATTGAGATCGTAAGTCTCTCTTAGCCTGGCTTTCAACATTATAAACATCCATACTCTTTTAAAACTCCCAGCTCTCAGCAATGACCGAATCCTTAGCCACAATTAATGAACCAAACAACCACATCACAGTATTCTTAGCGCCAGGAGAGAAGATGTAATTCATTTAGCAAAATGTAGCTATTTATATATTGTATGTGGTCAGTGCAGGACTTTCTAACGAAAAGAAAAGAAAGAAAGAAAGAAAAGAAAAGAAAAGAAAAGAAAAGAAAAGAAAAGAAAAGAAAAGAAAAGAAAAGAAAAGAAAAGAAAAGAAAAGAAAAGAAAAGAAAAGAAAAGAAAAGAAAAGAAAAGAAAAGAAAAGAAAAGAAAAGAAAAGAAAAGAAAAGAAAAGAAAAGAAAAGAAAAGAAAAGAAAAGAAAAGAAAAGAAAAGAAAAGAAAAAAAGAAAAGAAAAGAAAAGAAAAGAAAAGAAAAGAAAAGAAAAGAAAAGAAAAGAAAAGAAAAGAAAAGAAAAGAAAAGAAAAGAAAAGAAAAGAAAAGAAAAGAAAAGAAAAGAAAAGAAAAGAAAAGAAAAGAAAAGAAAAGAAAAGAAAAGAAAAGAAAAGAAAAGAAAGAAAAGAAAGAAAAGAAAAGAAAAGAAAAGAAAAGAGAAGAAAAGAGAAGAAAAGAGAAGAGAAGAAAGAGAAGAAAAGAGAAGAAAAGAGAAGAAAAGAGAAGAAAAGAGAAGAAAAGAAAAGAGAAGAAAAGAGAAGAAAAGAGAAGAAAAGAGAAGAAAAGAGAAGAAAAGAGAAGAAAAGAGAAGAAAAGAGAAGAAAAGAGAGAAAAGAGAAGAAAAGAAAAGAAAAGAAAGAAAAGAAAAGAAAAGAAAAGAAAAGAAAAGAAAAGAAAGAAAAGAAAAGAAAAGAAAAGAAAAGAAAAGAAAAGAAAAGAAAAGAAAAGAAAAGAAAAGAAAAGAAAAGAAAAGAAAAGAAAAGAAAAGAAAAGAAAAGAAAAGAAAAGAAAAAAAGAAAAGAAAAGAAAAGAAAAGAAAAGAAAAGAAAAGAAAAGAAAAGAAAAGAAAGAAAGAAAGAAAAGAAAAGAAAAGAAAAGAAAAGAAAGAAAAGAAAAGAAAAGAAAAGAAAAGAAAAGAAAAGAAAAGAAAAGAAAAGAAAAGAAAAGAAAAGAAAGCAAAACACATTAAGACCATACACACACACACACATATACATATATATACATGTATGTTCAAAATGTTTTAGTACAATTGCACTGTCCTAAAATTTGATTTATTTAAGCTAATGCAAAAAATCAAATCAAAACAAAACAAAAAGACTGCAACCTTGGATGGAAAGAGTCAGAGATATTATTTCAATAAGAAAACTATGGGATGAATTCAGATCAATTAAGTTTCTGTGAATCCTCTTTTCCTTCTACTCCTCCTCTATACTTTTCAAAATTTCATATACCAAGGGAAGATTTAGATGAATATTTTGAGGATATGTACTGCTTGTGACCTGATAAATCAGTTTATAAACTGATAACTGCTGCTGTTCAGGACTAGATGTTTCATATTACAATTTCTTTAAGTCTATGCTTAACTTTTTTCTTCACCCATTGAAGTTACTGGTAGTTAAACATATTCTTAAGGGCAAGTGTTTGGTTTCAGCATTCTTCTGAATGTGAGTTTCTGCTACTTAAGCATATAAAAATGTTGGTAGATTTTGTTTAAAATAATTGTATCTGACCAGGTAATTAAATATTAGCTTCCTCAGTCCCCACAAGGGGGCTGAGTCCTAGTTCTTCCAACACTTTTTGGAGTAATAACTTTTGAATACTTAATCTGCAACTTAGTAATATTATTTTAGCACAATGTGCAAGTATTTTTATAATGTCCTCAGCATTTTTATATTTTACATTTAGAAGGCCTTAAAAAATAAAAAAATAAAACAACCAGATACTGCTGTGAGATGTAATTCATTATTACAGTACCTCAGAAACCATTTTTCAGAAACACATAGCAATTTTAAAAAGGAACATTTTCCATATTAATTCTTGTTTGACCGTGTCCCTTACAGTATGAAAAATTGTAATTACTTTTTCATGTGACCTAATCTCAAACTGTCTTTAGAAAATTCTAATTTTACAAAGTACGTATGCAATTTCTTCAAAATATATTGTTAAATGTTTCTTTAATGAGAAACTGTGTGTGGAATTTATACTGTATGTTACTATCATTATACATCTAATTGGACAACTGCACAGAAATGGAAAATGGAATTTTTCTGTAAGCTGACAAAAAGCATGCATGTTTTCAGGTATAAAGTATTTAGCTGCATTAATCTGCAGCTGTATAATTGTATTGCTAAGCTAACAGGCAGTCTTACAGTCAATGATAATTAATCTAGCAGTTTAATTCTAAATCTCTGTATTTACTGCTCCATTTTTTCTATTACTGAGTGTTACATTTCCTTCTTAGAACAGTCCTTATGTAAGCATTAGTTATCAGTTACTACTTTGCTCTGGAGTACAAAGAATAACACACAACAGTATCATAAGATGCTAAAGACAGGATTTATCTCACCTTCTTTTAGCTGCCTCAAAATTAGGTACTTGTGTCAAGTTAGGTAGCTGAGCTCTCTTTATATTCAGCGGACAGAAATGGACACCCTCAGAGACTGATTTGTCCTGCTTGTGTCAGACATCTGGCTTAAGTTGGGACAAATCACTATTTGGAGGTGTCTGTTTTTCTCTGCTGACTGCAGAGAGACCCTAGGTGATTATTTTAAACCATTCACCTTTCAGACAGCGAAGGTTAGTTGAGATGAATCCTATCTGTAATTGTGGAAACCCAGATGGTGGGGGAAAAAAAAGAGAAAAACAGAGATGAAACCAGAAACAAAACAACAACAGCTAAAAATAAATGCCCTGTGTTTCTTACACTTACTCAAAAATGAGCAGACAGACATTGTATTTAAAACCAATGCACAATATTCCATGCTAATCATTTAAAAGACACAGCAAAGAAAACAGCATTCTCCATGTGTGTGGATATGTGTAAAGGGACTAAGCAGTTTAACACATGCTTATGCTTCCAAAATATCTTTTGGATTGGACCCAAATTAAATTTAGTCCATCCCACGCACCTGTTTAAGGCTGTGATGACACTGCCATATGGTGGGTCAGTTGTTGCTCACTTGCAGACACGATCAGGCTTATTTGGTCAGTTCAAGCAATAATAGCCCAGACACCTATCATGACTCAAAGCATGCTTTTAGTACATGAGATTTGTAAGAAGTGTGTCTATTTTTACCTGAGATATCTATCCTACAGGTTTCTTGGGCTACTTATCCATGATATAGTCAGAACTGGCAGTGTGGAAATACTTGAAAGTACCATATACTGCCAAAGCAACATAGAGTACAAAAAGTTTGCCTTCCACTCCTCCATCCTCATCTTTACCTCCATCCCAAAATACTGTTCTACTAATACTTGCAAAATAGCATTCATTGCAGTCATTCTTGTTCAAATGGAAGAAAATGTGCATTGTTATTTATGGTCTTCAGGATTTCCTTTGTACTATTTTGGATCTCTTAACAAGTACAAAGGGAACCAAAGTATGATGTCACACTCCCACTTTAAATGGTTATAACAGGAAATGTGAGATAATAGAAAAAATAAGATCAAAGCACTTGAACTTCACAGTAAAAGACCAGGTTCAAAAATCTCTTAAGAAGAATAAGATAATAAACAAAGCTTGTTCTTCTTCAACCATAATTAAACGCAAGCGTAATTATAAAAATAGAGAAAAATTTTTAAATTGGTTAATTCAGAATTTGAGTCATCTTCTTTTCACAGTCTGAAAAAGCCCCAAAGATAACCTTTATTTGGAGCATATTTTTATTAGTAATTTTATTAAGCTGTCTATATATATCTAAAAGAGAAATTAATCTGTAGGAAAGTATGTTCACAATAGCATAATTTTTTCCCCTTAAAAATGCATTTATTAAAAAAATAATAATCTTTATGATATCAGCTTTTCTGAAGAGAAAGATTTTCTTTTCTCACATGAAGAAATCAATTTTAAAGTAGATTTTTGATATATATTTGCCGTTATAGTGCCTAGCCATTTCTGTCTACTATGAATGGATATAAATGACTGTGTTTAACCCTTGAGACCCATTGGCTCCAGCATTATCTGAATGTGCATTGGTTGCTATTATATTGCCTGTTACATTGTAATAATGGTGTGCATTGCCAGTGTCTCTTTGGATTTATTTTTCTTTTTTGTAGTTGTTAATTTTAATAGTAAAACATCAATTCCTACAAAATCAATGGAAAATTTGCATTCACTGTTGCTGTCTTCAGTCTTTGAGGTGGAGACTTATCTGTCAGACTTCTCAGACTATATTTCCGTTTCATTCATCAGAGGGTAGAAATCCTCAGGAGCAGACAATTTCAGTGTATTCTTAAGGCTACACGTCTCCTTTTGAGCTTGCTGCCAGTGGTCCCTGTCACCAGTGGACAGAAAATCCTCAATCTTAGCCCACCTCATCTTGAAGTAATTACTTAATTTTTTTGATTTGAAACATGCCCTAAAATTGCCTAATTTCAAGAATCTAAAAAATGTTTATCAATTTAGACAACTGTAATTACACTCTATTGCTCTATTTCTTGTGGTCTCAACTTGGTACGCTCTAAGATGACTATTCTCTTTTTTGCATCTGTATATTGATTCATCAAAAGTGACTGAAAGTTGCTTTGATTTAGTGCAATAAATAATCACTAAGTAGATGATATAGGTAAGGTTTGTAGTTTAGTAGAAAGTAATGGTTTCAAGAGGTTGGTTTGGGTTCAGTTTGACTCCATAGCTCTAAACCTAGAAGGATAAGAATTAAAAATTAACACTTGTTGAGACCTACTGGTAAATTTGTCCCTGTGACAAGACATCTTTTCTGGGCTATCTACTAGTGTTGCATGAAAGAATTGTAATTGTATAAGCAAATCAGATGGTACTGAGCACCTGATGGCCACACTGTGACATATCAAGAATATTTGCCTGAGACTGTCATTAGTTGGACCCATGAACTGCAATCCCATTAAAAGAGAAAGGTGCTGAAGAACTCCTGGAATATATCTTATGGTTTAGTTTAATCTAAATAGCATAGGGTTTGCACACTTCAACACTGTCACATAATGCAAACCAAGGCATGGTAAATGAAGACAATGGGAAATTTACTTCAGAAGCACACTTCTGGTCTAAAGTAAAGCACTGATATAGATGAATCCACTAATAAGTATGATTAGGGTTTATTATCAGACAAGCTGTATGCAGTTACCTGCAGTCAAAAAGTTATATTTTACAAATATAATTTAACAACATAGAGGCCACAACCTTAATGGTGAAATGTTTTCTATTCATTTCCCTGTCTTTATTAAAAAGTACATTTATGTAATCTGTGCTTTCTGACCTTTGAAGTTATATTATTGTATTGTCAGGAAACAAATCCTTTTTGTTAAGAAATCTGATTACGTGTTTGAGTTATTGATCATTTTCTAGGGAATTTTCTTTTCAAGATGCTCATTAAGATCTTTTGTCTACCAAACAAATATGTTTGCCTGTGCCATAGAGCAACCAAATTCTAATTGCTGGCTTCATTATACAGAAAAGTGAAAATGTAACAATCAGAAGTCTTATTACACATCCATAATTGAGTTTCATTGCAACTTATGAAAACATAAAGTGCCTTAAACACACTTGCAGAAAATGTTTCACAATCAAATCAACACTTTTATTATGCAAAAGTAATTGTGTTTAAAGACACAAAACATATGTTACACAAACAAGATAAAAGCATGGGAAAAAAAATAAAAAAACAGAACTTTAATATGAATCAGAATCAGATTTTGGATCTTCAAGAGTTGTTTTAGTTTTTCATTTTAAATTAAAATGATTCAAAATTGAGATGAGTGGAGCTAACTAACATCAATTAAGCACACTTTGTTTTGGACAAAGCCATCTGAATAAGAGCTTTTGGTACAGAGTTAGGATTCCTTTAGAAGTATGCAAGGCACACACCTGCAGCAGTTTATTGTTTAAACCTTTTTTATCCATACTAGTAGCTGGAGATAAGAACACATTGAACATGTTTCATTTCATTCCTCTCTAGTTTTAGAAACATAGCAAAGCAAAACAAAACAAACTAAACTAAACTAAAAAATAAAATAAAATAAAATAAAATAAAATAAAATAAAATAAAATAAAATAAAATAAAATAAAATAAAATAAAATAAAATAAAATAAAATAAAATAAAATAAAAAAGATAAAATAAAATAAAATAAAATAAATAACAAATTTTCAATTGCTTAAAAGCCTATTTATTTCTTTGGAATCCAATGTAAATATCTTCATTGAGGTGAGATCAATCCACCTTCAGCCTGCACTACTAATGTAATTGGATCTAGGATCTTCAGTTTGTATCAAGTAGAAATTACTGGACTATTAGTAAGAAGAAGCACTGCATATGTAAAGAGCTACAACTCTTTAACTCTTGTTCTAATATTCAGTGTCTTTGGCTTCAGGGACTCACCAAAAGGCAACAGTTTTGTTAGCCTTCAAGCATTTCTTCCACACCAGGTCTTGATGAAGTGCATAGACATTGGTCATTTATTAGGTAACTTATGCTAGTCCGTTCATTACATGGGTGACACTTGATCCAAAACTTCTTGCTTAACATTGAACTCATTTAGGATTTCCCTTCTGGAATTCCTGGGAGGAATTAATAATTAATAATTCTGCAAGACTACTTTTCTTCCCTGTTAGCATACTTCAACAAAATGAATATCATGGAAATGAAGCTTCAGGTGTGCAATAATTCCTACTGATTTAGAAAGGAACAGCAAAACATTCCAGTCTCCTATGAGCAGAATAAAATATATCATTTATCTTATTTTACTAAAAAACAAAGGCCTCTGATTGTTAGTCTTTCTTGTGTACATGTGATGTATGGCTTGGATATCCTTTCTCTGTGAGAACCATCTCAACCCTCAAGTGAAAAGCGTGGCCACAATATCTTTAGAATAGCATTGCTGCCCATGACACATGATGATATGATAAGATATGGTACATAATACTATAGAAATTGTAGAAATTCTGTCTATGACAACAGTAGGATTTTCTCATACAGATTGTTTAAGATTATATGGTAGTGTCCTTTGACATGCAGAGATCTCTGTAACCCACAAAAGCTTTCATTTGAGATTAAAAGTTCTTTCTGAATTAATCTAAGCTTCCTGTCTTACTTTTCCTCTCTAACAGAAGTATTTAGCAGATAAAACAAATATAAAACCCTATCAAAAAGACTAGTCTTCTAAGGTAAAATAAGATGTAATATGAGATATGGAGGGTTATTTTTTTGTATGTTTTCTGAGGACCCTAACACATTGTGAGCCTGTAATTTATTTTATACTTTTTCCTACAAAGTAGCACAATGGATGCTTCAGTGTTTCGAAGAAAATTCCTATCCTAACTTATATCTTCCTACAGACTAATGCATGACTATTGGAACCAGGTACCCATGTTCCAGTAAGCTAAAGAATATAGGTATATGTATATGTATGTATATTTAATATATCATCTTTCATTTTCTCCTGTGTTACATCTTGCAATTTGGATTTAGCTAAT
Organism: Cyrtonyx montezumae; assembly: GCF_038088225.1. Lineage (NCBI taxonomy): Eukaryota > Metazoa > Chordata > Aves > Galliformes > Odontophoridae > Cyrtonyx > Cyrtonyx montezumae. Next base: position 17,802,199 of record NW_027071992.1, read on the forward strand.
CTCCTTCTCATATTTAAATTGACTCCTAGAGAAACATTTTAAATTTCAGGTTAATATTTAGTTTTTTTTTTTAGTTTTTAGCACCAGTTACTTTGAGTTAAATTGTTGTTAAAAGTGATATTCATTTCTAATGAAAATGCAATTTAAGATGCTACCTTTGTTTAAACTGTTACAAGTAAATATATGGAAAAAGTCAATTCTCTGCAAAGTAAAGTCTGTTTTGTTAAAGGAATATAGTAAATTGGAATTAATGGACATAGGCAATAGTTCATAACACACTCATATCACGGAACGGATTCTCAGGTTCATAGTCCAGGGTCTTATGACATTTCTAATCCAATCTAATAAACTAATGTAATCATTGGGCAGTAAGTTGCATATCACACCCATTCCTAATCCTTAGCAATAAGTAATTTGTGCGGTATAAGCATGTGATATATTTTTCCGATTATTAATATAAAACTGTGCAGCTATTCAATACAATCAGTAGCACTTTGACTGTCTTTCTCCACAAATAAATGGTGAGAGCAGGAAATAACCTAAAGCTTTTATTTCTTTTCCCTGGAACTCAGTGTCTCCTTTGCCTTATCCATCAAGCCTTTTGCTAGTATTAGTAATGTACCCTAATGTGACATCTTTGCTTGATTCCATGTTTTATACATCAGTTGCTCTAACATTCAGGCAGACTTTATAGAGATCTATTCACAAACTGATATATGTGCACTATTAATTGTATATATTATATATAGTATATGAAGTGAGTGGGAGAAAGAGAATCTGATTACTCTAGGGCATTGGCTCCTTTCAACCAATAATAATTTAACATCTCTATTAACTATCTTTTGATGTTCTATGTAGAAGGTACATACTGTTTTATATACAGGGTGTATAATAAATTCCTATGAGATTATGCTGCAATTGAGTAGAAAGTCTATAATGCATAAGTGATGGAGCTGCAAAGCAGATAGGAAGGATTTTCCTTTCAAAATAAGGTCACATTTATATCTCATAGGGCAGCATGATGGGTGCTGAGGAGCAAGAGTCACTGAGTTGCACTTGCTGGTATGCTAACCCTTTCTTTATGTTCAGTTCTGCAGGAGTCAGAGGTATAAGATGACATGAGGAAGATGAGGAAGACAAAGATTTAACCTTCTGATCCCACAACCAGAGTTCTGGTGTGACTCAGAGTGGAGAAATCAGAGGATGGGGTAATTTCAGCTATCATCAGCTAAATGAGATACCTCTTTGGTAGACGAGCTCTCTGACTTACCTCTCTCAGGTGTAATAGTCTGACTATGAGAGCTATGCACTTATGCCACATATGCTTTTTCCTTTGATGCCAGAAGGAATCTAAGGGATGAGCACCAGTGTCTTGCAGCAGTAGCTTGGAAATGGGTCATCCAGTTCACAGTCTGAAAGAAAGATACTCAATATCCCAGCTGTATCTACAACACTTTGAGATTTCAGAATACATTTTCACCTGCTGTAGCAAAGAGACTGAATGTCTCTAACAGACTTGCCTCAGAAGAAATAGATCTATATTCCAATCTGTGTCGGCGTCTGACAAACCAGGAATATAAGATTTTTTTATTAGCTCCAGAAGGGTGGTGCATTGCACAATCAGTGCCAGGATCTGCAACTCAGTGCTGCAGATCCTATCCTGGACCAGCCTGAATTTCCAACAAATGGAAATGATATGGACAATTCAGTGTTTTTAATGTGAGACAAATCAACTGCAATCAGTGCCATCTCAATTGGCTAATGCTGTATGGAAGATCTTTGCTTTCTTTCTTTGATTAAAAAATAAATCTAACTGCTTGCATTACTTAAAGTTGGAAGTATGATCACACAATATTATGTATTCCTATACTACCAACATATCAGAAAACAAATATTCTGATATTCTTTGTTATGCTAACAAAAAACTATGTAGCTTTTCTCATAAGATGTGAAAGCTGACATCTGGAAATAAGGTTTAGAAAACTCTGTATGTCATGGTTTTATGATTTTTGGTACTGGTATTCCACATCATAACATCATGTAGTGCATTTAGAGTTAAAGAGTTAATGCTCCAGCTCCGTGGACCATCGATAGTTCCAGGTATGCCTGTCTCAGAAGAGAAGAAGAACTCCATTCCCCAGAGGACTTTGCGATGCTTTGCGTTCTTACGTGTTTACGCTCAGAGGGAAAGATAAAAACTGTCTGCAGTCACGGGACTCTCTCTTCCATTCGGGACCGAGCTCGGCAGTGGGTGTTTGTTGCAGCCGTCCGCCTTCAGCATTAGCGTAAGGCCTTCGGTTTATCGAACACTCTCTCTTGCTCATTTTATTTGATTCATTTGCCTCAATTCCAATTATATTATATTATATTGTGTTATTTTTCCTTTCTGATATCTATTTAGTAAAATAGCTTTCCTCCTCAGATCGTTGCTGCTGTTTTGTTCCTAGGCCCATCTCCCTTCTCCTTTTCCCTTTTCCCCCCTCCCCTCCCCCGGGGTGTGGGCCCGTGGGTCCCCTGCCTAAATTGTCACGGTACCGGGTCAAACTGTCCTGCAAACCGTGACACTGTAATTGTTTTTATTTTTTTACTTTACTTTCTAATTGCTTTTACTTTTAATTTGGTATGAAATAAGAGTTTGTTAAAATTAAAATTGACCATAAAAAACCTCTCAGCTTGATAACTGAAATGGTGGAGGAATGTGCATAATTGGTAAAGCATAATATGTAGTTTTTCAGATGGAAAAAAAATCTAAAATTAAAACAAAACAAAACAAAACAAACAAAAAAAATAAAAAAAAAAAACAAAACCACAAGCAAAGGGAGATGGTAAGTTAATACATTAGAATGTATCTTAACACTGAATGGAAATGAATTAAATATAAAAATGAATGGAAACTAAGAAGACAAGCTTAGATTCCATCTTCTTCCTTCCTTCCTTCCTTCCTTCCTTCCTTCCTTCCTTCCTTCCTTCCTTCCTTCCTTCCTTCCTTCCTTCCTTCCTTCCTTCCTTCCTTCCTTCCTTCCTTCCTTCCTTCCTTCCTTCCTTCCTTCCTTCCTTCCTTCCTTCCTTCCTTCCTTCCTTCCTTCCTTCCTTCCTTCCTTCCTTCCTTCCTTCCTTCCTTCCTTCCTTCCTTCCTTCCTTCCTTCCTTCCTTCCTTCCTTCCTTCCTTCCTTCCGAGTTCCTTCCTTCCTTCCGAGTTCCTTCCTTCCTTCCGAGTTCCTTCCTTCCTTCCTTCCTTCCTTCCTTCCTTCCTTCCTTCCTTCCTTCCTTCCTTCCTTCCTTCCTTCCTTCCTTCCTTCCTTCCTTCCTTCCTTCCTTCCTTCCTTCCTTCCTTCCTTCCTTCCTTCCTTCCTTCCTTCCTTCCTTCCTTCCTTCCTTCCTTCCTTCCTTCCTTCCTTCCTTCCTTCCTTCCTTCCTTCCTTCCTTCCTTCCTTCCTTCCTTCCTTCCTTCCTTCCTTCCTTCCTTCCTTCCTTCCTTCCTTCCTTCCTTCCTTCCTTCCCTCCTTCCCTCCTTCCCTCCTTCCCTCCTTCCCTCCTTCCCTCCTTCCCTCCTTCCCTCCTTCCCTCCTTCCCTCCTTCCCTCCTTCCCTCCTTCCTTCCTTCCGAGTTCCTTCCTTCCGAGTTCCTTCCTTCCGAGTTCCTTCCTTCCGAGTTCCTTCCTTCCTTCCTTCCGAGTTCCTTCCTTCCTTCCTTCCTTCCTTCCGAGTTCCTTCCTTCCTTCCCTCCTTCCCTCCTTCCCTCCTTCCCTCCTTCCCTCCTTCCCTCCTTCCCTCCTTCCCTCCTTCCCTCCTTCCCTCCTTCCTTCCTTCCCTCCTTCCTTCCTTCCTTCCTTCCTTCCTTCCTTCCTTCCTTCCTTCCTTCCTTCCTTCCTTCCTTCCTTCCTTCCTTCCTTCCTTCCTTCCTTCCTTCCTTCCTTCCTTCCTTCCTTCCTTCCTTCCTTCCTTCCTTCCTTCCTTCCTTCCTTCCTTCCTTCCTTCCTTCCTTCCTTCCTTCCTTCCTTCCTTCCTTCCTTCCTTCCTTCCTTCCTTCCTTCCTTCCTTCCTTCCTTCCTTCCTTCCTTCCTTCCTTCCTTCCTTCCTTCCTTCCTTCCTTCCTTCCTTCCTTCCTTCCTTCCTTCCTTCCTTCCTTCCTTCCTTCCTTCCTTCCTTCCCTCCTTCCCTCCTTCCCTCCTTCCCTCCTTCCCTCCTTCCCTCCTTCCCTCCTTCCCTCCTTCCCTCCTTCCCTCCTTCCCTCCTTCCCTCCTTCCTTCCTTCCCTCCTTCCGAGTTCCTTCCTTCCGAGTTCCTTCCTTCCGAGTTCCTTCCTTCCGAGTTCCTTCCTTCCTTCCGAGTTCCTTCCTTCCGAGTTCCTTCCTTCCTTCCTTCCTTCCTTCCTTCCCTCCTTCCCTCCTTCCCTCCTTCCCTCCTTCCCTCCTTCCTTCCTTCCTTCCTTCCTTCCTTCCTTCCTTCCTTCCTTCCTTCCTTCCTTCCTTCCTTCCTTCCTTCCTTCCTTCCTTCCTTCCTTCCTTCCTTCCTTCCGAGTTCCTTCCTTCCTTCCTTCCTTCCTTCCTTCCTTCCTTCCTTCCTTCCTTCCTTCCTTCCTTCCTTCTTCTTTCTTTCTTTCTTTCTTTCTTTCTTTCTTTCTTTCTTTCTTTCTTTCTTTCTTTCTTTCTTTCTTTCTTTCTTTCTTTCTTTCTTTCTTTCTTTCTTTCTTTCTTTCTTTCTTTCTTTCTTTCTTTCTTTCTTTCTTTCTTTCTTTCTTTCTTTCTTTCTTTCTTTCTTTCTTTCTTTCTTTCTTTCTTTCTTTCTTTCTTTCTTTCTTTTCTAAAGTGTCAATTAAAAAACCACCAGCTTTATGTGTCTTGGAACAGATTAATTTTTTGATATATACACAGGAAAACCTCTTTCTGATCCTTCTTAGGCTCGTTTCTGTACATCTCCATAGCCTACCCATTTCAAGGTTTCCTTTAAATCAGGCATATCCAACTCATGGCTCATGGGCAGCACACAGCCCGTTTCACCTCACAGTGTGACCCTCATCGCTCAGCCACAAGCAAACATCAGTGTGTCATCGGCACTTTGTGGACTGGAACTGGGTCACTGGGGTGGTGCACTACAGTGTTAACTCACAGCAAATATGCGTATGCCTTTTGATGCATAGAGTAAATTAATGAACAGTAAAAAACACGAAGCACTTTCCATTTTGATACAGTAATTTGTGAATAGCTTTCAAGAATGTAAAGAAAATCAATTTATGTTTACGACTCCATTTTCTGGAGTCCATTTACTGGATTTTTATGTAAGAAATATCCCTAGCTTCACAGTCACACCTTATTTGTTTCATCATGTCTTGTCAGAATGTAAATTTGCATGATTGTCAGGGATAAATACAGGAATAGTAAAATTTCAAATCAAATTGAAATTCTCAGTAAGTTCTTGAGGTATTCATCAAATATCTCTGATGAATACCTCAAGAACTTACTGAGAATTGCAACCACTACCACCAAAACAGACTGATGCATTAGCTTCATAAAAACTAGGTAAAATAGCATGTTAGGTTTATGGAGGTTTTTGGTTCTCTCTTTTTTTTTTCATTGTTTTAATAAAAATATTAAAAAATAAAATATTTTTTACTTATATATGCTAATGATAGTATATACTTCATGAGGACTGCTTCAAAAGTAATGCTTCCTAATTTATTATTTGGCTCATGACATCAGAGGCAGATATTAGTGGTATGGCAGTAAGGGTTGAATCTTCCCAACATCTTCCCATTACAATTTGTTGCCATGTGACAGATGACAGCAGAGAGGAAGGCTGGCAATATGGCAAATAGGAGCTTTTCTCTCTATTGTCTAATCCTTTCTAAAAGATTTGGAGCCACAAGACACTGCTAGCTGTTGATACAGGGATATCTTTACCATTGAGTATCTTAAAACTCTGTATGTTTTAAGTTTTTCAACAAACATTAAAAATATACCCAGATAAATTACAGCTTTCAATAAAAACAAAACAAAACAAAACAAAACACTAAAGAGAAGATAGTTAGAGAAACAGAAAATATATTTAAAACAGGGGCAGTGGGGGTAAAGAAACAAAAGATGTTTTTATTGCTAGACTATTGAAATTTTGACCTTTCCTTCAAAATATTGATACCTTATTTTATTTCTTTTAAGTCTTAAATTTAATGTGTCTGATTCCTTACTTGTTTTTACTAGTAGACTATAATAAACATGATTATTTTGTGGACAAGAGCATTTAGAAGCATAAGAACAGTGTAATACAGAGGACATGTGGCTTAGCAGTGCATAACTAATGCAAATATAACTTCATGTTGCCTCATCTTATGCATTCAGTTCATAATTTTTCTCATTCAGATGCTTTTTTTGCTCTGTTTGTATGTCCACACACAGATATGAGAATGCATATCTGTGGTGCCCATGATGCCCAGTCTCTGGGGTCAGAGGCATTGAAAAAACAAACAAACAAAAATAAACCGGAAGATAGACTTTGCTCAGCCACAATCTGTACACTAGCTTCAAATTTTACTGGGACTGAGTTAACCAGACTTGAACTGTCCCCCTGCATCTCTAAACTTCCCCAGCAGCTAAGGACACTGCTCTGGAGTGACATTTACTTGATAGAAACGCTTACATTTATGGAGAGTGAGTGACTGGGAGGAAGGTAATGAAATGTGATATTCCACATAACAGTGCTGGGCTGAAATCATGCAGAGTGACTGTCAAGAGTCAACTTTCAGTGAATAAGATCAACTTGAAATGGAAAATGAAGTCATTAAATTATTTTACACTGTACTGAATATCCAGACAGAAACTGGCCTCAGCATGGCCTCAGATCTCCACTCACATTTCTTAGGTACACCTGTGCTGCTGTTGCTTGGTCTTAGCTTTTCAAAGCTGTATATTTCAAAGACTCAGACAACAAAAACTACTATGTGGAAATACTGACAAACAACCTGTAACCAAGGACGGACTATAAGCAATATTCTTTACTAATTCTCTCCTGAGTTGCAAATAAGTTTATTGTAGATTGTGAATTTGGGTAATCTCTCCTTTTGCTGTTTTATATTTATCTTAAAACCACTGTATTTGAGCAAACTGCTGTCCTTCTCATGCTTTCACTTCCCTGTCTTTTAAGAGAATTAATGATGTAAAACTTCTTTGAAAAGGAAGTTTGGTATCAACTGTGGTGAAATAAAGACTGGAGTATGTAAGTCCATGCATTTCTAAAATACATCTTGAAGGTGCTCCAAGATATTACATATTCATTTATAGGAGTTCCTGGATAGTAATAATGAAGTCCTGTTTCATATAATGAGATGTGTTTGCTATGATTATTTGGAGAAAAAGAAAAATATGAACAATTACCTGAAGTAGCTGCCTAAGTACACTTCCTTTTTTCCTGGTATTTTCTTTTATTTGTTTTCTGGTTCAAATCTCCCATTTACTTCCTTCTATCATTTCTGAGGATGGCTTATTTTCTCCTTTTCTGCATCTGAAGCTTGCTACATTCTGTGATTTTTCTTTCTTTTTTTCTCATATATACTTTCCCTTCTTTTTGAGTGAAGTCTGCTTCGTTTTCAGCTTCTTTCTTGCTGCTACTCAGGTGGTGCCCACCTCTACCACTTTTACAATCATGCAGTGACCCTTCAGCACATTGTACCCCTCTGATGTTAGTTTGCAGAACCATCACCCTCACTTTCTGCCTCCAGGATTATTTTTGCAACATCTGGCTTTATTGATGGTTTCTCTTTTGCTGCTGCTGTTTTCTGCTACACGGTGAGTAGTGAATCTTACCTGAGCCTAAGGGTTTCTCCTGCACTCCTGAGGATGCAGTTTAGTCACTGACATTTTCCCTGCTAAGAGTTGTCACTGTGATTGCTTGTATGTGGCATCTCTTCAGCATGAGAAAACATGCCCTACCAAGACACATTTGCATTTGACCTTTTGTAACTCCTCTGTCTACTGTGTGTCAATTACATCTTCACAGATCCAAAGAATCATAGAATCATTTACGTTGGAAGATACTTAAGATCATCAAGTCTAGCAATTACCTAGCACTACAAAGTCCACCACTAAATCCTGTCTCTAATCATTACATCTACTTATTTCTTAAATATCTCCATGGGTGGTGGTTCCACTCCTTCCCTGGGCAGCCTGTCCCAATGACAAACATCCTTTCCATGAAACAAATTCCTCCAGATTTCTAATCTAAATCTCTTTTGATGTAACTCGAGGGTGCTTTCTGGTATGCCATAGCTTGTCACCTCAGAAAAGAGGTGATAATAAGAGAATAGTACTAATACTGCATTTACTTTGTCTTTAGGTATTACAGTGGCCAAGATTTTTACACTGAACAAGAGATCTGAAGGAACATTGCTTTAGATGAGCTTAGACTAGCCATTATTTCATGCTTTTTGGGATGGGTGTGGAGGGAACAATTTTATGTGGACTTGATTCCCTGCAATGATTTATCCTGAATGAAGATCTCCCTTGCTCAAGAAAAATATTCTTCAAAGTTATAAACAGGGATTGTTTACTGCAGGGGTTCTGTAAAATGTATAGAAATTGACTTCATGGCCTGAAGCTATCCATTCTAATCATGTGTAAAATTCAGAAAATTAATTTTTGACCCATATTTTGCTTGCAGATGATAACTAACACATTAAGTTAACTCAGTCCTTTTTAATCTGTGATTCATGAGGTATTGGAAACCAAGAAATAATCTGTGGAATGATTGAAAGACATGATTACTATTTCTCACTTCTTTTGCCTCTTTAGAAGGTCATATCTCCAAGCCAGATATCTTCACTCTTTATCTGCATGACGATTTGTGTGGAAGATAAGGAACTTTCTACTAAGTCATGTCAGATTAATCCAACTTGTTATACTTGCATCTGAGAGATGCCTGATTTAGCTGGGATTGACCTGGTCAGTTTATAAAGCACAGTGTAATTATCTTAGTTGAAGCACAGGAGGGATATGTGTAGACAGTTTCCACTATAGCATTTATTCTGAGTTAATTTCTACAGAATGTTTGAGACATTGCTCAAATACCAAGAATAGAGTAATAGGTAGTGATTGGTAGTTTTCAGTTTGCTTGCATGATGCATCCATCTCCCCTTATTCAGTGCCCATTTAGGTAAGTTGCTTTTTATTTTTTAACAATTCAGCAGAAATTTAAGTTAAGCCCATACAGCTGGCAAGCGTGCTACAAAAACAAACAAACAAACAAACAAACAAAATGTCTTTGTTTTGAGTTGTCAGAGATTCTTCTCCATTTCTCATTTCTTCTACAAAATATCAGAGTCCAAACCTATCAGTCTTGCTTTACATCGAAAGTAAAATCAAGATGCCTAAGTATTTTTAAAAAACTCAACATTAGAAGATGAGAAAAGGTACAGTAAGCTTCCATAGACAACATAAAGAGAACAACATAGACAGACAGTGTTAGAGCACAGTTATACGTGATCTGGTGGGAACAATAAAAGAAAGAAAAAGAAATGCTTTAATTCTTAGAATCAGGATATCCAAGATCTTACCAGTATCCTAGGTTAGTAGAATAAGTGGAATTGCACATGTTTATATAGAATAAGGAAGTCTGAGGAGAAAGAATAAAAAGAGAAAGGAAAAAAAAAAAACAAACCAACAACAACCCACAACACTGATAATGTGCAAATTTGTAATTATTCTGACACTATTAGTGATTAATGCTAAGCAGTCTTTTGGAAAAGCTGCATCCCTTAACAGGGAATAGCATACTAGCACAGTTAAGGTAAACTCTTCTGACATGTGCTCTTGCAGAAATGTTTGAATAAACAAACAGTGTAGTAGTTGGAACTGCTTTATTCAGTCTTAATATGCATTTTGGATACACATATCATCTTGACAGGCCTGAGCAAATGCACAAAAGCTGCCTCTGTTTTTTCCTTGAGGCTGGCATTACAGCTACATGTATCTGTGCCAGCCCAGTGGCTAGCAGATCACTTGAAGACCTCATTCCTTCCTAAATCCTTTATACGTCCACCCATCCAACCATGCATGTCTCGTTGGTCATCCTTTAGTACAGTAACAAAAAGAAAGGAAATCTGAAATCTGAAAGCTGAATATTCTAGTTTAAATCAGGATACTACAGCCACAATTACTGTAAAACTTAACTCTCTTGCTTCTTAAGAAATGAGATATTATTATTATTATTGTCATTGTTATTGTTATTATTATTATTATTATCATTATTTAGATGTTGGTTTGTTTTTTTTTTTTTGCATACATCCAAATCCACTATTCAGCTGTGTTCTCTGATTTGTAAAGCAGCGGTAAAGAAGAGAAGCTAACTACAACACACTGTTTGAAATTGTCTGTTTTCCCTGATTGGCATCTCTTTACTATGAAATGAAAGAGTGTTTTTATTTTTTTTAAGGCTCCAGGGATGCTGTCTTGCATTTAAAATATTATCTTGATTAACAGCTCCCCTCTGCCACACACAGACATGCACACCACCCATGTCTTTATGTCAGCTCTGCTTCCAGGTTTCACCTTTAAATGCTTACTTGCAGCAAAGATTCTGAGTGACCTGTGAACCATATAGAAAGTCTCTGAAACCCTGGGGCAAAAGGGTTAACTACAGATGACAAAGTGCAACCGTCACTGCTATAACTAACCCTTCATGCCATTTTTTCTAATAGGCTTTTGCACTTTCAAATTGCTCCATTCTCAACCTGAAAGAAACAGCTACTGATCCTGGGGCAAGAGCAAGTTAAAAATAAATGACAGCTTGATTTAGCTGGGATGGCTTGTCATATAGAGTGGTGATTTGTTGCTTTCTGCAGTTGTTTAGTATACTGTAGCCCAGCCAGGTACAGACATTTGTGTGGAATGGGCTGGCAGTATTTGTTTCTCTTCTGAAGATACTCTTCTGAAAGGCTTCCAAGTTTGCAATCTATATTTTTAGCACCCAGTGCAATGGTACAAATACTGATCTTTCCACATATTGGCACCTCTGTGCCATGGGCTTTAAGAGACTCAAAGCCCTCTGTGCTATCTGATCCATGTTAGGCACTGGGACACAGCAGAGAATTTAATGTGGACCCATCACCATCTTCTTACCTGGAAGTATAAGGGTTTTTTCACAACCCCTCTTTGCATTCAGATTTTTTCTGCACTGCATTATTTTCTATAACTCCTTCACCCCCATCAATTCCATGTTTTCCCATTTGCACCTGTAGACCAGTCCACAGAAACAGAAATAACTGGACCAGGCTGAACCCTAACCTATGTTGTTCAGTGACACTATCTGTGACAGTTCTAAGAATATTCTCAGAAGTCTCAAAGCCTCCAAAATTTTGATACAATTTCTCATCTACAGATGATTTTAATTGATAGCCTTTGATTAACATTTTCTGTAATTAGTCTGATGAGTTTTTGACTTTTTGTTTCTATACCATCTTTCAGTGAAGCATACCACAGCTTCATTATAGGCTTGTGAAAGGTGACAACCTGCTAGCACGTCCATGCCTAGCCACATATCTGTCACTCATCTCTCTAGTGTTTGCTCTCCTTAAACTTTACTAGTCTTGCATGGGAATAAACAAACAAACAAACAAACAAACAAACAAACAAACAAACAAATAAATAAACCCTGACAATTTGTAATTACACAAACGTTACATTTGAGATTTTTTTTTTGTCAAAAAAAGTCATATAATCATTCATCACCTTACAAACTACTGTTTGTCTTTGTGTTTTTTTTTTAATGTACACTTTACTCAGTGGTCCCTGTTCTCCACATTACAAATCAAGATCTGAACAGTTTTCTACTGAAGTAAAATCAAGGAAAATCTTTGGGTTTCCATTTGCTTATAAATTGGGCTAGATCACATTATCAAAGGAGGGAAAAGACATCTAACATTCTGACTCGCATTTATCCATCCTACTCACCTTTAATATGAGGGATGATTTTTATATGAATCTGTAGTTTTTTCATATGTACCTGTAAGCAAAACACACAAATGAAAGCGTTACATGCTACTTAAACATCCAGTCACTTATATTTAGAAAAAGTCTGATTCACGGACACTTCTCAAAGTTCATTCACCACCTGTAGTAACCAGACTTCAAATTAGATACCTTAGTTATCTGCAAGAAGTTAACTGGGATGAAAACGGCTTCACATAATTATCTATATTAGAGACCTTCCTGTGTATTTCTTTACTTTTTTGAGTGCAAAATACCCCTATGTTCAACTTCCATGTTTTTATTTTCAATTGATACTAACAGATAAGGGAGAGAAGGGCAATACATAGGCAAGGTTGGATGTAAGGGCTTGTAATATATCTGAATGATGATATAATTGTCTTAAATCTTAAAGTCTGCATCAGAAACAGGTTTTAACCATTTTTGAGACTGTATAGCCTCAAGCCATGACTATAGCTCCTATCCATTATCACAATACAAATAATAATTTGTAGCTTTAATAAGCAATATATTTTAAAGCTGGAGATAAATACAACCAATGGTAGAAGTGTGCAATACCAAAATGACATTAGGAACCAGTCATCTGAAAAAAAAATCTGTTTAAAGATATCATATTATGATGCAATGACTTCAATGATTAGAAATTCTATAGGCCAGAAACATAATTTTGATCAAGCCACCAATAATAATTAGTGATATTGAAGTCTAATTATTTGTTGATCTTTTCTTCAGAAATTCCATTTGAATCATTCAAAAAGTCTTTGTTTATTTATTGCTAACTACCGTAAAAACTTCAATTTATACCATGAAATTAAAAAGTGGTATTGGTAGGAGCTGCCTTCTTGCTGAAACTCATATCAAGGAGGTAAAAAGAAAGAAGGAACATAGTGCTGCTGTTTGTTAATTAATAGTAAAGCAGCCAAGCATTGCAGCACATTCCACTGCAGCTGAGATGTAAGTCATCCTCTGTTTTTTTTTCTTCCTTTCTCTCTTTTTTATTATTGTCTATACTTTCAGCATTTCTAAAAGCCCCCTTACATTTTAGGGTGACATTGTAAAGATATGTAATTAATACATGTTCTTGAAGAATGCCAGTCTGATTTTCTTCAAAAATGAAAACATCACTTCACACAGTGAAGCAGATTGTCCACTTACAATAAACAGAAAAAGTGAAGAATTATATCTATACCTCCTTTACTTTAGCATGTCTAATATAATTTTCAAATTTTAGTTCCATTCTTCGACTCATGTCATTCTTCTGCTTCTCAGAAGTTATTGTTGTATGATAAACTTAACACTTATTAAAGGAATGCACATCTTTAATATTGATCTACTAATTTAAGATGTTTATTGCAGTCAATAATATTAAAGTATTCAATATTAGAAGATGTAAGGAGCATGTGAAGATGACAGTATAGATAACAGACTAATGAAATATAAAAGAGTAAAATTAAAGGCAATATATTGCCTGGTTATTTTTAGTCACTATAATGGAAATCACTGTAACTTTAAAATGGGAAAATTTACAACCAAAAATTTCTCAGGATTGAAAGATAGAATAGAAAGTCACTTTTGCCTGTGTTAAGAATGCATGCTTATAGACATCATTCATTTTGTTTAGTAAGATTATTACACTACTAAAAGTCATGCACATTTTTGAGATAGTTTGTAGATAACTTTTTTTTTTAAAGCTCAAAATTACAAATAAATATTTTTCTTGACAAGAAGCAAAGATTCTTTTCGATTTTTATTTTTTAATTTTCTGCTTAGAAATAGTGTTTAATTAATAGTGAACATCTATTCACACTATGGTTCACATATATAGATGTCCAAAAATGTTACTTGAAATGTACTACTTAAGTATACATACTTGTAATAGAAATCTGTAATAGATTGGCTACTTGTCAGTAATCTTCAAGACAAAGCCTGAGTTTGTAATTTGTACATCAGTTTTGTCATTTATTATCTATATAATCAGTCACTTCATAAAAAGTCTTGCTGCTGCTATGTAAGAACTATTCATCTCACACTGGTATCTCATTGTTTTCTGGTTAACTCTCACGATTCTAAGATATTAGGAGGTATGATGTTTTTGTTGTTGCTTTTTCTTTCTTTGTTTTAATTTGCTTGTTTGTTTGCTTTTAATTATTCACTGTTTGTTTTGATTTGCTTATTTTTCTCTGACAGATTTCATTGTTTTGTCATGGGTTCCCTGAATCAGGAGACCATATCTGGAAATAAACACTGACTTGACCTAATCTTTTGTAAAAAGTTTTCTAAGCTTTAGACTGCTCTATTTTTTCTTTTTATTTCATTTAATTTTCAGTCCGTGATCATAGATAGATAGATAGATAAATAAATAAATAGTGCAAAATTGAACTGGTAATTATTTCTGTACATCTACAACAAAAATTTTCAGCTAGATTTTGGCTTACTTTTTTTTTTTCAAATTAAGAGCTGAAATATCAGTCACTGAAATGGAGAAAGACATCTGTTCATAAACTTGTATTCTATTTACTTTGCACTTTTAAACATTTTCACAAAATCTGTATCTCATATAGCTTTAACAATATTTTAGAACAAACTATCAAACAAAAAGATAAACATATAAAACCTGTAATCAGTCCTAAAAAAAAATCTGCATGCTTTGAATTCATTTCAGTTAACTTTTGCCAGCCAAATTTGAACTGAGTTGTCTTTATATGATGTTCTAGGCAAAATGGAAAGATTTTCAGCAGCTCAAATCTTAAGTGAGCTATGGAATTGCTTTTCCTTTTCCACTGACTTTTTCCATTTTTCATTTTCCAGAGAAAAAAAGTTAAGCTGAAATATTATGTTTTGGAACTTCCTAATTTGGCACCTCTGTTAAATGTTTTTAAATGTTCAGCATAACCCTTATTCAACTGTGTGATTGGCTTAAATTCTCTGTTTTTAAAGTATAGACACAAGCCAGACAAAATCTGAGCCAGTTCTGTAATTTCCAAATCATTCCTGCGGCCATTTAAGAACTGCTAAGATACTGAAGATATACCTAGTTGATTTGATCTGGGATTATAGAACTTTATTTTTGGCTTCAGCATTGGTTTTGATAACAAAGCCTGCTAACTCAGTCTGTTTACTTGGTACTGCTCACACTCTCATGAGGTTTACTTTTCACCTTGCACCTCATTTTCAGATAAATAACCCACTTGGGACATCTTATTAACATTTTAAACACTCCAGATGTACCAATTGTATATTCAGAGACACCATAACAAATGTAAGAAATATAAAAGAATGGAAGTCACCAGCAATGATGTTTGAGAGCTACTTAAATAATGTTACCTGATTATCCAATGAGATAAGACAGAGAATAATGAAAATACCAGTCTTTTCATCTGTTTGTACCTCAAACATCTCTTAAAATGTACAGAAGTAAGTTGCAGTTAACTGACTTCAGGGCCATAGAGTCAATTATTTTGTCATTATTCTTCCATTATTTCACTTGGTACATTTGTGGAGATGGAAAAATGACTCAGATATAATTTCTGGACATTACAAGGTCAGCTTTCAGTTCAGTGTAGTCCTTACACAGTAATTATCAACTCATGAGAAGGAGTTAGGTAAGCTGAGTGCAGTTGGAGGCTCTACAAGAGATATTAACTGCCTTTCTCCATTCCTCTCCCATCTTTCACTCTACATCAAACCTGAGGAACCACAGGAACAAACTGTGGATCAGTAAATCAGCAGAGATCAGAGATCAGTCAGTCAATCAGTCCTAAGAGCAATTCACTCTTGGATTTGTGGATGTTGTGCAAAAGGATGCTTAGAAAAGTCTGAGATAGGTTAGTTATTAAAGAAGATTAAAGGGTATTATCTAGTGCTTCAGCAAGTTATAATTAAAAAAAGAGAGAGAGAGAGAAAGAGGAAGGATTGGGTGCGGGGGGGGTGGGTGGGTAAGGGGGGGTTGGGGAGGGGAGACAGAAAAAGGGAAGGGTAATTTTTCCAGTCAGTGAAGTTTCAAGGATGAGAGGCATAGTTTTTGCTTTGTTATCGACTTCAATATTAATTACAAAGTATTTTTTTCCACTTAACAAAAAGAATCAGCTCCTTCAGTGCAAATTCCCTTGCTAATTTCTTTAAGGTAATAATGCATACATAAGAAACAGACTCAATGTTTTTACCAATTAGAGTACGTCTACCTAGAGCACATGCTGAAAAATTATCCTTCTCTCTGCCTTGCGAGTCCAGGTATCAGTCTCATCTTCCTAGGTAGAAAAGGAAATTCAGGCATTCACTTTAATCACACAAAGTGTTCTATAGAGCAGTGTCTTTCTGTCATTTCAGGTACCACTGGCTGAATTTTGTGGTGTTACACAGAAGCTCAGTCTTCATAACCTAATGGTCATTATGCCCTTAAAAAATTGCATCTCAGTTTCTCTAATAACATATTATTTTACCTTTTTTTTTTCTTGTTTGTTTGTTTGCTTTTTTATTGCCCTCAAATATTTTTAAAGCCAGAAGGTGCTCATTTGAAAATTCTTCCCTAAGAATCTCAAATAAATATGAAATTTTCCAAAATTCTCAAGAATTGAGTGGAAAAAAAATCTTATTTACCTGCCTAGCTATTTATTTTGAGTCTAGATGATGGCTATTTGTTTTTATTTGCTGTCTCTGTCTCTATTTTCTACCAAGAAATGGAATGGCAAGACCTAACCTCTGTTACTGGCTGAAATCTGTAAACATTTTGTTCTAGAATTTTTTTTTTTCCGAATGTAGTGCAAAACCTCATCTGGAATGAGGAACCTTTTTGATTCTTCATCCCATGAAGAATCAAATTTGTTTCAGTGTCCAAATTGCTGATAGAAGCTCTGCTCTGAGGATTTTCGGATTTCTGGACTGTGGAGTAAGACCTCAGCTCATCTGAAGTTTTGAAGATGAGGAAATTCACACATGCATTAATATTCTCAGCACTACAACACACCCTTATTTTTCATGAAGCATGAAAAATGCTGGTCATTTCACTTTTCCTAGCAATGGCATGCAGCTGATTAACACTTGTTGACCACACTGAAATCTTGTAGTCATAGCTATTCCCCGTTTTTGTATTCAGGCCACATTCAAGATTCAATTAAAATATTCTCAGCATGTGCTGTATCTTTCACTCATCAGTGCTAATAACCATGTTCCAAAACTTCCATTATACTGTGTGGTACTTTTTATTTGCTGGAGCTGTGCTTCGGTGAACCTGACATAGCCAGAGCTTGTAAAGACCCTTTAAGTCCTTAGATTCCAGACCTGCAAGGTCACTTCATCAAACCAAAGCTCATTAAAAAGAAGGAAGAAAGGTGATCTACCATTCTGACCTCAGATATTGTAGCTGAAAAAGCCCTTTGCCATTTATATTTCAACTTTCAATGAGTATATGACTCAGTACTGGAAGGATTTGTAGCTGACACTCAATAGATGCTGCTCTCAAATTTTGACAAATCCCATCTTGAGCCGAGAAGAGAAACAGATATTGATCCTAAGTGTACCTAATTCATCTCTGCACTTGTAATCCCAAAAGAAAATGGCTTCTATGACCAGAGGGCGTTCAATATTTTTTCCATCTTGTAAAATAAACAGCAGTTATTTTGATGTGACTTCATGCGTCAGGAGTAACATTGTAAGTAAACAAAGCACTGATTTTTTCCTTTCCTCTTTTCTGAGCAAAGTTATAAGAACTGTTGAGCCTTTTGATTGGTCTAATTAAACTATATCAAATAATTTGGATTATGAAAGTCCAGAGGACATAGTATCACAGCTTAGATATGTGGCTCTGAAATGAAGCTTCTTTCCTTTATCAGAAAGATATTTCAGCAGGGATCATGTAGTAAAACACAGTAAAACTCATTTCATTCCAGTATTCTAGCCTCAGTAGCAATGTGGCGATACTAGCGGCTGGGGGTACTGTGTGATGATACATGGAGAATTCCATGGAGTGGATTGTATTTGCAAAAATTTGGAGAAATTCTACTGATTCCCCTGGTATTGTTTAAAAAATAGCCTGAGGTCAGGATCTAGCCCAGGATTTTATTTATATTTCCTTTCTTGAGGATGTTGTATCAAAACAACTGATTAGAAACCAAAACTAAACCACAGGTTTAAACATGCTCTTGCAAGAGTCATAAGAGAAGTAATAAGAGCTGATAAGAAGCAACCACCATAGATCATGAACATTTTCAGTTTCTAAACAAACTCCACTAGGAGAACCTAACAGTGTAGCATACTGTGCATTAAATCCTCATCTGGGAGAATCATACGAGTGACACAGACTTTTGTGGGAAACAAGTAGATCTGGCATTTGAACTAAATGTCCTCCATTATTACTGGATTGTTGCATTTTATAGGACAACGGGGGTTATTTCCTGAGATAGCTAAGATTCACTACATTTACTGGGCTCCTGTGAAATGTTTTTATTTCAATGAGTCAGTCTTTTCTGACAGAAGTGACAACAAATCATCAAAAAATTATTGTCAGATTTAATAATCACACATGGAAACATCTGGCTGCAAAAGGCTGGTAAGAACGTCAGTATTTAATAGACAGATGAGAAACATTAAGGACAACTAAGAAATATTTTCATGTTTAAGCAAAAGGTAGTTATGAGAGAGAAAAAAATAGGAGAAAATTTAGTCTACTTGTTATAGTTTTATGAGCACTTTTATCTTAGAAACAAAGGCACCACAGATTACGTATGGTGGATGACAAGGAATGTTATACACTTGAGAACCGCTGTTCTAGATTTGGTTCAGGAAGGATTTTGTTGTTAGCAGTAGTGGTGACGTGTTCTTTCTTCTAGAACTTCTTAATTTAGTATTAAATGCTGCCAGCAGACAGAGGGGACTTTGTCAGTGACTAATACTTCTTCCCAGACTGAAATCTCAACCTTCTGGTGAAATTATTAATTCAACAGGGGCTAGAATCACGTCCAACAAAATCTTTCAAAATATACAAAAGACAAGCTGAGAGAATTGGGGTTGTTCATCCTGGAGAAAGAAAGCTTTGAGGAGATATTATTGAGGTGTTCTAGTACTTAAAGGAAAGCTGGAGAGGGCTAGGATTAGGGTTAGGTGATAGAGCAAGAGGTATTAGCCTTAAACTAGAAAAGAGTAGATTTAGATCAGACATTAGGAAGACACTCTTTACTCAAATGATGATGAAGAACTGGGAACAGTTTGACCAGAAAAACTGTGGAGGTGCTCATGGCCAGACAGGGTGGAGCTCTGGGCAACCTCATCAAGTGGAATGTGTCAAAGCCCATATGAGGATGTTAGAATTAGTTGAGCTTTAAGGTTCCTTTCAACAGAAATCACTCTGCCATTCTCTAATTATATGAAATTTTGGCTAATGGGAATGAAAGGGAAAAGCTGGATACTTGTGTACGAGCAAGTGAGGATTCATATTCAATCAGGAGTTCATAAAATCATTCTGAAATACCAAATGCCTTCTAAAATTTCACTGAAAAAATTTCATCAGATATATGGCATAAGAACATCCTGTGAATTCAGCTGATTGTATTTCATATCATGTGATAAAGAAGCATAAATAAGGAATATATTTATTGCCATTTTTATTTGAAAATGTCTTACTGTTACTGGTAATCTCCAAAACAGGGGTGTAAGGAAAAAAACATTCTCCACCTTTTGCATATTTTTTGTACTTTCAGTGTTAACCATAATTGTGTTGTTGAGAAGCCAGTATTTGCATGAGTAATTAGAATAAATCATAAAATATTCTCATCTTATTGGTTATCATAGCAATAAATATTCCGTACTTGTTTTGCCACATTCTTATGTATTTACTCTTATCAGTTGTGATTCCTAAGGGAGAGGAAATCTGAGTTGTGATGTGTTTCAGACAGGAACAGAGAAATGTGGTGATACTGTAGATTTCAAAACTTTTAATATATTGCACAGTGCTTGGGGCAAGATCGCTGACAATGATAGAAAAGTTAGGAAAAAAAAAAAAACAACTTGATTTTCTGTGAATTTTCATGAATAGCTGTCAGAAATATCCAGCTACTTACTAAGCTAGAGTATCACACAACTCTGCCAAAGTCAGAAAAATTCTCCTGTAAAACAGTTTACAGATTATCCAGAATTAATAGTAGACAATAAAAAAAAGAAAAAAAAAGGAATCTACCCTATTTGCGTCCTCATGTTTCAGGAACAGATGAACACAGAAATAGTTATGAATATAAAAGTGACTTTAAAAGCGACTTTAAAAGTAATCATCATAAGGACAGTGTGATATGGTCATTTAGGTACTCTGATCACCAGATGAAGCAATGTGTAAGATGACATGTAGAATCACAGAACTGTAGAATAACCAGGGTTATCCAAACATCCACTTACCACCAATAATTTCCAAATAAACCACATCTCTCAGTGCAAGATTTAAATGTTTCTTGAACACCTCCAGAGACAGTGATTCAATCACCTCCCTGTTCAGTCTGTTCCTGTGCCTGGCCACTCTTCCTGAGACATTTATTTTTTTCTTAATATCCAACCTGAACCTCCTTTAGTGCAATCTGAGTATATTCCCTCTAGTCCTATCACTAGTTACGTGGGACAAGAGGTTGATCCCAACCTCACCACAACTTTCATTCAGGAAGCTGGGGAGAGCAATAAAGTTTCCCCTGAGCCTTCTTTTCTTCAGACTAAACAATCCCAGTTCACTCAGCTGCTTCCCTTAAGCCTTGTGCTCCAGAACCCTCACCAGCTCTACTGCCCTTGTCTGGACAAGGACCTTGGTGTCTTTCTTATAGTGAGGAAACCAAAGCTGAACACAGTACTCAATGTGCGGCTTCTCCAGGTCTGAGGGATGATCATTTCCCTGCTCCTGCTGGCAACACTATTTCTGATAGAAGACAGGATGCCATAGGCCTTCTTGGCCATCTGGGCACACTGCTGGCTCATGTTCCGCTGAGTGTAGACGTATACCCCCAGGTTCATTTCCTCTGCACAGATTTCCATCCACTCTGCCCCAATCCTGTAACACTGACTGGAGCTGCTGTGGCCAAAATGTAGAAGTGAACAATAATTCTAGTATTTGTTTACTTTCTTTTCTATGTCTGATTTGTTATAAATAAAACAAGTATATAAAGCCATATGGCATGTTTGCTGCATATTGGACATAGACATTAATGGCAGTGCTTTTGCACTTCCATATCACTTTTATTCTAATGTTCTAAAAATGCTTCACATTAATGAAACCCTAAGATCTTTTTTTTGAGGTCCATAAGAAAACACTTGCTGCCATTATTTGACTATAAGGAGATTAATTGAACAACTCTATAGTATTCAGAAGTTTGCATTAAAATTCCAGAAAGGAAAAAAAACATTAATTTCATTTTTATTTATATTTATTTATTTATTTATGATACTAGTTTTCACATCTGTTGCCCCTTAATTTCTGGAAATAATTCATTTCTTTATTGCAGGATAGATGATGGAAAGGAAAAGGTGAGATTATCCTGTAGAACTCTGCATCTGAACACCAGCAGATCAGTTTTCATTGTCCACCAGTGTGAAAAATGAAAGGAAAAAAAAATAAAAATCCCATAAAAATAAAAGGTCTATCATGGCTGTCTGAGAAACATACTCACAAATACCTACATTCACTGTTCCCTAAGCACCTAACTGGTTATAATCATACAAAATACTCTGTGATGTTAAAAGCAGGAGCTTAATTTCTCCAGAGGATAATTCAGCCTTCCTCAGATCTCAGTTAACTGGTAAAAAAACCTTATCTCTCTTCCCTGACTAGATATGAAGCTCAAGGCAACTATATTCCAATTTAAAAACCCTCAGATGCTTCACAAATGAGTGGGATTACTCCAAGTTTAAATTTCTATGTTTGACTGACTCCTTTATATAATATTTACATCAGAATACTATTTTGCCTGTGTATGTATTTAATTGAAAACAAACTGAGCAGTGGTCAAGGTAAGAGTATTCCCAATGTAATCTCAGTTTTATTAATTTAACTAGAATGACAGTAGCCTTCAGTTCTCAACTGGACTCTTCTGATGCAAGCATGTATAGTGTTTCCTTGTTGAATTTCTGTCACACGGGTAGGATCCTGTGCTGGATGCAATGCACATACTAATTGTTCACTATGGTACTGTCGCAAAGCATAGTATACATTATTATTAGTTTCATAACAACAAAGGAAACCATATTCATCACACTGAGTTTGTATGAATTTGTATAATAATGACCAAATGTTCAGGGCCTCTAATTTAGAAAGCTAACTTCTGTTTCAGTGCTTAGGTCACAATGAATTATATGTTACTTACCTAAATATTGTTAATGACCCAGACCAAAAAGACACAGCCTAAGATTTCTGCCTATTATCCTTAAAGCAAGAGACGTACAGAAGAAAGGCAGGAAACTACTGGAGAGAATCCAGCACTGGACCATGAAGTTGACAGTGGGCCTGGAGGGTCTCCCTTAAGAGAAAAAGCTGATACACCTCAGGTCATTCAACTTGGATAAGAGAAGACTGAGCGGGGAGCTCATCAAAGTTTACAAATATCTAATGGGTTGGTATCAAGAGGAGAGGACCAGACTGTTTTTGGTGGTGCCCAGAAAAAGGAGGAGGTTTAACAAACACAAAAATGGAATGCAAGGAGCTTATTTGAACTCTATTTTGGGGGTGACAGAGCACTGGAACAAGGTGCCCAGGGTGGTTGTGAAGTCCCGTCTATATATACTCAAAATGCGCCTGAATGATTTTCTGAGCACTGAATTAGGGAATCTTCAGTGGTCCCTTCCAACTCCTGTGATTGTGTGATACTATGATTTCAGGAGTAACTTCTATTGACAGTATTAAAGCTAAGATGTCAGCCCATTTGTTAGGATAGACTTTCATTTGAAACAGGTCTGGATAACTGCAGCTCCTTCACTCATGTCAAGAGATTGTTCAAGTGCACACCTACTAAATTTTTTTTTGTCTTTTTTTAAGTAAGTCTACATACATATGTATATGTATATATATAATTTTATGTTGACTTTCTTATTTTTAGGTTTTGGAAAACTGCTGACTATTCTGTTCTCCGAATGCACTGCATAGTACATATTACTTCTGTTTAAATACAGTATTTTCTGTGATATTTCCCTTGGCCAAAATTATCTTTTTGATTAGAAGAACACTGTTGACTCTGTGCTTGACTCCTCTTTCATGCACAGGGAGGGACATACAGTAATTAAATATAATATGTAAGTGCATATAAATTGTTTTTTCCTGTATAAAGACACACTATTATTATATATAAAGACACATTTTATTCATTGCTATTTCTTCCAGATGAGTAGACTAGTATCAAGAGCATTCTTCCCTGTAGCTGGAACAATAATATATTGTCAATGGAAAGGTACCTTAATAAGGAAAAAAAAAAACCAACAAAAAAACCCGTTCAATGACAGGAACAATAGATTGCATAGGAAACTATGTGACAGGAAAGAGGCATTGCATTGTTTGGAACACCTGTGGTTAATTATCATAGCTGCATACATTAAAATCAGTTTCCAACCTCATATATCTTCATAGACTGTTTGGTGATATTAAGTGATAAAGGCTTAATAATCAAAAGTACTGAGTTAGCAAATGTTTTCTAATTTTAATAACTTCTTGTTGTAATTACGAAGTCTTGGAGTGAAATGATTTAATTAGAAAGTAATCAAGAAGTGTCTACTGTTAATTGAAGGAATTATAAAAGATCTACATTTTTAATATATTTCTTGGTAATAAAATTAAAGTCTATGATAATTATTTTTTAAACCGATAAGAAAAGTTTGATACTAAAATGAGATACTGTATATAATAATTCCCATAGCTGCATTTGCCTTCGGCAGGTATAAGCCAAAATAAGGATATTTCGGACATATTTATTATCTGTCATTTTGCATCTTATCATACTTAAAGAACATTCATTCATGCTCACAGTTCTTACAAGAATATCAGTAATGATCATTATTTCTATTTTCTCAACTAATAAAGTGAAGCTAGGTACATCAGGATAAATCATGGGTATTTGTAGGTTAGACTGAAATATTTCTGTCTAATCTCTTAGTGATAGAAAACTGGATTTATAATTAAGTTGTTTTTAAAAGAAATGGAGATAATTTTCTTTTCATTAACATTTTAACTTTTGGAAAGGAAAAAGGTGCATCTCGAATCAAAGCAAAGAAGTGAAAAGTAATGATTCAAAATGTTCAGCTAAAACTGAAAGTATTTGGATTTAGAAGTCTGCAAAGTGTGCAGTAGGATTTATAGCTCATGTTCTTCATCTTCACATTATTCTCTGCCAGCTGAGTTCTGAAAATGGATGATATTTCCCAAAATCCTCTATGGTTATGTATTCACATGTTGAACCATACTCAGCAAGTGGGATGTCAAAAATGTTGAATGTGTCATATGGATAAAACCTTTTTTTTTCCTGACAGCTACTATTTTTGTTAAACATTCCAAGACACTGATCATCCAGTATAAGACTTCTTTGGTGAACTGCTATTCTCTCTTGGGTGTCTGTTGAAGTTAATTTGTCAATGCACAGGAAGCACAGGATAAAGATCTTCTAATACAGGCTTGTCAGAATAGAAATGGTATGTAGTTTTCTGAAATGGTACATGTTCACAAGTCCTACATTTATTTGAAAAATGTGTATTTTCATAAATAAATGTTATTAGAAAAGATGTTTTCCATGAAAAGTAAAAAAATACCTGCTTGCAGGAGAAATGACAACTTAAAACACATACACGATTTTTTTTCAACCTGCAGTGCAACTATTTGGAGAAAATAAATGTTAAGAAAATAAGAATATAATTTATCTTTCATGAGAATTCTATCATTTTATACCTTATAATTTTTTCTCCTGAAAAAAAAAGCAAATAAATAAATAAATAAATAACACAACAAAATCACTGTTCCTATTTTTGTTGCATTTAATCTTGAAGGAGTTTCTAAATTGTCAACAAACATCAAATGACACACATGGTATACAATTAATAGCAGAATGGAATGTGACATGTGCAACTGAAGAAAAATTTAAATGATCTATCTAAATAGACTGCAATATCTTGAGCATGGGATTGACTGTAGTGGAAATGCTAAGTCATGGCCTGCACCACTGACTGAGCATCTGTTGGGAAGGCAGGGCCAAGCCAAGGGAGTCCAAGTGCGTGCAATGCACCTGACTAACTAGAAGGGGTGGAGCCATGACCCATCCCTTCCCAGACCTCATTTAAGGGTTGGCAGGGGGAGGTAAGAATATCTCTCACTGGAGATTACTGCGTACCTGGGGCCTTCCTAAGGTAATCAGCTCTTTACCTTCATTTCTGTGGCTGCTGCATTTGAGCTCTTTCTCATTTGCTTTAGCCAAAGACTTTGCTACTCTGCTATTATTACAATACTTACCATTCCATTATAGCACTACACTTGGCAAGCCAGATTGATACTTATTTACATTGAACTGCCTTTAAAAAATTATGCATTAGACTGTCACCCTGAATACTATAAAAGAGGAACTCCTATGGGAAACCCTGTGATTCCTGGGTTCCCCATGTCTAAGCTCTACTTAGGTTATGAAAAATGGTGACCTATAAAGGAAAATGGTCTCAATATTAAACCCCAAAAGTGGCTTCTTTTCAGCTTGAATACATTTCAACTAAACTTTTTGACAGCTGAGGAAAGAGTAGAAGTATACATCTGCTGTGTCATGGACACTGCTTCTCACTATTAATGTATATCATTCCTTCTAGGAAAAATTAAAACTTGAACATGAGCTTTTGGAAGCTTGTATTACACTAATGGAAGATAAAACTATGTTTTTGACAAGGCAAACAGCCCACCTGGAAGTGGAACAATTCTCTTTTGAAATTGAGTTCCATATCACTTGAAGGGGAGAGGGACTTGGATCAGAAGGATCCTTGGGTCTCAATTGAATCCCAGAACAAAAAGAAGGACAAGCAAGCTAAAATCCAACTGGAGGATCAGGAAATCTCAGATCATCCAGAAATAAGACCAATAGTTAAAGGGTAAAGGAAGTCCAGGGGAGATCAGCAGAGTTGGCACCAGAAGAGTGGTACATACCACATTATATGTAACGTGTACAGGCATGCCTGTACACAGCCACTGAGCTCATGGTTCTGTTACAATAATTTAAGCAAAAACTACCAGGGAGCATGCTAGCTTGACTCTAGAGATTATGGGACATAGATGCCGGAAGTGTGGCAATTAATGGGCCTGAGATTTCTAAACTGGTATCCATTACCACACATCCAGCTCTCAGACAAAGGCTGTATGTGACTGTGATACGTAATGATGAAAGCCATTATCTAATTCAGTGGTTAATGGCAGCATGTAGAATCACATGGCCAAAGAAAAGTGATGTTCCAATAAATACTGGTCTGTGGACCTCAAAGAAAGAACTTCAAAGTTATGTTAGAGAACTGTCTGATATTGTCCAAGCATGCTGAGACTGCGATGCTTGCTCCAAGATGAGTCCGAGACCATTGCCTGAAACAACAGCCCATCTTGCTAGAGGACACGGTCCTTTACAGTGATGGCAGGTTGATTATATTGGGCCATTCCCTCAGTCTGTGGGCACGGGGTATTCCCTGATCTGCATCAACGAAGCAAGTGGGCTAATGCAGGACTATCCAGTGCCAATAGTGGAACAGGTATATACTGTCAAGACACTCACCAAGTTGATGGCTGGCTATGGGACACTTAAAGTCATTGAGAGCAACCAATGGACTCATTTTACTGGAGCAATGGTACTATGCTGGGCAGAAGACAACAACCTGAGTGGTGATTCTACCTTCCATATAATCCAGTGGGGGCAGGCCTTACTGAATGCTGCACAGTATTCTTAAGACTGCCCTGAAGACAGACACTCAGATCCTGAGGAGGTGGGCAAAGAGACTCTATGAAAACCTGCAGGACTGGAATGGCAGGCCTAGAGTTGGCAGATCTAGTGCCCTGAAGATGCTACAGACAAATGGACCTCCCCACTTAAGATCCAAATTATCGGTACTAATAATCTTGTAAGACCACCAAATTGGCAATGAAAATAATTCTCCACTCCCTGCCCATGAAAACCCAGAATCAGGAGAGCTGCCAGTATCTGTTTAACATATGTATTTTTTGTCTTGCCAGTTCATCTGACTTTTATGCACACATATCTTTTCTTAGTTTGGTAAACATTTAGAAATCAACAAAGTAAACAAAATATAACCTTTCTGGAAATGATCAGATCAAACTAAATATAAATAATTTGCCCATACAGAATAGATATTTTGTGGTTTTGTTCTGTGTTAAACAGATGAACTTGACATAAGGCATATATTTGGAATTAATAAATAAACAGTAATAATGCTCTTTAGTTGTTTGCTAGGCCCTCAGTTTTTACTGGCTGTTCCCTAATCCCCAACCTTTATCATTACTGTTTAAAGAAACACATCTTGAAAACTTAGGAGGTTCCTCTTTACCTGCCATCTGAATTCAGAGACATTTAGTCACCAAAGGAGATGTAAGCCAATGTCTTCTTTAAACAAACAAACATATATATATATATATATATATATATGGCATGTTTTATATAAAGAAAAAGGGTAATTTTGTTATCTTTTACATGAAAGAAGTTTCTAGATGACTTCTTTTACAGAAGGAGGAAGTCTAATTTGCAAAATCAAATATAAAAGGCAAACAAACAACAAACAAATAATGAAATAAAATAACAAAAACAAATATGAAACAAAACTGGAGGAGTGGAGGCATCGGGGAACTTTTGAATCTATTAGGTAAATAAAATGGGGAGCATTACAGAGACTGTTCCCAGATGAACATGGCTTTGTAAGTTACTCAGAGCACCTTATTTACTGAAATGCAGATGTGTATGCATGAGAAATTCCCAGTAGCTGACATTTTGTGAGCTTTTAATAGTACCATTAGTCAATATATCAGTATGCAGCATATCATATTGACTTGAGTTGATGTTTATAGTGCAAAGCTATTGACTTATGGGATGAAAAAGTGGATATAATTCAGCTTCAGGCATTATTGCCCACTGGAGATTACTTTTTCATGTATAAGGATGATAATTTGCCCCACAAACTGAAAACTCCTGGCTTACTATATATTTTACTGTGCAATTTAACAAGACTTTGTTGGTTGTTTTTTTTTTTCTTCTCCCTAAATGTGCTTTACATAGATCCTGTATCCTCTTTTTCCATAACTGGTACCAAAACAAACATATACAAAAAAATAACAATAATAGTAACAGAAACCTTTCAGTGACTAACTAAAAGTTCTTACTCTTAGAAATAGTCAATAGCACATTTCGATATAGAAAGAAAGGAATACTATCAATTACCTATCAAATTATATGACATTGCTGTAAGTGTTCAGGATGAGTTTTAAAATTTTGGCCGTTATTTATTTATACATCCTTAATATGGGATTTGGATCCTTACTATAATATTAATTTCAGCTAAATGTGCCTGTTCTGAGCAGTTAAATGGGTTCTTCATACAAAATGAGAAATCCTCATCTGCAAAGGTTTTCAGGACAAGGTTTTAAAGAGTTCAAGTCTTCTTGTTCTGAGTCTACTTTGAGCAAAAATCTGTGTAAATTGGCTACCTGATCCCTTCCACCTTGAATTCTCTTAGAAGACCTCGGTCATTCTGAAACCTTATACAGACTCTGCTTCTGCATTCCGTAGATAGTTTCAGGAGTTAGTTCACATCAGCAAAAGAAAATGTCAATGGCAGATAGAATGAAATACTCTCTGGAGTCACAATAGAAGGGAACCCATAACATTAACCTGCATTTGATAACTAACTTTCAGACAGTTAAAAAATGGTAATGTGGCAGGGCACTTTATCTTGACACACAAACTATTGGCCACTTAAGGATTCCTTGGTTATTCCAAGATGAGTTTTTTTGTCTTCCTGAAGACAAAAATATAGATATTCATCTCTGATCTCAACAGATGACTTAGAATGTTATCAAATCAGTATTAAATAATTGCATAGAGTAAAAAATACTGTAAGTGTTGACAGACTAATGGGCAGGATTCTACAATTCTAGTAAAAGATTGGCTTGCTAGCTGCAAGATGCACACACTTCAGCTGACAATAGATTTTGATAAGCTGGAAAAAAAAAAAGGAAGAATTAGCTTGTCAATAGCAGGAATGAGTCAATAGCAGAACTGCTATCCACTTCTAATCATAGTAATGGCACAATAGACAATATCCATTATCCACCTGACAAACTTGGAGTGAAAAAACTGCCACAATAGATCAAGAAAAATATAACAATTACAGGAACAATAATAATAATATATAAAAACAAGAGAGAAATCAAAACAAAGAAACAAAAATAAACCATGTCCTAAAGTTAATGACATAAATCTATGAATGTTTTCTTCTATTATTTCACATTATGATACCCTGTAAAAAACAGAATACCCCAGAGTATCCTAATTCAACATGACATCCCTTTTTTTACTTCATGTATTACAATGTAACACTTGAGTTTTTCACTCTCTGTATAGTTGTTTACTATAATGCAATGTGTTCAAGGATTTTCCTCGGGTTTCTTGGTAAGATATCTTCATACATATGGTAATATTCATTCCCAAAATAATTTTATGTAATGAGACTAAATCTTTTCAATCACAGATTGACATCTCAATGCTCAATTCTACTCATAGAAGGTAGTCATTTGAACCAGAGTAGAAGTTGCTTTTGAACTTTTTGAAGTTGTTTTTTTTTTTTTGAACCAGAGTAGAACCAGCTTTTGCTCTGTATGGAGTTCTTGCATTGTTTTCCTTTTACAGAATTTCCTTTTTGGCCCTTGATTAGCACTGAGAGCGCTGAAGAGAGAGACAAGATAGAGTTGACACATTTAAGTGTCGAGATGCTCTCATTGTATCTAAAATATTTATAGGCAGTTAGTACATACGGGTACCAGGAGGGCGAAATTCTTCTGTTTGTTTGAAGAGGGACAGTTGGGGCACCTCAAATGACACTAGATAAAGATCATAGAATCATAATCTCCTCAAAATTGGAATGGACTTAGTTATGTATCAAAACTGAGACAGTAACAATACTGATAGATTCTTAATATGCTCAGAGATGCTCAGAAATAATTCTGAACATTATTTCATTTAACAGTAATAGATTAAGTGTTTAGGAATACAGCCATTTTGGAAGATATTAATAGATATATACTCCCTGTTCAGAATTATAAGTTTTCTCATTTTCCAGTCTCTTCACTCCTATCTGTATCCAATAAAAAACACTTCATCCCTTTTAGATCACATAACACCAGATATACCATGTTCTGGTAAATTTATTTTTGTCCATTTCTCTGAAGTAATTGCCATTCAGTACTTGAGTTCAAGTATTACAATAGGCTTGTACCTTTTGAGTATTTAATTCATTCTTCTCTCTGTGTTTCTGATTTTTTCTCTTTCCATTCAGACACAGAGCATAAAAGAATTGCCACTGACAAAAACTCTCTCTCCACTGGAGTGAAAACCATTCATTTGTTGTCTCAGTTTTAACATTTCTGACTCCAAATGCAAGGATATTCTCCATGGACGTTATGGGGCATTTAGCAATTCATTCATTTTCTACACACGATACTTATTTAGACACTCAGTAGTTGGCAGCTTTGATGTAGAGCGGTGGAAATTATAAAGACATTACGTACCATAAAAATATAAACGAAAGAAAACATTGTCCCTGTTTTATATCAGAATAAATTGACTAGTGTCATACTCAGGACACTCTATTTTATAAATTATAATTGTTGGAGGAAGTGTTCTCTCAAGTGAAACACTACCTATCTATTTCATATATAATGCCAACTCTTTACTTTTTCCTCTGCAAACAGTTGCTGTATAAGACAAAAGTACACAAAGAAGTAAATGTATAAACTCAGATGGCATGCATATGAATACAAAACAGTATGTCTGTGTTTGAAATCTTAACTGTAGTTAAGGTCTCTGAGAGTTATTGAAGTAAAAGAAATAATATTATATGGTAACAGTTGACAATGCCAGAAGTAAGGCAATGATTGTTCAGATATATTTGTACTGAAGGAAAATATAACTCCCTATGTTATTATTCTATCCTGTTTTCTGGTCATTTGCTGTGGATTGACCCACAAGAAATTAAACACCCAGAGAGATGCACATTCATACCAATTCTTGCAGTGGAACTGAAGAGCAAAGAGGAAGAGCAGGAATCAGAAAACACAAGGATAAAGATAAGACAATTTAAGAAGTGAAGGAAAGAGGGGAAAATAAACAAACAACAACAAAAAAACAACCCCAAGTGATACAAAGATTGTGTGTCACTTGCATAATCAGACTGTTTGCCAGTCTCTGAGCAAGAGCTACAACTTCCAGCCCTAATCTTTCATTGTGTATCATGACATTAATTGTCATGGACTATGTTTATGGTTAATTTAGGGCCAGCAGTCTTGGCTGTTCAATCCCAAATTCTTGTCCATTCATGGACTTGCTGCAGAGGTTCAGAGTGAGAATACCGTGATAATGTACATCTGATGGTTAACCAAAGCACTGGTGGGTTGTCAACAGTTTCAGCCACAAATCCAAAGGATTACAGTATCTGGGATCTTATAAAGACAGGTAACTGCATTCTTGACAGATTCAGCAGCACATCTTTTTAACTGCTGGTGACAATCTTAGGCTACAGTACTAATACAGTGGATTACAGTGAGATGAGACAGACAGGTCCACTTTGGGATCTATCATACACAGTTTTAATGACTTCTTAATTTCTAATCAGTTTCATTATTATTTTATTATTACCTTTTCGTTTTGTTTCTTAAAATCTTATTTCTTACTACAAGCTCAAAATGTTGTAGATATTCAACATTTTGACAGACACAGAACTGAATAACCTAATCCATGTTTTTACAGCTTTGAGCAGTGGACAGAGAAGATGACTACCATAGGTCCCTTCTAGCCAATACCACCTGGTTCTGTTGTTTCTGCAGTAGTCCACTCCTACCAGGTCCAGCAATACTGTATGCTGTCTGCCACCACTTGGATCATAATTCCATCCACAGATTTTTGCAGTATCTTCAGACGCCGTGACTCTCAGTGGCTGGATATCTTATCTGTGGTGATGTTCTCTCTGCAATTTTCACACTGTAACTCTGAAACACTTGGAGTGGAGGATTAAAAAAAAACAAAAACAGAGGCAACTAGTAGCAATGTACTTGTACACATGTATAAGTTTAGTACATGTCTTGATCTGCAGAGAGTTTGTGCACAGATACGGATTCTGGAAAGTGCTGAAAACTCTAAATCCTAGTTGAATGGGAACTTTAAAGGTCATCTAGTCCAACTCTCCTGTAACGAGCAGGGACATCCATAGCTTGACGACCTTTCCCAGGGCCTGATCCAGCCTTACTTTGAGTCTCTAGGGACGAGCCTTGACTTTCCTGATGGAATCCCTACATAGCCTAGCTCTTAATATGGTACCTTACCATATTTCCACTGCTTGTGCATTTTTTCTTATTCTTTATTTTGACCAGCAGTTCCTGATTCAGCCATACTAGTCTCTTGCTTTTCACTCTTTTCATCAACAGTCTCTGCTTGATCAGGTGGCCTGTAGCAGGCACCAATCACAAGGCTCCCTTTGCTGCCTCAGTCTTCAGCTATCATCCATAGGCTTTCAACTTGCTCATGACTGTTATTTAGGGACAACTCTTCACATTTTATTCTCTTTTCTTGCCTTACCCTTCTGAACAGCTGTAGCCACTGAAAGCTATATTCCAGTTGAAAGAATAATCCCACCAGGTTTTGGTGACGGCAACTATGTCATGGTTTTCAGGCAGCACAGTAGCTTCCAGCTACTCATATTTGTTTCCCAAGCTGCGTACACTGGTATATAGAGACTTCAGTTGGGCAGCTGGCCTTTTCACTTCCTTAAAGTACAGATAACTCCTTAATTCCTTTTAAGTGTTTTCCTTGATTGTCTTCATTGCCTTCTCCTACTGCCCCAGCAGTCACTGCTTCATCATCATAGGATTTTATGTGTGGCAGAGTTGCCAGCACCTCTTAAGACAGCAGGTCCTTCAAAGCCCCTGCTAGCATGCTGTCTCTCTAATACAGCTATGTCATCCCACACCTTGTCATAGGAAGGCTTGTTATCCCCCTTGTACCCCTTCAGACTTAGTTTAAAGCCCTGCTAGCTTTCCCCCAAGGACCCTTCTCTCCCACTGAGAAAAGTGAACCTCATCTGGAGTTCACAAACTTGGCATCATATAGGCCATTTGATTGTCGAAAAAAAACCCCAAAGTTCTAGCAATGGCACCAGCCATAATGCCAGATATTTAACAATAAGATTCTTTTGTTTGTTTCTGTGTCCTTACCTAATAGAGGCGTCAGAAAAGATGATCTGTGCATTTAACTTCTTTAGCCACCTTCCCACAGCTCTAAAGTCCCTTTTGATAGCCCTTGAACTACATGTAGCTGCTTCTTCTCTTCCTAAATGGGAAAGCAGCAAGGGACTGTGGTATGACAGCTGTACCAGGCTAAGTAGTTTCCTGATGACATAATTCACCTGAGCCCCATAATGAGGTTGAACATAGGTCTTGCATTTGGGTTGTGGCAATCCCCACTGTGAATATAAGCTGGGGGAATGTAGGAGTGGAGAACAGTATTGCTGTGAGGGTACTGGTGGATGGCAAGCTGAATATAAGCCAGCAATGTGCCATCACAGCCCAGAAAGCCAACAGCATCCATGGGCTGCACCAAAAAAAGCATGGCCAGCAGGGTGAGGCTGGTGATTTTTCCCCTCTGCTCTGTGCTGGTGAGATCTCACCTGGAGTAGTACATCCAGATGGGAAGTCTTCAGCACAGGAGAGGCATGACCCTGTTGGAGTGCATCCAGAGGAGGGCCACAAAAATTATACAAGGGATGGAACACCTGTTCTATAAGGACAAGCTGAGGGAGATGGGGCTGTTCAGTGAATATTTTCTACAAAAAAACATTTATGAAAGGTATTTTTTATTCCAAACATTCAACTATTTTATTACCTATAAACATTGCTTTTATGCTGCACGCTTCTAGTTGTTTTTTTTTTTTTTGTTGTTCTGCCCTCAGCTGAACAATGCTCTTGTGATCACATGCCATGAT
This sequence comes from Cyrtonyx montezumae, assembly GCF_038088225.1. Taxonomy (NCBI): domain Eukaryota; kingdom Metazoa; phylum Chordata; class Aves; order Galliformes; family Odontophoridae; genus Cyrtonyx; species Cyrtonyx montezumae. Next base: position 17,836,381 of record NW_027071992.1, read on the forward strand.
ATACTGGTTATTCTCACAAAAAGGGCATACTATGATAAGTCTTCCTTATTTTGTTCTGCAAGAAAAAGTGGTTTCCACAGACACGGTAGTATCTCTACAGTAATATAATTTATCTGTGTTTATTTAGTAAAGTATATTGGACTTTTCCTAAGGTTTTCACTTTTTTTTTTTTTTTCAAATTTCAAAAAATATATAATATTAAAAATAATCAGTTTGGATAATTCCTTCTCACTGAACTGGTTAAAATTCTGAATGACAATCATGTTAGGATTCACCATTAATGAAAAATTATTTTTAAAACAGAATTTTGGAGCATTTCATTATGGGTAATAACATGAAACAGGAATTATTTAAATATTACAAAGTTTTCTTTTCAGTTTTTTCACTTGATAAATAGGCAAACTGCTCATATGAAAATTACCTCTGTCCGATTTTATGTCAGTCATGAATCAAACTTAAATCCATCGCTAATTTTTGAAAATTCAGACTCATGTAGTATCTGTTTCTCTTTCCCCAAAGTTTTGTACCAGAATGTACTTTCATTTACTTCCAAAATCAGGATTATATTTATTTTTGCTACCGATAAGTTTTTCCCTCATCTTTTTATATATTGTTATCTCTTAATTTCTTTCTCTCCATATATAGTGTTTTCTTTCTAAAGACTCTTGGAAGAACTTCAAGAATGTTTATTAGACTTTCAACATTGGACATATTTTTCCTATATCTAACGTTTTTTCTTCTATTGCTTATTAATGTTTCTTTTCTCCTAACTCAATTTTCTATTATCCTTTTTCTTTTTTAGCCTGAAAACATTGTACTTATGTACTTTTGTCTAAGATATAACATTCCAGTAGTTTTCCTATATTCAAAAAGGAAAAAATATAGACTTTCTTAATAGACATGTTCTAGATCTGTTCAATTCAGCTGATTTCTCTACCTAATTTCTTCTTGTTTCTTTTGTTCTTTATCATTGAAAATCTTTCATTGATTTCAATTTTCATCCTTTCATTTAATTTAAATAGAATCAACTTAAAACACCCTATCTATGGTTAATTTTCATTTTCTTATATGGATTGTGCAGGTTTGATTTTCCCAGCTCACAGAATCACAGAGTGGCCTGGGTTGAAAAGGACCTCAAAAATCATCTAGTTGCAATCCCCCTACAGCGGGCAGACTCGCCAACCACTAGGCCAGGCTGCTCAGAGCCACATCCAGCCTTGCCCTGAATGTCTCCAGGGATGGGGCATCTACAACCACCCTGGGCAACCATTTCCTATATATGTATATATAGGAATATATATACATATATACTAAGTCACCAACTTCTGAGTGTAAAACTTCCTCTTAAAATCTAACCTAAATCTCCCATCTTAGATTAGATTAATTCCCCCAGTCCATGCACCCATGTAAACAATCATTCCTCCTCCTGTTTATACACTCCCTTCATGTACTGGAAGGCCACAGTGAGGTCTCCCTGGAGCCTTCTCTTCTCCTAGCTAAACAAGTCCAGTTCTCTCAACCTTTCCTCATAGGAGAGGTGCTCCAGCACTCTGATCATTTTAGTGGTCACCCCACTGGACCTGCTCCAAAAGCTCTGTGTCTTTCTTGTGCTGGGGACCTGGACACAGTGCTCCAGATGGGGCCTTATAAGATTTGAGTAAAGAGGGACAATGCCCTTCCTCTCCCGCTGGCCACCCCTTTGTTAATGCAGCCCAGGATATAGTTGGCCCTCTGGGCTGCAAGCATGCACTGCTGGCTCATGTCCAGCTTCTTGTTCACCAGGACCCTCAAGTCCTTCTCCACAGGACTGCTCTCCAGTTCTTCCCCCAGTATGTAGAAATACCTGGCATTGCCCAGGCCCAGGTGCAACAGCTTTCACTTGGACTAGTTGAACCTCGTTAGGTTCACATGAACCCACTTCTCCAGGCTGCCCAAGTCCCTCTGGGTGGCTTCCCTTCCCTCCAGTGTATTGACTGCACCACTCAGCTTGGTGTCATCCACAAACCTGCTGAGAGTGCCTTTGCCTCCATCATCAGGCGTCTTGGAATAGATCCCAACTGCTAGATGTCCGTTTTGGACTGATCCCTGGTTTTATCCCATAAGCTCTCAACCTGGACATGGTTGTTAATCAGACATAGCCCTTCACAGTCTATCCACGCTCCTAGAAAAGTACAAAAAACAATAAGCTGCTCTAACTACGATTAGTATGGAAGGAGGCTAATTGGTCTCTCACCTTATTTTTTCTGTCATTTCCTCAGGGATTAAGTTAAGCTTCAGTGTATGTTTCATCAGGGAGTCACAAAGATTATACTTCGTCTTGCTGTCTATCATCCAGACACTTCCTCTAATGTTGACTTGATTTTTATAAGCCTCACAACTCATCATGCATTTTCTTTTAGTCAAAATAAGTATATAATTTATAGTATCAAAGGCAGCAGTTAGAGCAATTGAATGCAATGCAAGAGATAGTATCATGCTTACTTAATCTTCATTAAGCTTACTGATTTCCCACCTTTTACCCAGGCCAAGTCTCATCCTACCTATCCAAATTTTGCATCTTTAAATTAAGAGGATGCTAACGAGGTTGTCTATGAATCTCACCTCAGACACCCAAAGCATTGTGGGTAGAACTGAGCTTCCCTACTGTGAAGTAATATAACTGTAATATAGCCAAAAGTCATGCCGTGTTACTTTAAAATAAAACCCCACTCATTAACAAAATTGAACTGCTGTGGGAAAATGTTAATTACTCAGCAACATTTAAATGACATGGAAAGATCAAGCCTTTTTCTTTTGGTTTCAGCTAGAAATTCTCACCAATACTGTAAAATTTGCTATCATTGTGATAACTAAGTGCTTAAGTATCTATAGAATTTCTTCTTGGCCTACAAATCATTTTATTTCTTTCGAGATAGAACTCATCTCATTCAGGTTCAAAAGATGGCAACTTTTACACCTGACATATCTCTTTCAAGCCAGTAAAATAAATAGTCATTTTTTAGGTAATGGTTCCTTGGCTCTACTTACAAGTCATTCTTGGGATGAGTTGAATTCTAATCTACAAATACCAATTTCTTGTTTTGACAAGATAGACAAAAAGTAAGACTAAACTAAGAAACCTATGATTGTTCAAACAAATCTTCATCTCTCTACATCGTCAAAGGAAATAGATATACCTATATATAGGTAATATAAATACCTATATACCTAGGCAATATAAATACCTATGGAAGACAAAACACACTACCTACAATCCATTTTTAAGGGAGTGAATATCCTCTTGTAGACTATCTTTCTATACCACATATGCAAAATAATAATAATTAAAACAAAACAAAACAAACACAGTCAGCTTAGAAAAAAACACCTAATTCTTAGTTGATCAAAGTACATGAAGTATATTTAAATTTTTAACTGTACATAATGTTCATGGATAAGTCAGATTAGGGGATGACCTGCTGGAGATGAGCACTGTGGAGAGGGATCTGGGGGTTCTAGTGGACCACAGGTTGATATGAGCCAGCAGTGTGCCTTTGTGGTAAAGAAGGCTAATGGTACATTATAAAGAGTTGTGGCCAGTAGGTTGAAGCAGGTGATCCTGCCCCTCTGCTGTGCCTTGGTGAGGCCACTCTTAGAACACAGCTTCAGTTCTGGGTTCCTAGATCTCCTAGAAAGAGTCCAGTGGAGGACCACAAAGATGATAAAGGGCCTGGAGCATATCCCATATGAGGAATCATTAGGTAACTAGATCTGTTCAGCTTGGAAAAAAGAAGACTGATGGGAGATCTGATTAATGTTTATAGATACCTAAATGGAGGTGGGAGGCAAATGGATGAGGCCCTATTCCTATTTATCTCCATGTTTTAACTGTGGTTGTGACATTCATCTTCACAAAAATCTTTGAAAACAAAGAGCCCTTTAGCAACAACACAATTTTCTGCTCCTAATTTCCTCTCCTTTTATAACCCTGATTTTCTAATTTGTCTATATATAAAAATTACAAAAATAATTTTTTACAAAGAGGCTATTCAGCAATTTTCAAAAATGCTCTACTTTGCAAATAAGAATTGCAATGCAGATAAGACTGGTTTGATTGTAAGTCATTTAGGAAAGGATAAGCCCTGGCCACAGCTCTGGGAAGAATAGTTCATGCGACATCAATTTTTTTGGGAGGTAAGCGCAGATTCAATTTTATATATCCATGTAGACACACATAGTATCACTCTAAGCTTCAATTTTTTAATGATGATATCTTCCAATTTCTCAAGATTACTGCAGGACTAAATTGATTATCAGCTGGTGACTAAAACTTTACAATGATTATCAGGAGGATTTAACTCCAAAGGAGAAGGTTTGCCTTGTTCAGCTGCTCTTGCAGATATAAAACTTTCTGAAAATTATATGCATGCTTCCTCTTCCATTTTGAACAGAGAGCACTTGAGAGAGATACTAGAGTTTCTAGAGATGTGGATACTAATTCACATCTTATTGGCAGCTACTTAATGTTATCAGGTGTACTAGGTGAATCTTAATAAAGGATTAATGAAGACAGCATGTTTCTTCCTGCTTTTATTATTGCTCCATTAGAGTTTCAGTACATCACTTTTCTTTTTCTTTTTTTCCCTCCCATTTCCTCCCAGCGTATGAAAAAGCCCAGAGCAAAGGATATCATGGTGGTATTTTCCTACTTCCAAAATTTTCCTAATTCCAAAATTAAGCCCTATTTCCTTGTAATTTCCTCTTTCTCTCCGCTAGCTTTTGAAGTTGGATTCTAAATGGATTAGATCTCTCCTGGTTTTGGTGACAACTTTCATCTCACTATGAGGACAACATTTCTCCAAATCAGCAACAGGTACTGACACTGCAACTTCCATCAGGATGTGCTATTCTGTCTGGCAACTATGGCACACTTGCAGTAGGATTGTTCTCCAGCCTTCCAGTTATGCACTCTGTGCATACCACCTCTTTCTGCCACTTTGTTTCAGCTGTCATTTTATATCATGGAGCCACCATTTTTGGCAAGTTCATGATAATGCCTGATGAAAGGGTGTGGGTGACCCTTTCTGGTTTACCCAGAAGTTCACATTTTTGGCACCCAGTGTGGGGCAGTTAGCTGCCTTGGCAGGTTAGAGACATTTATTGCGAATCTCGCGCTTGTTAGGAAGCTTATCTGTACTGCAGGTGACGTACTCAAACATGGCCTTGAAGTCCAGGCATACAGTCAGTTTTTCTGGGATATCTGTAAACTTTTTTGGGTGCTGCCAGCTTGTTTTAGAAAAGAGAAAAAAAAGCTTTCTCTTTTAAAAGTTTTTTAAAGTCTTTTAAAGGGAATGCATTTCATGTTTTTTTCCCTTTTTATGTTCAAAATGTACTGGGACTTAATTAAGTTTGACCTGATCTATAGAGCTATAGGTATAGTTATACATTATAAATTAAAAATTCTGCTGGAAATACCTCCCTGGTTTATCCCACTCCTAGCTGGGACTGGATGAGTTCTCCGATGGCTACCAGAGCTGTTGGTGAAAGGACCATATTTGTGTGATTTTGGCTGATAAACGGAACTGGAGTGGAACTGGAAGTACCATAAAAATAAGATTAAAAAAAAAAAAAAGACAAAGACAAAGAAAAAAAATAGCCAGGTGGGGGAAAGAGATAATAGAGTATATTGAACTGTGTAGTTTAATGTCCTGGCACATCACAACCACAAAAATATGTGACACTGGTAGACACTGGTGCACAGTGCACTCTAATGCACTCGACTCACCCAGAGACAAAATTAATTTATATTTCTGGGGTGACTGGGATTTCTCAAGAGTTAACCATGTTGGAGGCTGAAATAAGCCTCACTGGTAAAGACGTGCAAAAGCATGCTATTGTGACTGGCCCAGGGACTCCATAGATACTTGGTATTGATTACCTCAGAAGGGGATATTTTAAGGATCCCAAAGGTTATCGATGGGCTCTTGGAATAGCTGCTGTAGATTTGTACTTTTTTTATCCCCAAAGGGAAGAGCCTGTGTCTCGTGACACGTGAACAGTTTTTATCTTTCCATCTGAGCAGAAAATGGAAAAATGCAAAGCAACGCAAAGTGCTCTGGGGTATGTAGTTCTTCTCTTCTGAGACAGATATACTCAGAAACATCGATGATCCATGGAGCTGGAGTATTAACTCTTTAACTCTCAATGCACTACATGATGCTACGATGTAGAATACCAATACCAAAAATCATAAAACCGTGACAATTATATCCACAGAGGCTGCAATTTTTGATGTTGTACACCCTTGCACTTTCAAACTGCGTCATGTTAAGGTGTTTGCTATGTCCTGAAATTGCTATGCATGCACAATTTCAGCGATCCCTTCATGTGCTCATTTACAAATTTTAAACATACATGAGCACACACAAGTGCATGTGAATACATTTATCATTTCTTTGTACACAGACACCCAATGTCTAAATGGTAAAACATGTATTGAAATGTCTGGGGCTTAAAAAATATATTTTCAGTGATGGGTGCTTTCAAAAATTACAGGCTGACCAGAAAAAAAGAGTTCTCAAACTAGCCTTTTAACATTTTGTTACTAATATTTAAGACTGTGAAGTCGAATTCTCATGTCACTGTTGGTCTGTGAGGTTATATGAATAACATAGCTCATCCAAGATCATCAGTCATGGTACTATGCACAAGAGTTTTCCTATCTTATCTATGAACAGAAGACTGGACTGTAACAGCACTTCTGCTTAGGTAGTCAGTTCATACTGACTATTTACAGTTGTTTTATCTGCAGTTCCTCCAGATATGACTAGCTTAGCAGAGATGAACAGATACTAGGCTGGCTCAGATGAGAAGAGCCCAAGCAGAACTCAGTGGAGTGGTATCAGGAGCCTGGAAAAGTGCCTCATGGTATTTTTCCCAAAAAGAACTGGTTTTCTCTAACTTGCTGTGTGGAAGGCATGGCCTACCAGACCAGGATGAGTGCTACTTCAGTTGCTCAAGAAACGAAGTGGCATTAGAAGAACTTGTTTCAGAACATGCACAGACATGAGTGACACAAGTATCTGGGAATCAAGCTAGTTTGGAGAAGGCTGGGATCAAGAGATCAGAGTGTCTGCCTACACAAGTTGGGCCACTGCTTTTGCAGCCTGGATTCTGTGCCCCAGATCACATCCTGATCCTGTCCTGAATCCTTAGCATATATTCATTTGTTTAGCTTTTATCAGACTTAGAAGATGAGAGGTCTGGATGAAAATCTTCGTTGAAGTAAATGTCAGTATTTCAATGGCTTCCAAGGAGACAAAATCTCATCAGGATACAATATCTCATCCAGACCTTCTGTTCAGATACTGACATTGGCTTACTGTCTCCCCAGTCCACAGACTTTAATGTTAGGGTATATTTGTTCAATGATTTCACTGGACATCACATAATTCACTGTAAAGGATGCTTGCCTTCTGTAGCTTTAGAAATAGTATCCACTTAGTTACCTTCCTTAGAATTCTTGTGACTAATAATATAAAAGGTATTTAATTCTTTTTTAGGTATATAACTGATCTTGGGATGAAATGGATCCTCTATTAGATGTATTTCTCAGGGAAAGAACTTAGAATACCAGATTAATCACCATGTATATAGTTAAGTGTAAATCTGAATGCACGTGATCTTGCAAAATTCCAAGATACCATCTCTTGATTATTTTACTCATTTGAAAGAAGGAATAGAACAATCTGCTGAATACCAGGGCTTGATTTATGAGTTCTATGTGAAAACAACCACAAGATTTTTGAACGCTAATGTGATTACGAAGCTTTCTTTCTTCCTAGAGCATACCCTTGATCAAGGAATCACTTAGTTTCAAGGAAAGATGGTATCTGTGGCCAAGTAATAAGAACAATATTTTGGAAATACAGTAAGCAAAACCTGTACAAATGAATATTAGGTGACCAAAAACAATATTTAGGGAAATAAAACCAATTAAATAATGCAGTTGGTCTGACCCTGGAGATCACTTCTTGTCACAGGAAAAAGCACCTTCGATGTGAGATGCAAAGACACCATGACGTTTAATGGAGAGATTTTAAAATTTTGCCTACATATCTTACATGAAATGATTCATCATCACTTTCCCCACAAAGCTATCAGCATAAACTTTGTGCTCTTATCAAAACTGTACAGATTGCTGCTCTGCTTTTTGAGACTCCTGTTTCTTGATATGAAACTTCCATGTTGCCCAAAGCTTAACTGTTTCTATCCCATCTTCTGTACACTGAGTAGTACATTTCAGCCACACAGGCTATTTGAATGATGCTGCATCGCTCATTTGCTTGCCTCCCACCATGGTTCAGCTCTCATCATCAGCTTCAAAAAATCACACAGCATGACATACTTTTTTGCAGTCACTCAGACTGCAGTGGTCAAGCTGAACAGTGAAAAGTATGCCAGTTCTTCTCTGGCACTGGGATCTTAGCAACTGCCAGACCCCCAAAAAGAAATAATCTTCCAATTGAAGACAGTTTGTGGTGGAATATGGTGATGGCATAACTGTTCAAACAGCTTTGTTCGCCTTTCAGAGCCAGAGTTTTCCACAGTCAAAGTCACTGATTATCAGCTCAGACAGTGCAGGAGGCTTTTTTTCCCCTCCAAGCTACAGGACATTGAGTTCCATAATTGTTTACAGTCAAATGCTTATGCAATTGTTAATTGCCTTCTGTAAGCTGCTTGGCGACTGGAGCAGGAGGAATGGTTTGATGAGTAAAGCTAGAGTCCAAAACACTGTGGAGCTTGCAGCAATAGGATCCCTGCTGATAAGAAACAAACACAACTGCTTCTGTGTCATTGTTTTTTTGGCTGTATCAGGCAAGTTTGGGAAAGTTATTGTCTCCTACCAGGCGGGGTAATGGGCAAAAACAATGTGCTAGTTCACCAGCTTTTCATCTCCAAACCAAGCACAAAGTCTGGCTCTCATTGCTATTCAAAATGATGTTAGTATGTCTCCATCTATGCTAATTTCAGTACTACAGTATCTGGCACAGGCAGGATTCAGGTTGCTTCAGGTTGCTGCTGAGATACACAGAATGAGGCTTGGAATAATTATATGATGAAGCCAAGACAGAAATGTACTGGGAACAGAGAAAGTGAAGAGAGAAGGGTTGGATTAAGACACAGAATGGTAGGCAAGTTTAGCTTTAACAAATAATAGATGTAGGTTGCCTCAAAAGTAATGCCACCTATTTATTTCCATGGAAAATACAACACATGCAAAGAACACAATAGCAGCAATTGGTACAGCAAATTCTCAGCTACAAAACACTGTTTTTCAAAACAACACCACCATACACCCTGCATTTGTGCCAGAGATGAACAAGAGCGTGCATGCCACACTGATAAAAATCTGCACCAGTGGAGATGAACCACTGTCACTGTCATAACTGCTGAAGTGCACTATTGACCACCTCACTGTGCTCACATCCACTGTTTGGTCTTCATAAATATTCAGTAGAAGTCAATGAATGTCAATAGATGTGACATGAAAAAATAGGAGGCATTACTTTTGAAGCGTCCTTTGTACATACAAGAATCCAGTGCTGGCATAGAATAGAGTTGCAAATTAAGACTACATTTTTCATCTTTATTTCTTTTTACTAAACTGCAAGGCAGTATTCAGTATGACAGAAACTCTTTTTGAAGATCAGGTAACTAGCTTTACTATTATACATCCAGAATCTTGAATTTCTTTAACAGATTTTTTTAATGTTTTCTTCTTTTAAAGAATCTTGTAATTTATGAAGGGACTAAGTAAGAATAAATTACAGAAAATGTAGGTGCTAAATGAGTCCTAAGGTACTTTATAATGGCAAGTTAATACAGGCTTATATTTAACATGATGATATTACTTCAAGAGTAAAAGATGTTTAAAAATATTATATCTCTTGCTGATGCTTAGCTAGATAATAAGACTACATTTTTAAAACACTTGCACATGATCTTAACATTAAGTAATTAGGTAGTTCCATTATTTTTGCAAATATATCATTATTCAGTTTCATAGCTTTAAGCACATTACTAATCTCATTACAAAGTTAACTAAATTCTGTGTAGTAATGGACATAAGTAAAGCAAAGTATTACTTCTTTTTAGAAACAAATTTTATTATTACCACTCTCACTGTAGAAAAAAAGATCAAATCTTATACAGCTTTGCTTAATTAACAATTCCATTAGTAAAATTTGGAAATAAAAATTAAAAGTTATCACAACATTCTTAAAAAACAATATTTTGTTCCACCTTTAGAGAAGACAAAAAAATTTAAAATTTTCAATATATTGCTTTAAAAAATGTAAATCAAGAGAAATGTATGCCCTTTGATTTATGTATTAATATTATAAAATCAAGTACATAATGTTTTTGAGCAATTACAGTGTACTTTGAAGGACATACATAGCTAGAAGAAGAAAGCAAATATGTTAAAATAACAGCAATTTTTATGAGACTGGATTGTAAAATGAAAAAACATTTATGTCCCAAGATCTCACAGAGAAGATCATTTTTCATTTCTATTTGTCTTTGTTTGCTTGTTCATTTGATTCTTCTATGGGAATTCTTGCTCAGAACAACCGAAAAGCCCATTTCAACCATGACGGTTTTCCAAATTGCCTGGAAATTTAAATCATTTGTTAATAATCCATAGAAAGTGTTTTTTATTTTATTTTATTTTATTTTATTTTATTTTATTTTATTTTATTTTATTTTATTTTATTTTATTTTATTTTATTTTATTTTATTTTATTTTATTTTAATTTTATTTTATTGTATTTTATTTTTTATTATTTTTTAGAATGTTGAAATGGCAGTGGAACAAATTTGATTTGAAAACTCCCAAACAAACATTTTTACTTTCCATTCGGACACTTGCCATAAGTAATCATTCAATTCGTTATATGGAGTTTCACCATTCTAATGACTTAGGTGGAGTCTGAGAACAAATACATTAGCAAAACTGTGCTGGCCAGTTAATCTACAGCATATTACACTAGTTGAAGAGGATACTTTGAAATACTCCCTTTTTGACAACTTCATTTCTGGATCATGGAAGTACTGAAATTAAATGCTGAACAAAATTCTGAAAACTTAAAGAACTTGGGACAAAATTCTGTTACCAGAATATGAATGTTTATTGCCCTTTCATCTACTTAGCAACTGTAGCTGGATGGAAGTAACTTCTGATATCTAAAGAAACATAATCTAAGAGTCTTTGGCACCAAATGTCTGTTGAAGTCAAAGGGAACAAGGCGCTTCAGGGCTTTCAAATCTTAAGTTAAGAGGTCTATGTCTCATCATTTTTCATGAATGTCTAATCCGTACAGTTTAAAGACATATAACCATAGTGAAAATCTGGTAGCTGGAATTTTGCTAAGATGTATGAGTTTGTTTATTCTTCCTTGGAACAGCTTTTGTCATAGTAAAAAAAAATATGATAATAATAAAATCAAACTAAAATAATAACTATAAAATGAACACCATCAACAACACCAACATTCCATTATTGATTAACTTAGTATACATACACTATGCAATTTTGTTTCTCTGTCTGTTTTCTGGATTATCTATTGTGGAGCCCACAGAAATTATGTTTAACTTACCTTTTCATATCAACTTCAGTATCTGTAGAAAGTAGTCATTATTGTACTGATTTATAGCAACAGCTTTATTGCCAATCTTAATGCAGTATTTTCCTTACTGCTTAATTGTTCTAGTAGTAGTTTAGCTATTAGTTTCTTAGTTTTGAAAATAGCAAACAGGATTTTTCTATTGTAGATGCTTGACCAATTAGTTCAGAATCTGTCTAATATTAAAAATGCAAATAAAGAGTGATTATATAATATAAAGTTTTGTCCAGACAGAATATACTTATAATTTTTTGCCAATGTGAGAATAAATTATGAAAGAAAATCAGGCTTTAGCTGGCACTCAACTATTAAAAGGGGTGGCTCCAAGATAACATGGATGAAAGCTAAACAGCTTCTAACATTTTCATTTGGACATAGCTATAAAAGCAGACCCTGGGGGAAAGAGGGGCAGGGGATAGCTTGCGCTGGCTTAATACGAAAAGATAAAAAAACAACAGTAAGTAGGTGTTCCTCTGTGGTTTGGGCTAATTTATAAAACATCAAAAGGATAGTTCATGAAACACTTAATTTTATTGCTGCATTAGATAAACATGAACATCTACGTAAGCAGGAAAACAAACAAGACAGTGTGAGGGAACAGTATTAAACACACAAAATTCAGCCTAATTATTATATTTTCGTATATCAAAACCATTGTAACAAGTGTATAAGTTGTATAAGTTGAAAATACTATGATAAATAATCTAAAATAAATGGCTCTGTAACTTTTAAATCACAGTGAATATTCTTTATTTTGTTGTTTCAAGAAACAGGTAGGAAGAAGCAGAAACTAACTTGATGAGAGTACAATCTTATTGGGAATTCAAATGCAGAAATATTAGAATCCTTCGATTTGCCTTAGACAACATAACTGAGGTAGGACCTTTATGGACCATGTATATTAATCGACTTGAAAAATAAGCTTCATACAATTTGCATGTTACAAATTGTCCATACAAGTGATGATATCTCAATTGTATGTTACAGGATTACTTTTTCTTAAAAAGAAGATATTTCTACATCAAAAGTAAGTTCACACAGAAGGAATGAATGAGGGAAGAAGTGCAAAACTCTCAAGTGTGCTGTGACTGATTTGAAGGAAGACTTGGGGATGCTGATGAATAGTACGGGCCTTTGTAGTAATTTGGGACTACTAATGTTTTTTGTAAGATTTATATCATCTTTCCTGCCAACTTCTTTTATATCCTTTTGCTTTAGTTTTATTAGTGGGACACTTTTCTTTTGACTCTCATGCCATTTATTAGCAAAGAAGACTTGCCACCTTTCCTCCTTTTCCTTTCCACTCCATTCCCCATAAATCCCAGTCAAGTGATCTTTTAGTTGTTCCTCATTACTGTTCCTACTGATTGGACAGTCTTAGTATTAATTTCTTCCTCCAATTGCTACAGCAGGATTGCTATTTATATGTCTGTCATACGCTGAAACCTCAGGGCCAAATTCCTTCCCATTAGCAAGCTGCCTTGTCCTATTTAAAAAAGGCATTTGGTGTCCTGCCTGTCTTCTAAATAGGTCTCTTGCTGGTTGTAGCTCCTGTTGGAAGCGTGTCTCTCTGTTCTGATTAGAGCCTACACTGAACATTTGCTAAGGAGGACCAAGACAAACTCTTATATGCACAGGGTAAGTCATGCATAAGATTGGCTCCCAAAGGCAGCAGTACAATCAGCAATAGTTTATGTACAAGTTAAACACACACTCAGAGGGGAAAGGGTTTTAAAAGGGTGTAAACACGAGCAAATAAGTAGGCACTTGACCTCCTTTCCTTGTAAAATTTTACTCTTCAGCTGTGGTCATGAGCTAAGTGACTTTACCTTCAAAATGGTTTCTTGAGCATTCATCATTCTGGGTTACTCTGATAATTTCAGTTGAAACAAAAGGAGTGGGATCTGGTGGATTTGGGTGAAAGGGTCTGTAATGAGCAAGCTGTTCCCTCTGCAGATCGCAAATGCCTCTCTGACTTCAAAAAAGGCATATGTTGGCTTTAGCTGGAACATGATCTGCATTCACTTAATAAGTGTTCAGCATGCCATAGTTTTTCTCTCAATGCTTCTTATTAAAGCTTTTCTACTCTGTTTGCATTTCTGTATGTACTCACACATATCTAAGGAAATGTGCTGCATAATTTGATAGTAAAATAACTATCACACTTCATTCAAAAGAAACAGCTTAGAATAAGTAGAAGAAAAACCCAAAACCTCGCTGCCCACATATCCTGTCTTCTGGGCTACCCTAAGATGAGAAGCTTTTGCTTTCTCTGGTTTTAATCACAAGCCCCAGTGGGGAGCTGAGAAAATTTCTGTGACAGAAGTTTCCTCTGCACTGCCGTATCTTCATGAAAAGTTTCAGTTTTGATGATTCATCATTTTCACACACACACACAAAAACACATTGTGTTGAAAGATTTCTGACCAGCCCTAGTAATGAATCCATCTGCTGCAGTCAGCGAACACAATTACGAGACAAATCACCCATCTTCAACGATAAAGCTGAGAATAGAACCCTGCTTTTTTCAGCTTGGGGAAAAGAAATAAAAGAGAGAGAGAAAGAGAGAGGAAACGAGAAAGAAAAGGCACAGACTGCTATCTTTTGATCTTAAGGAGCTTTTTACTATCCTCTATTAGCAGATCACTTATTCTACTCTCCGAGGCATGGCCCAGCTGTCAGAGACAGACATGATCTTATTCCCACACACAGATGCACACAGAGAAAAAGAGAGAGGGAATCTGGGTATGTCCTTTGTCTAATCTGTGATCATTAAAAATCTGATAACACTTCTGTTTGGGAATGAAGGTTAGACCCCACCTGCTAGTCATTCTGCCCAGGTATCTGCTAAACACTGTCTTCTTTATTCTCAGTAGTATGGCTAGGTAGCTGTTACATACCCGCTGTGCTCTGCACAAGAGACGGCTGCATATGAATGGGCAGTGAATTGCTCTCCCTTTGTGACTGGTCTACCTTACAATGCATCAGTTGAAAGCCTATCGCTTCTGAAAATGATAAGAAAGTAAAGAATGTTATTGAAAGATCAAACCTGAGGCCAGATTTTGCCTGAAGTCTAAACTGCTTTATGAGCAAAACACTGAGGTTCAGGTAATCGATGTTCAATGTCCATTTCTACCTCAGATTTCTTTCAGCCCACTGGGGACACCATTTAATTTAGCTGTTTGCTGTAAAACAAAGATTGTGCTCATTCTGCCTCTACCCTCCAGCCTCTCCCTGGTCTTCTCTATTTACACTGTAAGATCTTCAAGTCAGGGAATTTAATGTGTTTGTACAGCACCTTGCACATGGGGACCTGTTTCCCACCTGGGGCCTTTACACATCTCCCCCCAGAAAACTCACAGAAAATGGTTGGAAATGAGAAATTAAACGCAGAAATTGGCAATGCTTGCACCAGTATAGAGAGAGTTAACTCCTTCTAATTCACTTCTTCTCTCCCCAAAATACAAATATTCCATTTTAGGAGACCTGGCTTATTGGGATGGTGTGGAAACCAGGTTAAAAAAAAAAAAAAAGAACGAAAAAAGAGACATAATCACAGAGTAGATACCACCTGCCTGGACTTCTCCATGGGAATGACTGATCTGACAATTATAGACTTCAGGTACCTTGAGGAATCATCTTTCCAAACTACTGCCAGGTGAAAAAGACTAGTTCTGGTCTGATATCTAGACAGTCTAAGAGTTATTTTTGTCCTTGAAACCTAATAGTGGGTTATTGGTAATTACAGGAAAAAAAATAACCTAGGAAAAAAAAAAAGAGTGGGATGTCTTTTTTTTATTTCTTCTTTATCTGTTCAATTCTACAAAAATACTGAGTCGCTATAAGATGCCACTTTAAGGAGGCTCTACCCCACTAGTATTTCAAATTAAATGATACCTGTTCCATGAAATACTCTTTTTATCTTTTTTTTTTCTTAAAATCTTAATGTTTATATTACCGTCTTTAAACTGCTGTGGAAAACTGCTACAACACTGTTCAGAAAAATGGCTCTGTTTTACACAGCAGTTCATTTCTCTCAAAAGGGAGGGGGAGATATGTCTGCAATACAGAAATGAAAGCTGAGAGGTGATGGGAGAGGAAAAACATCAGCTGAAAAGAAGGAAAGTGAGGAGGAAAGGTTAGGAGAGAAGTGAAAGAAAGTACTGTACAAAGAATGGGAGAACAGGATCACAAATGTCCTGCATGAACTTGATATAATAGAACTATAGAACTACTAGAATTCGAAGATCATCTAGTTTAAAGGTCATCTAATCCAGCTCCTCAGCAATCAACAGGAACATTAACAGTTAGATCATGTTGCTTAGAATCTGGTTCAGCCAGACAGGGAAAGGGCTGTCTTTTATTTGGCCTAAGAATTTATCCTCAGTGCATTCCAGGAGCCTCTTGGATAGCCTGCAGCTCACCGTGCTACTTTTCCAGCACATTTCAGGTTGGTTGAAGTTCCTCAGCAGGATGAGACCCTGTGATCATGATGGCTTCTGTAGCTGGAGAAAGAAGGCTTCAACAGGCTCTTCTTGAACCTGATCTATAGCAGATACCAATAAGTATCCCTTTCTTGCTTCAGCCTCTGATTCTCACGCATAGGCTTTCAGGTTGCTCATAGCCATTTCAGGCACAGTTCTTCACATTCTTTTCTTTCTTGATGTAGAAGACAACATTTACTCTCTTCCTTCTTAGCCTGTCCCTTCTGAACAGCTGCCAGCCATCAGTAGCCACACTCCAGTTATGTGAATCATCCCACCAGGTTTCAGTGACAGCAACTACATTATGTTTTTCCAGCAGCACCCTGGCTTCCAGCTCCTTCTGTTTGTTTCCTAAACTGCATGCTTTAGTGCACTTCAGCTGGCCAGCTGGCCTTATCATCTTCTTAGAGAATACCTTTTAAAATATTTTCCTTGACAAGATGTCTTAGAGTGACCATTCTAGATAACATCTAAACATTATATTTAATTTTATTTAGGAATGGGAACAAATGCAACTGAGAAGGACTGTTTTTAGTAGGGCCAATGGCTCCCACAGGCTTTTTAAGCTAACCAGAACAGGCAACAGACATCTGGGTTCCTTTTTGGATAGCAAGGAGAAATGGACTACCAAATAAAACAAAATAAAATACAATAGAAGAAAATCCTGGAAAAAAAAAACAAAAACCCTCTTTAATAGTCTACCAGTACAATTTATTAAATTGATGAGCAACCTAAATCCATTGGTATCTCTGGTAACACTAAGGGAGAGTCAAAATAGGTACAGGTTGAAGCTCCTTGTTGGATAGTCTGCAGAGATCTCAATTTCAATGGGAGATACAAGCCTATTTATTACTGAATCAGGCCTTTATTACTGTACATCTTAAATAAAAAGTGTGACATGAGGAGCGATGAGATAGCAAAGAGGACTGTGCCAGAAGATTTATGAAGATAAGTAGGAGGCTGTGGAAGCTGGGGGAATCAAAAGCCTGATTCTGAAGCAGGCAGCAGAGGGCTTTAGCAAGGATATCTGCTCTTCATCCTGTTTCACTTGCACAGACACTGCATTTTTTTTTAATTTTTTTTTTTTTTTTTGCTGAGCTGCCTAGTGTTGCTTCAAACTATCTGAGAAACCAGTGGCATTCAGGGCAAATTACATCTAATTTACTGTACAAATTGCCAAACTATCAGACCCAGCAAATGTGTTTATTAAAAACCAGAGGCATAGGCATGGGTCACATCTTTGTGGCACATGATAATCAGACAGAGACTAAGCCTACTAATATGGTAAATTGCATTTGATTTTTCATGCTGGAAAGGTTACCAATAGGGCTCCTTCATCCTTGCTTTCACTATCCTGACGTATACGTAGCTCAGAAGGGGGTGATTGCCTATTCCAGTACTGTTGAATTATTTTGGGATCTCAGTTATTGACCCACACTCACGATTAGGACTGAGTAAACATTTCTCTCAATTTGTAACTCATGATGTTTCCTAGCAATGAAGATGTAACTATGGAAAACTGGGATCAAGCTGGAATATAACTGTTTGAATGGCTATGCCTCTTCAGAAACTCTACTCTTACCTTGAAGTGGAGAGTAGAATGAGGGCTGGTGAGTAGAGGCATTCTGGAATTTATAGCAGTATCCAAATGAAGGGTTGACAATGATGAACATACAAAGCTGTTAGAAGCAGTTTTGCTATTATCTAGCTAATTTCTCTGTTTTCTTCTGCAAAAACAGATAGGAAAAAAAATTGTAATTTTTAATATATCTAATATATTTTAGTATATTCTTAAAATTGTCTAATTAAAAGTGTAAAATTAAAAATGTGTTATAAGGGACCAACAAATAAATTATGAATAGCAAATAATCTGGGACTTGATGCTGAGCTTAGGAGGCAGGTCCTTGACTGCAGGTCAAGGAGTACAAGGAGTCTAGGCAAATTTTTCTCTCTTATAAAGATAGAAGATGAAATCAGTAACTGTTTTGTTTAACTCAAGAATTTATTTTATAGATTTTAGATAAATAATCAACTTCTGTTTAGGAAAGTAATGCATCTGAATTTTTATACAAAAATTTACAAACATATATATAATATATACAAAAACATATAAATATACAAAATAATAAATGACATATAAATATACTATATATATATATAAATATACAAAATAATAAATAACATATAAATATACAAAAACAAAAAAAAATATTTCTAAACAGAATATAATTTGGTAAAAACACAACATATCTGGACTATGGTAGTTCACCAAATAAAAAACTCAGAATTAAGTGCCTATGATAGAGACTAAATATAGAAAATAAAACAAAAATATGCAGGCAAAAAAAATAAAAAAGAACAAACAAATTAGTTTTTAATTCTTGTTTTTCACATCAGAAAATAAACTGGGAATGACTCATTAATCCGGATTCTTCGTGGCTTGGCATATGGAGGTCCAAATTGGAAGCATTCACATATGCTACATAAAATAATTAATTTAACCTCGATTGCAGACCAGTATTGGGTTTTGTGATTGGAAATTAATCAGTTGGTTGGAATTTATGTTCAAGACATTGCTTAGGTGGATCATCTTACCCTAAGTCTAGTTCCATTATTTACTGATCTCCTTTGTTTAAGAAACCTGTCTCACTCCAAAGTCCCAGTCTCTTAACACTCTACTTCTAGATAAGAATTTTACTGTTCAGCAGAAACTAAGAGGTGGACAGTGTCATTCGAAATGGAAAATGAGTGGACACGATTTTCCATATTGATTGGAGATAATATCTGAAATGGATGAAAACTTGCAAAGTAATTTTTGTTGAAAAAAGGGAATATATATGCAAAATGAAAAGACCTGTAGCTTTAATGAAATAAACAACTATATAGCAATTTATGTATTATTTCATATCTACCTTAGTATCAAGGGACAAACTTGCAACTAGAAATGCTATTCTTCACACTACCATGGTGCCAAATAATTATATGGACCACTGTATAATTATTTATGTTCAAGATTCTCTTCAAAAGATTGATTTATTCAGAACCGCAAAGGCTATACTTTTGATTCTAAAGGTCTTTGTTTCAAAATCCACTTATATAATAACTGCCATCTTGACTGACATTTAAGGCTTGAACTATACATAGTCAAGCTGAAAGCATAAGCTGTTATAGCTTGAGCTCAGGTTCCAGATTTTGTTTGTTAGGGCTGGAAGAGACCCAGAGCATCTGCAGACAGAGTGTACAGGGAGGCATATAGCACGCATTCTCCAATATACTATGATTCCTGTGATCATGAATTTCGCTGAAGCATGGTTAAACACCCTGTAGGCATCTACAGTTCCTATTTGTTTTCACTGAGGTAGGAAAACAATATTTATATTTTTTATTTTTCTTTTTCAGAAAATCAGAAGTTTTATCAACTCCACATTTTTAAAATATTTTTTACAGTAACTGTAGGGAAAATTCATCTTCCAGACAGTGAGACTCTGAGAACTTAAATATTTAGTGTAAAATCATAAGGTGAAAGATAGACAGAAGTGTGAAATTTCATCACGATTGTGATGCAAATGATGTATAATGAATGAATGTGCTGCTTCTGTGAAAATATGAATATTTGCAATGCTTTTTGATTAAGTTTTTAAAGCAACGATGACCACTTATGTGCCTGTGTGTTCTGATGATTCAAAAGCTCAGTTTGTGGAGTTTTCTGGGAAGCTGTGACCTGTTATTGAAAACATAGCAGGGATTAGTTTACAAGTTAATCAAATTTACAAATTTATACTTTGTGCAATTTCTAAAATTTGCGCATAGAAAAAATCTGTTCTGATTTATACACATCCTTCTCATCCAGAGAAATCAAGGTCAACTTTTATCAGCCAGAGTTCAAAACTGAGGTGTCACGGGAACACTGTAAGTATCAAAACATCTTTGTGTAGAAAGATTGAAAAACTGGAAAGTGATTATGTGTACAAAATTGAGTACATTGGCACTAAATATAAAGAAAACTGTCAATGTGGTTTCTCTTTATTGTAATCATATTCTATATGAAATTTCCATTGAAAAAAAAGTAGGATATTAATTTAATAAATATCTCTTTAATAGAAATGTGTGAACTGAGAACATGAATTGTTTCCAGACATATCCAGATCTGAATTTTACCTATATCTTTGTACAAAATTAAATTAAATTAAAAATTAAAAACAAACAAACAAACAAACAAAAACAACTTGTTTTTCTCTGTATGAGAAATATCTGTAAACTTTCTTTGATGTAGTACAATGTTCTCATTATCTATTTTGATCTCCCACAGGACTTGGAGCACTGAAATAACCTGTGAAAGCTGACTTAAGCATTTTTTCTCTACTGGAGTTCATTGTGGTCACTGTTTGAAATGCAGCTACTCTGATGGCTGAATGTTGGAACACATGTTGGCATCTGAAGAAAATACTTTGAAGAGAGTAGCATCCCTGGAAAAGTCCCCTTTGGCTGACACTTTTGTAAAGTAAGTCAATAGTTCAGTATTTTTGTTAAATTTCTCTGACATAAAAAAGTCTGTTTCTTTTCCAGCAGTTATTAATATCTTTTTCTAACCTATTTGCTTTTTTAAAATCCTCTGTTCTGTTCCATAAGTCAATAACCTGCTCTTAATTAAACATGTTTAAAAAAAGAATGCCACACACAGAAGAATGATGCTGTCAATGCTATGAGACTATCTCATGTGTTTAGGCAAAGCAGGTCTGCCTAGAATCATGTTAGTTTGGTAGTCTGTAGTATGTTAAATAGTGGATGGAAAAAAATTAAGCTTTCAGCTGTTGTTTGCGCTATGAGAAGTTTTCTGTCTATAAAAGCAAATTCAGGGTCTAGATATATGCAATGCTGTCACCACTATCACACAACTGACCAGCTTTTTTTTAGCCTACTTCTAGTTTTAGCTCTCTAGCCAAGGTCTGCATTAACACTTTTAATAGGCATTGCACACCTGTAGGACTAGACGATGAAGATGGCAAAATTTACTTAATGTCTTACTTGAAGGTTCTAGATACAGCTGTGATGAAAAAGGATTGAGAAATCATTGAGAAATCACAAGAACAGTACCAGTATCCTGGATTATGTAGACTTCCAGGTTTCTGTCAAATTGAATTTCATAGGTGTGTAGTCAATCTCTCCTGGCTATGGAGCTGCAGCAGAATTTTGTACCATCTTGCTCTGTGATATAGATGATGATATTCCACTGATACGTAGGATGTGAATTAAATTGGCTGGTAGAAATAAGTATCATTTCCACAGCATAACTATACATGCGGCTCTCAATGACAACAATATTATAACTAATGTACTAGCAAACTGTACAAGACCTAACCATGATGCTTTTTATTTTCCAGGTGTCTGAACTCAGCCAGACTCATAAATCATGATTGTTGGACTCTGGAGAGTTTCTTGGTAACTCTGCCATATAATGATGCCTGACAAAGTTAATTTTCCTTTTTAAAGACCCATGTTTTACATAGGAAATTGGTTCTATGGAAGGTCAGGTTGTACCTATCTTGATGCTAGATACTAGGAGTAGTATTAAGGCTGCATTTGGAGGTTGTGGCTGACAAGAATCAAACTGTGCATCTCCAGAGCTCTCTGCATGTTTTCATTAGGATCACTAGCTCTGAAGGATTTCTAGATGCATGGAGCTTAAGATGGGTGTACAAAATGCACAACAATCCACTAATTGCATGCATTAATAAATAAAAATAATAAATAAATAAATAAATAAATAAATAAATAATAATAGATAATTAAAGATCGAAAGAAGACTATTCTCAATATTTAATGGAGAGGTACTGTAAAGCCATAGTTTTCTAATACCAACATGCTCATTCTCCAAAAGGTGAATGCTACTTTTTTGCCTGTTCAGCCCTTTATTTATATGTACACAATGATCTAAGGATATCTTCTAAGGATGAATAGTTCAATTGATTTGATAGCTACATCACTGTAAGTGAAGAATGCTTATGCTTGTCTAAGTTTGTAAATGATTGTTAGTAAGACACTCATGTTATACAATATGTCCTTCCAGTATGCACTGCTGTTTATAGCCACCTCATGGCATCCTGAAGAACAACAAATAGTAGACCTTGACTTGCATGGCAATATATTGCAAACCAATGTCACAGTGCCCTAGCAAAGTCCAAAGGCAGCAACTTTACACATATTCCAACTGTTTCTGGATTTTGATTCTTTTGTTCTATTCCCTATGTTTACCAGTACTACTTTAGTAATGTTTTGGGTTGTAGAAAGTTTTAATAAAGTCATACAAGGCTAACAGCTTAAAAGCAATATCTGACAATTATCCACTTAGGGGGTTAGAAAACAGCCTCGAGAATCTAAACTACACTATCAATCATATCTTTGTTATTTAATGGAGAGGTACTGTAATTTAGTTGTTTTGACTGTCATGTAATGGGCCACAGTAAATTCACTTGAGAAGACCAAAGACAGGATATATACCACTGTTAAGGGCTCTGAGGGTCCTAAATTTATATTTTCCTGTAATGCTAAAGAGGTTTTTCCTCTCATTTTCCATTCCAAAGCCTAAATTCTTCAGACTGAATAAACCATAACTCATAAATTCACTGTGACAAACAAGGAGGCGAGTGTATGTACATGAAATATAGATTTAATAAATATTCTTCATATATGGGGAAACTGCTGCTATGTGTATAGTCTACTAGTGTCCTGTTATGGACCTTTCACAAAGTATGACAGGCAATATGCCACATTTTTTTTTTTGTAAGGCTGCTAAGAACTGACTTTGTTAACTCATTTTAATACTGCTTTTTTTCCTAATACTAAAACTTTCAGGTCATGGGAATAGTAGAGTGACACACCTTAAAATCAAAAGATTGATTGCAAGTTCCATTCAGTGCTTGAGTAAAAGTTGAAATATTTCATGTATTAACCAAATCCACTTAGAAATGCCTAGTTCCAAAGTTTTCTCAGCTTATTAACTCTCAGGTCTACATGCATGTTTTAATTATTAATGCAAGAATTAAACAGTGTGGCTGTTCTGGACTGTTGAAGCTCTGCCAGTTAGCTCTACGTGCCTGTCTATCTAGTTCTAAGACTGCAGCCTCAAATTTCAGACTCTACTGAAATAAGAAAATAGAGATCTGTTGTCCTCTTCCAGACTGTAAGCCTTCAGCTGAACTATTCAATAATATGATTTGTATGTCTTGTGCTCCTATCATCATGCGTTATTATTGCACAGTTAATCATAGTGACTATAGTGAAGAAGATAGAGAACTGAGTAGATGCGCTTGAAAATACTGTTTCTACATTACAAACATTTTAGTAGTATCATATCAAAATTTTTCACAAAAATATCTTCAACAGTTATTTTTGTTTGAAAGAACACCAGGATCATAGGATAATCCAATACAACATTAGGGGTTTTTTTTGTTTGTTTATTTATTTGTTTTGTTTTGTGTTATTTTGATTGCTGATTTAAATATTTAACATTTTTATCCAGATAGTTTTTATTTATTTATTTTTCCTATTGACGCGAATAAGGAGGAAAGCAAGAAGTCATTCTTTACAGCATCGGAAGGCTTTAGCAAAGTGTTTCGTTCTGTAGTAATCATGTCTTCTTGCCACAGATGTGGGAAAGTTTAGTTTATGGAGCATTTTTTGAATAAATATGTCTGGAAACAATATTTTTACTTTTTTTCAATGTATAAACATATTTGACGCAAATCAGTGTTGCACTTATCCAGTCATTTTCTTACTCACTTTATCCTTTAGGTAAAAACTGTAAAAGAATGAAGGTTTTTTTTGTATTCTCATTTTATGTTAATTTTTTTCAAATTATACATCACATACCAGTGCCTGCCTGTAAAGAACAGGGATTAATGTGGAGTTCAAAACGTGCCAGTGATTGACTGTGTATTATAGCTGGAATATTTTAAAAGCTGTCTCATTCTAATTAGCAATATGAAAGATTCTTTACCTGTCTTGACTTAACAGAGCGATGATTGCAGAAGAGGTTACCATTAATGTAAGATATAAGAAGGACTAATCACAAATGAGTAGAACAGTGTGTCACCTTACAAGTGCTATGATGATTTACCATCAGAATGCTATTGTCTGTCTCTTTTCATCATCCTTTTGGTGTGAAAAAAATCCATATAAAAATATGGTGTCTGATTAAGTAACCCAAGCACACATCTTTAAAATAAATCTGTCTTCTGAAAAAAATAAAATAAATAAATAAAAAGAGGCTTAAAAAAAAGTCCTACAGCTCTCTTTGTGTAGTATTAAGGACACTTATCTTATTCACAAAGCCATTTTTTTTTCCTCTGGAATATAGACATTAAA
The DNA here is from genome assembly GCF_038088225.1 of Cyrtonyx montezumae. NCBI lineage: Eukaryota > Metazoa > Chordata > Aves > Galliformes > Odontophoridae > Cyrtonyx > Cyrtonyx montezumae. The sequence goes on from NW_027071992.1 coordinate 17,860,895, forward strand.
GATATTACAATTTCCAATCTGCTTGCAGTATAATTGATTCTTTGATGTCCATTTTCTGTATTACAAACATTAAACAACTTGTCTGCAGGTCAGTAGCAATTTTTATTTTAGTGGGACTTTGTATTATTTTTTTCCATGTATTTGATGTGAAGTTTCATTTATTTACAAATATTTATTTTCATGACTAGTGTATGACTCCAAATTCTATGTTCAATATAAAGGAATAAGACTTGCATCTGACCTAGATGGGTTATTCTCTGCTTTTCTTACATCAGGAAGATATAAAAACATTGCAGGAACTTATAGCTGAAGACACTTAGAAACTGGAAAAATAAAAATGTACAACTATTTTTAGATGGAAAGATTAGTCTGGAAAAACAGAAAATTATGAACATCTTTTGCATCTTGTTAAAAGGAAAAACACTGAAACATTTTCTGTCATGAGCAAGATGAAGTCAGCATTTTGAGAGGTCTTTTCCTTATTTAAAATGAGCAGAGGAAAAAGTTATGTTTCTATCTATTTAAACTTTAATATTTTTTCTTGACCTTAAGTTCTTTTCAAAATGTACTTAATATATGAATAAAATAAAATAAAATAAAAATAAATATATGAAAAAATATCTGAAATAAAGTTGTTTTTATTTTTTTATTTTAGTTTAGTTTATTTTCATTTGGCAACACTGGATTGGGATCCTTGAAACATTTATTTCCAAAAAGGTTCTGTCATGACATTTCATATTAATTCTAAATATTCCATATAAAAATGTGAAAATGAGATATACAAGAAAGAAAAAAAACACCAATTCATTATAGTGAATTTTTCTTTTAATTATGTGGTTATTCTTGTTTGCTTTTTTTGCTTTGATTTTAGGACTATTTCTAGATGTCTACTTTCTCTATTTTTTTTCTTTACTTCTAAATGATCAATATGTTTTTCAAATAAAATAGCCATATCTTATTGTATTTGAAGCTTGCAAGCTAAAATTTTGGGTTGAAGGAAATCAAATATTATTCACTATTAAACTATCTCCAAAAGGGAAAATAGAATTTTATTTTATTTTATTTGAAACAAACTTGGTAGTTTCTTGGTGAAATAAGATGCTATTTTGCATGATGACAGGAAAGGATCAAATATCTTGCTTCTCAATCTCTGTAAACAAGAAATCTTGTTATCAGAAAATTAGTGCTAACACTAGCAGGATTTACACACCTTTTTTTTTTTTTTACCATTTTTTGGTCTATATTCACAGTATTTTCCTTTTACTTTTTCATCTATCTAAAGAACGATATTCTATTGTGGATCTTGGAAGACTGTTCTAGGACTCAGATAGAGACAGTAGAAGTAACTCAGATTTCCTGAAAATCAAAGTCAAGATGTTTTTAAGAAAATTTCTAGGATATCATCAGCTGTAACCAAAGCAATGTGGGAATCAATCAAGAGAAGCTGGAAGCCAGCATACTGCTGGAAAACTTCAATGTAGCTGATATCACTGAAACCTGCTGGGATGATTCCCATGATTGAAATGTGGCTACTGATGTCCACAAGCTGTTCAGAAGGGACAGGCAAGGAAGGAGGGGAGTACATGTTGCCCTCTACATCAAGAATGTAAAGAGCTGTCCCTGAAGAATGGACACAATCAATTTGAAAACATATGGGAGAAAGTTAGAGATAGAGGCATCAAAAGGAACCATCTGTTTGTTGTTTACTACAGGCTGCCTGATCAAGAGGAGCCTGTTGATGAAGCTTTTTTCCAACAGCTAGGGGCATTATATTCATAGACTCCTGTCCTTTTGGAGGACTTTAAGCACCCTGACATCTGCTGGAAAAGTAACAGTGAGCTGCAGGCGGCTCCTGGAATTTGTTGTGGTTAAGTTCCTGAGCCTGGAAGTAGACAGCCTTATCAGAGGTGATGCAATGCTGGACCTGTTGGTCACCAGTGCTGGGAAACTGATTGGTGACATCAGAACTGTAAGCTTTCTGGGCTGTAGTATCTATCCTGTGGTGGAGTCTTGCAAATACTGTTTCTCTATAGCCACATTCAGTGATCTGTATTTACTTGCACAGAGAATCTTGCAGACATTCTGTAGGTATTATGGTTTTGATTTTGAAGTTCTCCAGGTGTTTCTGCAGGTATTTTGTCTTGTATTCCAGATCACACAAGAGTACAAGTCCAGTTTCCAAGCCTGTCATATGCCATGTTAACACCATTCAAACACCAAGCAAGGCCTTGCATCTAAATCCCTTCAATAGATGTGGCAGGGCTATTGAAGATCATGGCCAATTTAAAATATTGCCTGTTAAACTCCCTTTCTGATATCTCCTCTTTGGAAGTACCATGAGAATATGGTGAGTGGCTTTCTAAGGTTAGGAAGCAAATTGATTATGAACTACAGTTTTGTCTACCAACAATTTTTAATATGTAATCTTGTCATGAGTGAACTGAAGTCATTAATAATACAGTAAGCAAAATGTGCTACAGTTAACCTTAAATTATAACTTACAAAGAGCATTCTTGCAGTTTCTGCTATGATTTATGGGCTCAGTTTATTCTATGCAAATTCATGCACAGTTTCTAATAAGAGGGAGGAGGAAAGATAAAAGAGCCCTGAATATTTTATAAGCTTTTTCCACTTACCTTAATTTAGAAATATGAAGCTGAATATGTAAGTAGAGAATAATTACCTATTACTAATCTCCCACATAGTTTATCTATTTCAGCCCTGAACATCCTGAGCAATGCAAAACATAACTGTTTTACTACCTGTACCACTGTAAATATGATAATTAGGCATACTTCAGTGCTAGTTTTTGCTGATACATTAGAAGATAGATACTGTAATATAAGCAAGCAGTGCTGTGCTATTGTTTTATATCCCTTTTAAAAAATAATATGCCTGCTGTTCTGTATTTTGTTCATTGGACACAATAAAGTTAACTTTAAAGAGGTTGGTGCCCTACATATGTTCCTTGAGTGTGCTTTTCCAGATGCAGCCCTTCAGTTTTGGAACTACTGTAACACATTTGATAATGTCTTAAAGTCAATGTGAATGTCTTCAGCAGAACTTTTCTCTGTAGTGGGAGCACTTCAGGCAATTGGATTTTCCCATTAACCACTCTCATTGGAGACCCTGACCCATAAAGTTATTTAGGTACCCATGTTTTATTTTAAACAACTCACTCTAAAAGGGCAATGTACAAGTTGTCGAGCTCTAAAAGAGCAGTATGCATACCCTGTTCCAATCTTCTCTTCCCTTTCACCAGCTACTAAGGTATGTCTGATTATCTCTGAAATTAAAATACTAAATTAATTAATGAGTCTAGAGGTTACATGTCAAATATGTCTCACAACTCATATTCTTTTTTGGAGGACAGCTGTAGTCTGAAACTCATTCTGTGTGTGAGTTTCATCTTGTGAGAAAACAGCAGAAGGGTAAATGCTGTGGCTTGAATTTAATGTCCAAAAATTTGAGGCAAGCTGCCTTTTACTTACTCGTTATTGGGTCATGCTGATAGGAACTAATGGGGCCCATTTATGGTGTTTGACTGATTATTTGATTAATTGAAGAAATACACTTTGTAATCCAATGCTCTATATTTTTTTTCCAGAGAATCTAACTTCTTTTTCAATCACCATGAAAAATTTGAAGAATGTTTAATTAATCATCTAAGCTATTGGTCTTTAAATTATCGCAGAAGGAAGGAAGGACAGAAGGAATCTGAAGTAAGGAAGGAATAGGAAGGAAGGAAGGAATTTGGAAGGAAGGGAAGAATTTGGAATTTGGAATTTGGAATTTGGAATTTGGAATTTGGAATTTGGAAGGAAGGAAGGAAGGAAGGAAGGAAGGAAGGAAGGAAGGAAGGAAGGAAGGAAGGAAGGAAGGAAGGAAGGAAGGAAGGAAGGAAGGAAGGAAGGAAGGAAGGAAGGAAGGAAGGAAGGAAGGAAGGAAGGAAGGAAGGAAGGAAGGAAGGAAGGAAGGAACTCGGAAGGAACTCGGAAGGAAGGAAGGAAGGAAGGAAGGAAGGAAGGAAGGAAGGAAGGAAGGAAGGAAGGAAGGAACTCGGAAGGAAGGAAGGAAGGAAGGAAGGAAGGAAGGAAGGAAGGAAGGAAGGAAGGAAGGAAGGAAGGAAGGAAGGAAGGAAGGAAGGAAGGAAGGAAGGAAAAAAGGAAGGAAGGAAGGAACTCGGAAGGAACTCGGAAGGAAGGAAGGAAGGAAGGAAGGAAGGGAAGGAAGGAAGGAAGGAAGGAAGGAAGGAAGGAAGGAAGGAAGGAAGGAAGGAAGGAAGGAAGGAAGGAAGGAAGGAAGGAAGGAAGGAAGGAAGGAAGGAAGGAAGGAAGGAAGGAAGGAAGGAACTCGGAAGGAAGGAACTCGGAAGGAAGGAACTCGGAAGGAAGGAAGGAAGGAAGGAAGGAAGGAAGGAAGGAAGGAAGGAAGGAAGGAAGGAAGGAAGGAAGGAAGGAAGGAAGGAAGGAAGGAAGGAAGGAAGGAAGATTCGGAAGGAAGGAAGGAAGGAAGGAAGGAAGGAAGGAAGGAAGGAAGGAAGGAAGGAAGGAAGGAAGGAAGGAAGGAAGGAAGGAATTCGGAAGGAATTCGGAAGGAAGGAATTCGGAAGGAAGGAATTCGGAAGGAAGGAATTCGGAAGGAAGGAATTCGGAAGGAAGGAATTCGGAAGGAAGGAAGGAAGGAAGGAAGGAAGGAAGGAAGGAAGGAAGGAAGGAAGGAAGGAAGGAAGGAAGGAAGGAAGGAAGGAAGGAAGGAAGGAAGGAAGGAAGGAAGGAAGGAAGGAAGGAAGGAAGGAAGGAAGGAAGGAAGGAAGGAAGGAAGGAAGGAAGGAAGGAAGGAAGGAAGGAAGGAAGGAAGGAAGGAAGGAAGGAAGGAAGGAAGGAAGGAAGGAAGGAAGGAAGGAAGGAAGGAAGGAAGGAAGGAAGGAAGGAAGGAAGGAATTCGGAAGGAAGGAAGGAAGGAAGGAATTCGGAAGGAAGGAATTCGGAAGGAAGGAATTCGGAAGAGGAAGGAAGATTCGGAAGGAAGGAATTCGGAAGGAAGGAAGGAAGGAAGGAAGGAAGGAAGGAAGGAAGGAAGGAAGGAACTCGGAAGGAAGGAACTCGGAAGGAAGGAAGGAAGGAAGGAAGGAAGAACGAAGGAAGGAAGGAAGGAAGGAAGGAAGGAAGGAAGGAAGGAAGGAAGGAAGGAAGGAAGGAAGGAAGGAAGGAAGGAAGGAAGGAAGGAAGGAAGGAAGGAAGGAAGGAAGGAAGGAAGGAAGGAAGGAAGGAAGGAAGGAAGGAAGGAAGGAAGGAAGGAAGGAAGGAAGGAAGGAAGGAAGGAAGGAACTCGGAAGGAAGGAACTCGGAAGGAAGGAAGGAAGGAAGGAACTCGGAAGGAAGGAAGGAAGGAAGGAAGGAAGGAAGGAAGGAAGGAAGGAAGGAAGGAAGGAAGGAAGGAAGGAAGGAAGGAAGGAAGGAAGGAAGGAAGGAAGGAAGGAATTCGGAAGGAATTCGGAAGGAATTCGGAAGGAATTCGGAAGGAATTCGGAAGGAAGGAAGGAAGGAATTCGGAAGGAAGGAAGGAAGGAAGGAAGGAAGGAAGGAAGGAAGGAAGGAAGGAAGGAAGGAAGGAAGGAAGGAAGGAAGGAAGGAAGGAAGGAAGGAAGGAAGGAAGGAAGGAAGGAAGGAAGGAAGGAAGGAAGGAAGGAAGGAAGGAAGGAAGGAAGGAAGGAAGGAAGGAAGGAAGGAAGGAAGGAAGGAAGGAAGGAAGGAAGGAAGGAAGGAAGGAATTCGGAAGGAAGGAAGAAAGGAAGGAAGAAGGAAGGAAGGAAGGAAGGAAGGAAGGAAGGAAGGAAGGAAGGAAGGAAGGAAGGAAGGAAGGAAGGAAGGAAGGAAGGAAGGAAGGAAGGAAGGAAGGAAGGAAGGAAGGAAGGAAGGAAGGAAGGAAGGAAGGAAGGAAGGAAGGAAGGAAGGAAGGAAGGAAGGAAGGAAGGAAGGAAGGAAGGAAGGAAGGAAGGAAGGAAGGAAGGAAGGAAGGAAGGAAGGAAGGAAGGAAGGAACTCGGAAGGAAGGAAGGAACTCGGAAGGAAGGAAGGAACTCGGAAGGAAGGAAGGAACTCGGAAGGAAGGAAGGAAGGAAGGAAGGAAGGAAGGAAGGAACTCGGAAGGAAGGAAGGAAGGAAGGAAGGAAGGAAGGAAGGAAGGAAGGAAGGAAGGAAGGAAGGAAGGAAGGAAGGAAGGAAGGAAGGAAGGAAGGAAGGAAGGAAGGAAGGAAGGAAGGAAGGAAGGAAGGAAGGAAGGAAGGAAGGAAGGAAGGAAGGAAGGAAGGAAGGAAGGAAGGAAGGAAGGAAGGAAGGAAGGAAGGAAGGAAGGAAGGAAAGTAGGGAGGGAGGGAGGGAGGGAGGGAGGGAGGGAGGGAGGGAGGGAGGGAGGGAGGGAGGGAGGGAGGGAGGGAGGGAGTGTTTCTTTTCCCACTAGGGAGGAGCTAAAATGCTTGAAGTAGTTCTACTTCCTCAGCTCCATCTTCCTTCTTTTAATTGATGAGAGTTATCCTACAATGTATTAGATGCACTTTTCCCAAGAGAATCTATTTAACAACTGAACAACAGTTCATTCCGTCTAACTTTTGGCATGTAACTTAACTATCTAAATTATGAAATTACTTGCTGTCTTTTCCTATGGTGATGGAAAGTAAGTAATCTCTAGATAGTGAGCCTGCTTTGGCAGGAGGGTTTAATTCAATGATTTATACAGGTCCCTTCAAACCCCTGCAATTCTGTGATTCTGTGAAACCAGATTCCTATGCTCAACTTTTAATTCCTACATTAAAAAAGATTTTTTTTATTTTATAATACTAACACTAGATAATAATTAACAAAATTAACAAATGAGATTAACAATTAACAAAATGAGAATAAATATAGAACTTGAAGATAGGACAAAGAATCTTAGAATGGTTTGGGTTGGAAGGGACCTTTAAGATCATTTAGTTTCACCCTCCCTGCGATAGGAAGGGACACTTCCCTCTAGACCAGGTTGCTCAAAGCCCCCATCCATCCTGTCCTTGAGTGCTTCCAGGGATGGCACATCTACAGCCTGAATGGGCAACCAGTTCCAGAGTCTCAACACCCTCACAGTAAATAATTTCTTCCTAATACCTTTTCTAAGTCTTTCCTCTTCCAATTTAAAACCATTTCCCCACATCCTATTGCTACATTCTCTTATAAAAAGTCCATCTCCACCTTTCCTGTAGACTCCCTTCATATATTGGAAGGCCTCTATAAGGAGTCCTTGGGGTCTTCTTTTCTCCAGGCTGAAGAGCCCATCTCTCTCAGTCTGTCCTTGTAGGGGAAGTGTTCCAGCCTCTGATCCAATTTGTGGTCCTCCTCTCGACATCCTCCAACAATTCTATGTCCTTCTTGTGTTGGGGAATCCAGGGTTTTTTATTTGATAGAGCAAACTCTTTGCTATTAAACATTATTTTTTCAAAATAGTCACCACCATTACCCATGTATTTTCATCTGTGATCAAGATGAACTTGCATGCTGTGCTTGTAAAAATCTACACTAGCAAAAGTGATCCAGTGTTTCATAGCAGATATGATGGCATCATTGCTAGGAAAATGTTTACCACACAATCCATCCTTCATCAGCCTGAACAGAAGGAATTAGAAGGTGATAAATCTGGACTATACGGAGGTAGTACAATCTTGCCAAGTTTGGCAGTGTGCTCCATGGTCCTCAAACTGATGTAGGGCCTGGCCCCATTGTGTTGCAAGAGGAAGGTTGTCTTCATCTCTGGCCTGACTTTAGAAGTTTGAGCTGTCAACATAGTATAGTGATGTAGTGGTCAGAGCTGATTGTTTTTATGGGTTCCAGGAGATCCAAAAGTATCATCTCTTTTCTGTCCCCAAAGACAGTGAATATCACTCTACCCACTGAGGGCTAGATCTTGAACCTTTTCTTTGATAGTGACTTCGCATGTCTACATTCCATGAACTTCATGGACAGATTTGACTCTGGCTCTTAGCGGTGACACAGTTTCTTGTCATGAGTAATGAAGGTGACAGGAAACTGTCTCATCACTCTCTTAATTTTCTCTTAAATATTTGATTTTCTTTAGTTCCTTTAGTTCTAAATTATTCTTTCCTTTCGTTTTAAATTGTTTCTTCTTGTCTTATCTCTATCTGCTCATGTAAATATCTATAGATCTGATGAATGCAGCTAGTATCTTATGTTTTCTGGCTAGCCACAGTCTGAAATTGGTAGCTTTAGCTGCAGACTCCTTGAAATATTTAGCAAACTCCTTTGGGGATGTAGACTAAAAGAATTTGTTGGGTCTAAGGTAAGAAAGAAATACAAATAATACAGTTCAAAATTAACCATGAGATGAAAAACCACATACAGCAAACAGTCTGAAAAATAGAAATTCAGACTTCTAAGTTTGACAACGGTTTACAGGCTGGTTCAGCCCAGTTCCATGATGATTGGAGCTGGGGACCCACGGACCCACGCTGCTGGAAAGGGGAAGGGAGAAAGGGAAAGGAGGATGGGCCTACAAACAAAACAGCGGCAACGATCTGAGGAGGAAGCTGATTTTATAAATAAGATATCGGAAAGCAAAATAATACAATCTAATAAAGTATAGTCAGAATTGAAGGTAATAAATCAAATAAAATGTGCAAGAGAGAATGTCCAATAAATCGAAGTCCTTACGCTAACGCTGAAGGCGAGACAGCAGTGAGCACCCACTGCTGAGTAAATCCCAAAGGACAGAGAATGTCCCGTGACCACAGACAGTTTTTATCTTTCCCTCTGAGTGTAAACACATAAAAATGCAAAGCATTGCACAGTCCTCTGGGGAATGTAGTTCTTCTTCTTTTCTGAGACAGACATACCTGGAACTATCGATGATCCACAGAGCTGGAGGTTTAACTCTTTAACTCTTAATGAACTATATGATGATATGATGTGGAATACCAATACCAAAAATCATAAAACCATGACATGTCCATGAAGGGATCATAGGACAAGTTGCTGAATCATGCTCTCCTGGACAAGTTCATGGGCATTGGCTGTAGGAGTGCCAGGTCTCATGGATCAAATGCTGGGGATCATGATAACTGACCTGAACTGGGTAATTGTGATATTTGACATGGATGGGCTGAACTTATTGGGCCATCCTTCTTATACAGAAATCTTGCTTATCTCTCTCCCCAGGATTTTCTTTAAATGACACATTCAAAGGGTCTCAGTTTACATAGATTGAAGATAAACATAGAGACCATGGCAAATACATTTACTTGTAAGTATCTGTGTGTTGGCTTTTAGCCTATATCTTGCTGATGAAGATGTCAATGCATGCCACTTCTCAGACTCCATTCTCAAAGAAAATACTGAAGAAGGATCTGTTAAAATAAAGCCATATATGCCAAGTGTAAAGATTGTAAGTGGAGATTGACAAGACTGTCATTTCTGCCTGCAGCCACTGGAACTGGAATGGAACAAACACATTGCAGAATCAAATGCATAGGTCACAAAAAGAGGTGGGAGAAGACCTCAAATTATTGTACTGATTGGCAGTCACTGGAAGAAGAACAAATAGGATTATTAGCCTTTGTTTGATATTAGAAAATCGATAACAAACTGGACCCCTGGATGAAGTGAAACAAAATGAATATCTCTCTCTGTTTTACACACATACTCATGCACACACAACTTCTCCCTTTTTCCTTTTCTTTCTTCTTAAGATTTAAGTGTTCTGGGAGAAAGAAGATTGCATTTCTTCGACGAGTGCATTGTTTATAAGAAGCTGTCAGTATTGATCAGTGGTTAAGGCTGGTAGAAAGAAAACGGTTTACACTTTCCATTTTAAATGTGAGAAGACTAAATAATCTTATGAACTGTGCTGGACAGCATCTCCTTCTCACTAGCATTTCCTTTGTTGCCACATGGATGTCTGAGTACTGAGTACTACACCTCTCTTAAAACCTATCAAGCCACTGGATCTCCAAACCACAGTGAATAGCAGCACATTCTCCTTCCCACTGATCCCTTAGCCACATAATATCTCTACAATGATAATAAAAGGCAACAAGATATGTCATCTTAAAGGACTGTTTTAGTTGAAATGAGTACAGGTGTAGGAGCATAATACATAAATGCATGGGAAGTTGGTGCAAAATAGAAATGCCATGATTTTACTGAGTAAAGAGAAAAACTTAAGATTTGCTTCATTTCCCTTCCTTTCAGAACAAACTTATTTTCTTTAGATGTAGTACAGTTTTCAGGGGAAGTTAAATTAACAAAAGATTGGTAAAATTTTAATAGTTTGATTACATTTTGACCTCAAAGAGTTCATTTATTTATTTATTTATTCATCTGTTAAGGAAAAAACAGATTAAAATGTTTATGTTTGCCTGCTTGGTTGATTGTTTTAACTCTGCACCACACTCAGATTTTTATCTCTGTCTGCTGTAATGTAGAAAGGGGAATTTCTGGCATGCTGGTGTTGTTCTTTATAGTATATTACATTCACTAATGCCAAAATAACAACCAAATATCATGTTTTTAAGAACTGTAAACTTCATTTAACCTGCATAAATTTTCTTGAGTACCAAATTTGTCAGAATGCTGTTTTATACACTCATCTGAGTTAGTGAGCATGAAAGGTAATGTGTACCATGGGAGTTAATCTTTTTCATTTTACCAGCTTGTTTTTATTACAACTACTCAAAAATTGGAACTTTTTGAATAATTTTATGTATTGAGGAGCATTGAACATGTGGTGATCATGTGAACATGCTAGCCACAGCAATTCCCAACCTACGCAGAATTCAAAGAGATAAGTTATCTATTGGTTCTCCATTGTTTTGTTTTGTTTTGTTTTGTTTTTGAGTGTTTCAGTGTAAAAAGAACAAAAAAAGTGTTTTTATTTTAAACCAAATGAGTGCAGCAGGCAAGGATCATACATGAAATTCTGGATGAATAAAAACATGGACGCTCTCCAAGGGTTAAAATGTGAGTGGCTTGTTTCACAGACAGAATAACAGATTTTTTCTTTTTTTAAGTATAAGGATGAAAAGAAAGGCAAAAAAAAAGAAAAAAGAAAAAGAACCTACATTAAACAGAAGCAGAGACACTACTAGGAGGAAAATGAGGATACCAAGTAAATTGTTGGTATAGATGGTACCAACCAACCAATCAAGCTGTTGGATAACATTCTTCTTTAGACCCATGGGGGAATAGGTAATGTATGGTAGAATAGTTAGCAATACCTTCCAGGGCTTTTATGAGGCTTACTATTGATCACAAACCTTTGTTGTCTAGGGAGAAGGTAAAAGAATATCTAGATAAATTGGAATTGACAAAGCTAGGCAACTTAGAGAGAGAAATCACATGAGTCCCCTGTAACCACAGAAGAAATATTGAAAGTGATACAATCAATGTAGACCGGGAAGTCTCTGGGGAAAAATGACTTTACCCATCAGGTATCCATAGTTGGAGGCATGTGGCTGATATCAACTTGTTCTCATGCTCATTGAGGCTTCTATCCCTTTTCTATTTAATTTCAGAATTTATCGAGAGTTCCTACCAGTTTTAGAGGATCCAACAGTCTTTTTAGCATTTGGAGAGACATATAACTTTGTATGGGACAGATATAAAACAGAGAAAAGAGAAAATGGATTTAATCTGTGCTACAAATGTCAATCTTAATTTTGGTGATTGTTAAAATTATGGAGATTATTCTCAGAGTTCTTGAAAAAACACTTGAAAGATAATGCAATCATAGCCTACATGAGTTCATGAATGGAAAGTCCTGCTTGACAAAATATATGATAAAATTTCCCACCAAGTTCACCAAGTGAAGCTAGTTGATGTAGCTTTTGGGAAGCAGGCAAAGTTTTCAATACCAATTCTTACAGTATCCTGTTGCACAGAATGTTTAATATGCAGCTAGAACAGTACGTAGTATGATGGGTAAACAACTGGCTGATAGGTAAGTTTTAAAGGGTTATAGTAAATGAAGTTAACATTAGGTTGGCAAACACAGGAGTTCTGCAAGGATTCGTTTTAGTATAAGTTCTCTTTGTTGTATTTACAGTTGATCTGGATGCAGGACTTGAATGTATACTAAGATTGCAGGGCATACTAAATTAGGTGAAGCTGCTGACTCCTTTGAGGATAGGGAGGCATTGTGGAGAAACCTTGGCAAATTAGAAGACTAGGCAATCATTAGTCATATAAAATTTATCAAGAGTAAGTTTCAGATTCTGTAGGTGAGATGGGCAACCTTGAATATATGTGCTGGCCAGAGGGCATCCCCATGGAAAGGGGTCTAGGGGTTCTGGTCAGTGGCAAGTTCAGCATGAGCCTTGGCAATGAAAATGACAGCAGTACCCTGAGGTGCAACAGGTCCAACACTGCCAACCAGGTGAAGAGAGGTACTGTTCCACACTGCTCTTTGCTGGTGTGGCTTCAACTGTGTAAGCACTGTGTACTGCTTTGGGCATCATAATACAGGAAGGACATAAAGCTGGTAGTGTCCAAAGGAGGGCTACAAAGATAGTAAAAGATTCAGAGGGCAATTCAGAGACTACTGTATGAGTAGTCACTAAGATCCCTTTATTTATTCAGCCCAGAGAAGTGAGAGTGAAGGGAGGGCACATGGCTGCCTACAGTTTTTTCATAAAAGGAGAAGAGTTTTCTGATTTCTGTTCTCTGTGGCAGCAACATTATCCAAAGGAAAAGCATGAAGCTGTGTTAGGAGGTTCAACACCAGAGGGTGGTCATTGGAACACTGGAACAGTCTTCTTGTGGCAGTGATCACAGCCTCAAGTTGACAGAATTCAAGAAGTCTTTGGACAGCGTTCTTGTGCATTATGGTTGATTTTTGGATTGTCCTGTGTGAGATCAGGAGTTTGATTTTATGATCTGTATAGATTCTTTCCTACTTGGAATATCCTATAGTTCTATAATATTTATTTACTCATCCAGAAGAAAAAGAAGACATATCTGAAGAGAACAGATGCCTTCAGAAACAGCTTAAAAAATGACTAAATCGCAATCTGTAATTTAAAAGGCACTGAAAGAAAAGGAAGACAAAAAAATAAATAGAAGCTAAAATGAGACAGTATATTGAATTCACAGAAACTGAGAGGACTAGAGTCAGGAAAGAAAACCTAACTTTTCCACCAGGCTTGACTTTTTATTCAGTATCTACAAATGAGGCTCATCCTGCAGGTCTATTCTGTAGTCATTCACCTTGCTTGCTTTTTCGGTTCACTGTGAATTGACAAATTTCCATTCATATACAGAGTTCATGAGGAACTTAACATGGAAACTTAACTGGACAAATCACAAGACTATCTGTATACAAGTGCAGCACATGAGCCACAATCTTTGAGGCATAGTTTAAGAGCAAAATGAGACCATTCCTTGTTCCCATAAGTGCATGGGCTACATAGAGCTATAGTAAACTGATATTGTCTTAGGTTTAAAAAAAAAATTGTTAGATTCATGGGCCCATGAAGTCAGATTTAGAAATCTCAAGTGGAATACGATGCCAGTAGATTTTACAATATTTCAATGGCTTTTACCATATATATATAACTGCCCTGAGTTGTAAAGATAGGTCTTTTCTATGTAACTATTTCTATCAAAATCCAACTAAGGCAGCATTTAATCCTGAGGATGTATTTGAATGGTATGGTGAAATATTAGCAAGATCTCAACATTGCCTGCTGCAACTAATCTGAATAAGTAATTTCAGTAATGCAAAATGGAGATATGGATGTTTTGACATCTAGCACAAGCGGACAACATTACATAGAAAAGTAAATAAAATTCTTTGTATTTTAGAGGTTGTTAATAATATGACCCAAATTCTTGTCCCACCTATAACCACGTGATCCTCTTAACTCAGTACTTGATATGTAAATGCTATGATTATGAAACTTTTACAACTGACCTTTCATTACTCACCTTAATTAGGGAAGGTCAAAAGATGCACAATCCTTTGAAACAAATGAATTCTTTCTCTGAAAAAGTTCCGTTTAGGCAGTACTTGGGAAATGAAGGCTGAAAGTTGTGATTGCTTGGATTCTACACTAATAATGTGTCCAGACATCTTCAGGCTATATTTAAAATTGAACTAGAGTCGTTCCCATCCCTATCATATGCTCCTATAACTGCTGTAGTCTCCCATGACTCTGACATCCATTTGCCCTCTGCCCTGGTGAGGCCTCACCTGGAGTATTGTGTCCAGATCTGGGCTCCCCGGTACAAAAAAGACAGAGACCTCCTCAAAAGAGTTCAGTGGAGGGCTACAAAAATGATAAAGGGTGTGGAACACCTCCCTTATGAGAGACCTGAGTCTGTTCAGCCTTGAAAGAAAGAAGACTCAGAGGGATCTAATCCACGTCTATAAATACCTAAGGAGCAGGAGGCAAAGGGATGAGGCTGAACTCTTCTCAGCAGTGTGTGGCTGATAGGACAAGGGGAAGTGGCCACAAACTGAAGCATAGGAAGTTCCACACAAATGTACATGGGAACTTCTTCACAGTGAGAGTGGTGGAGCACTGGCACAGGCTGCCCAGGGGTGTTGTGAAATCTTCTCAGGAGATATTCAAGACCCGCCTGGATGCCTACCTGTGCAACCTGGGCTTTGGCAAGGGGTTGGACCTCTCTAGAGGTCCCTTCCGACCCCTACAATTCAGTGATTCTGCGGTTACTCCAAGTGAACTGAGACTCCCATAGGAAAAGATTGCTTCCAGTGACAGCTGATCAATGACAAGCTGTTCAAGATGGTATCTTTGTACGTCACTATGTCACTTCCCGCAACACTCTTTGGCACGGGTACATTTTTTATGAGGAGAGGGAGTAAAGAAGCAAGTGAGACCAGAAATCAAATGTAGACCTCTCATGTAATGAGAGCAAAGAAGCCCTGTGGCATAATCTTCAAGAGTAGAGGGGCAGCACTGTAGGGTTGTCCCAAGTTGCTACTGGGAGTAAAAAAAAAAAAAAAAAAAGAGGAAAAAAAAAAAGAAGAAAGAGTAATGCAGTGGAACTTACTTTTGACTGGAAATCTCAATAAGTTTTGGCTTCTCATCTTTTGTGCCGCTCACATTTTTTTTTTTCCAGAGAACTTCCATTGCAGAAGGATTTCAAGTTGAGAGGGGCTTCAGAGGAAGGATGAGTGCAGAGATATTTACTGAATGCTGTGCCTTCCCGTCAGTGGTATGCCAAAAAAAGATCATATATTGATCATATATCATATATAATATTGAAGATCATATTGTTCTACGGTGCAGAATATGGGATCAGCTGTTCTGCCCATGTGGCTTTCCAACTTCATGTGCACACAGGCTTTGTTCTTGTCAGGGAAGCATGAGAAGCAGACATGGCCTTGATGCTGTGTAAGTACTTTCTAGCTAAAACATTACCGTTTTTATTTGTTTTCTTTTTAACTACAAATTCAAAACATAGCATCATATAAATCACTATAAAGAAAATTAACACAACCAAAAACAGTACATTAAAGTAGCTCTGATTTAAGCAACTTTGAATTATATCTGCAACAGCTGAAGTCAGGCTGGAATAGGCAAGGTTCAGTTTCTTTCTTAGGCAAAGGACTGTGTGGAAACCCTAAATACCATAAAGCTCAGCACACAAAGGTTGAAATGAAGAAAGAAGTGTCTGGACTTTGTAAAGTTACAAGATGCTCACTCATTGAGTAAAATGCAGGGAGCCAATGCCAACCTGTGTTTACCTCTCTTCAAGAAGTGGCCTATGGCTCCAAGGGTGTGGAGATGCCCATCTCTCTCCACTAATTGCAAATCAAGCTTAAAATGCCCCTTTTCTTACCTGAATTACTAAGTAGCCCTTTTAAATTCAGGTAAGAAGAATCTAAGCCTTCACTCATTGAAACTTCTATCTGTTAAAATTAATTCTCCCAACTTCATTTCATATTGCCACAGTTCTTAGCCACTCCAGGTTTCATGTATAATGCTGAGTGCAGGGGGCAATTACTGCTAATGAAAGAAGTCATAGGCAAGATGTATCTTAAGTTCTTTTGTTTTGTTTTGTTTTGTTTTGTTTTGTTTGTCTGTAAAGAGTGCTGACTGCAATATTTTCTTCCGGAGTGATGAGACAATCAAGTCCAGACCTGTAGAACTTGCAAGTGGGAGCATACATATATGTTTCTGAGTACAGATCTGGTGATCTGTAACTGTGTTCACCACATAAATCCAAAGGCACAGGGTGCTAGCACCAGCACACTTTGAGGAGAATACACAGATCTGCATATAATTTCATACTGAAAGGTTTAAAATTACAGCTTTGTTGGAAGAACTGAATTTTCTAGAGTGGCCCTTAGGGCATAAAGCCCTGATGTATCAAATGGTACAGCCTCAGCATGTGAATATAAGGACCATAATACTGAAGGTTTTACATATTTAATTTCCTGGCAGAAAACAAGCTACAGTGATTTAAGCACTTGTTTGCCTTATCCAGGACCATTTGCTTATGCTGCTTTTAGTACCAATGATGATATACTAAAACCTTTTGTTTGTGAGGGTACAAAATAAGAACGTATCTTCTGATAGCAGCAGTTTTGCTATGTTTATGTCAGTGCTGCAGTACATGAGGACTGGCATGTCTTTGCTGATTTAAATTCTTCTGAATACAAGCCATCCAGAACTGTAAATAGGATGAGGTTAAGGCCAGATCTTCCAGCTCAGATGAAGTTGCTTCATTGTTTATTATTGTTCAGTTACAATCAAATTATTGATGTTCTGAACATGGCTGGGGCTACTGCGTGATGCAAGCCATGTGAGTGAGATAGTGGGAAACAAAGAAGAACAAAATAATAATGCAGAGAAGAATAGAGCTTGTAATGCTTGCATACACAATTGTAAAGGAACTAAAGCTCAGAATGGTGCAACAAAAATAGCTTTTTTTCCCTTTTTCTATATTTTTTCCTTGGTTCATGAATTATTTGAAAATCTTTTGCATAGGAGAGGAAAAAAAAAGAAAGATTCACAGGAATGTTGGGATGTCAAAGTGCTTTTTTTTTTTTTTGGTAAGCAAATAAAATATTAAGAATGTTCCATGAAAGCCAATAGGGAAGCTGCTTAGAGAAGAAGATGAAAAATTAATTGTAATGCGCAGAGGGTTAAGTAACACACTTGCTTCACAGCCTCAATCAATTTTAATATTTTAGTATTTGAAAGTAGTGTCTCTCCAATAATATTTTAAAGTTGCTTGCATCTCTTTACTTACATATGAAGTTGTTTTTCTCTCACTCGCGTGCATTCTTTCTTTCCAATACATGTAAGAGACTGTTTTTTGTTAGCTAAGAGTATGAGGTGATTAATGGATTCCTTCATTTTATGGTGTAGTATTTCTTCTCTACAGTTCTCACGTCTGAGAATAGAAAGTTCTTGCAAATAAACAGAGACAAAAATGAGTGCATGGAAAACATCTTAAAACTGGCCCAGCTGGGTTGCACTGGAAGATTGCATAGACATCAGCTGAGTATTCCACAATTAATTATATTGAAAAAAAAATAAACCTGTATGAGCTAAGGGTTCAGTGCAGGCTATAAAGATGCAGACTGGAGCTCAAGTGAAGATAAATGTGTTTAGGCCAAATGTCTCCATGGCTTTGATTGTATTATCATTACTGACTGAATAATCTAGTTTAAAGTTGCCTCATACATAGCTTTGTGGAAGTGCTGCCCCATTAGTGTATTGTATAGATATGCTTTGAGAGAAGATTTTTACATTTTAATAAAACTAAAAAAAAAAAAGAAAAAAAGAAAAACCTGATCAAATTATTGATTCACCCATCACTAAACCACAAATGGCCATAGGAAAAAGGTCAACTGAAAAAACAGCTTTAACAAATAATTTTAAAACTACTAGTTCTGTCTGATTTCCAGGTAGATTCCTAAGGTTCAAGGAATCTTATGTCTAACACTGCTCTATTGGTTGCCAGGTAAAATGCACTTATTTTCATTATTAACTGCTCAGCTATCAGTGGAAGAGGTTAAGTTGACTGCCTTGTACCTCCTTTCAGGCATTTATCTCTAAAATCACATCCCTGACTCATTTTATAACACAGATAGTGATGGGTAAGTCATTTCCCCTACATTTTCCCCATAATTTTATTTGAAAGCAGAAGAGATTTAAGTTTATGTGAAGAGAGAAGTCTCAGAAACCATGTACTTCTCAGGCAAAGGAATACTCTATTTGTACCTAATAACCTCAGACAGAAGTAGATAGTACAGAAATAGAGCAGTGCACATTAGAAAAATTTCAGTGTGTGCTATAGACGAATATTCCAGTCTTTATTGATCACATCTACTGCTTCATTATACAAAATATCCCATCCTATTGGAAATAGATTTCCTAATCATCATATCATCATAGCACTTAGAGAATGAAAAGATTGACTAAGTAGTATTTATGTTATGACAGAGAGAACTGGGAATTTGTTTATTATTATAACAACACTGTATTTTATTTAAGAACTTTAAGCCTTCATTCGCAGCAGCTGTGAAATTAAGAGTGATTTTCAGTCATGGAGAGATTTAAGGAAATACAATTTTTTTCTGGTGATATGAGTAATTTCTTATTAAAAACAACAACAACAACAAACAACAACAAAAGAAAGCAGAAACATTGTGGATAATTGTGTCCAATTCCACAGGAAAAAATCTTTTCACACTGAAAGATACAGAATAAGTGACAGCTTGCGCATCAGAAGCAGCAGGTAGTAAAACTGATCTAATCTATAATTATTTCCTAAACCTTTATTTTCTTTAACCTTTTCTTAACAAACTCACAAAAGTAGGAAAAATATATTATGAATATTGTCCAACATTTTACATTATCAAATTATTATTATATCCATCAAATTATCAAATCCTCCAGTGTTATTATTGCATGGTAAGAATGTATCTCTGCTCCACTGTCTAGTTAGTCATATCAGATATGGACTCATAGGGAATCAGGCTAGAGATGAAGTGTTCCGATGAAAAACGTTTAATTATTTGTACATTTTTCTTCTGGAAAATTAGTTTTCATCATTTTGAAACTTGCATGTAGTCATGGTCCATTTTTATAATATTCCTGTTTTTCAAAGTCATTCATTTGAAACAGAATAAAATAATTGTTTTAAATTCTTAGTTAAGACTTATCTGCTTACTTCTGAATTGACATCTGAATTAAAACAGAATTTCAGGATTTACAATGTCAGTTTTATATAATTATGTTTCATGTCAACTGTTCAAAATGAAATGTTTCATGTCAAATTAAGTTTTTCATTCAATGCTTTATTTTAATCTGTCAAAACATTTTGTTTTGATTGGCAAAAAATCCCCTTTCTTTATTTGTTTCTGTCTGTAAATCAGTTTCTTTTATTTTGTGGTTCCAAAATGGCATAATTATTACAAAATATATATTAAAAATAGCTGTAATAAGATTTTCAAGGTGAGCTAAATGTTATTTTAGCTGATTATAACACAGATTATTCTTAAATATATGAAATTGCTATAAGATTCTGAAGATAGTTTTGGAATGTTAAACAAACATCTTAAAATAGCTATATAATATCCTAAATTTATCTTTTATCTCCTTTTGATGAAAACTCAAATAAAATAGATAGCTTTATGGATATTCTGTCCACAGTACAATAAAGTGATTTTCAGGTCCCTACAAGATCTTAAAATATTGTGAAAACTATTCTTAAATTTTTAAATGTAAGATTATTATAATGAAGTGAATTATTTACATAACTTATAAACAAGTGTTTAAAAAAATAATACCAACAGGATTGAATTAAAAGCAAAGAGGTTCTAAATGTCAGTATTAGTATTATTTATCTACCTAACAGAGTTTGATAATAAAATCAGTATTTTTAATGTCCCTTCTAATTAATGCTCCAGTTTAGAGTGGATACTTAAGAAGATTAAAAAGATACTTTTGTTACTTCTTCATTGTTTCTTGTTTTGTTGTTATTTTGTAATATGTAATTAATTTTTTAATAACAACGTTATATGAGAGTTATTATAATTTTAACTTTGAAAATAAAGTAATAGCAAGTGTTATAAAACAAACTTGTCCTTACAGATGCGGAAGGAATTTTTTTGTTATTAACCAAACCAATTTACTCATTTTCCTATAATCACACTTCTAGTACAGGAGTAACTTCAGGCCACGGTCTTATACACTATATCACCAGGGAAAATGTATATTCTATAATACAGAAAGGTAAAAACTCCTGTTTATGCTTTTTTCAAATAGCCTTACTTAGTATTTTTCATAAAGGGACACAAAATAGCCTTATACATATACTGTGGACAGTATTTTGCATATGAACTATAGTAATTGATAACCAAATGTTGCCCAGATAAAGCCCAAGCCTATTAAAATATTTACAAATCTTAGTTGCAATAAATATTCATAATAGACCTCATCATGGACTTCCTCTGACAGCCATTTTGAGAAGATCTTTTCTATTTGTACAGTGAATTAAAGCAATTATTGTTTATACTACTGGAAGCCCCAGAGGCTCCTTTATGTTACAGTCTCTGAAAGGACATTTTAAAATACCATCCTTGTCCCTGAAAATGTTGTAGCTGCATGGGAGAGAAGGGAAAAAAAAAGAGAGAGAAAGAAAGAAAGAAAAAGGAACAATAAGAAAAAAAAAGAAAGGAAAAATGAAGACCAGTGAACTATACAAAAAAAAAAAAAAAAAACAAACGAAGAGGCATTCTTACAGCTGCACAGAATGCCTTGGTAAATAGAAAGGAGAAAATGAAGGTTTTATTTCCTGGGTACAATCTTCAGAAGTGAACAGCATTAACATCTGTTGTTGTTTGTTAAACTATAGAGTGCACATCTGATTTCCTAGATGGGTGACCTTGAGGTCCATGCTCATTGAATGGGCTCTGTGACTCATGGTTACCAGTCCTGTGAGTAGGTTTACCAACTAGACACATTAGTTCTCTGCAGATACCAGTGTGAATGCAAACTGACAAACATGGGAATGAGAATCTGGAGTGATAAAAGTAATAATCTGATTTGACTGTTCAAACCTACCCCAGCATCCCTCACTTGCTCCTCCAAACTACAGTGCCTATGTTAGGAGACAGGAGTTCTGTACCAAAATATGGAGAAACATCGCTGGACATGAATTTACTCTCTAGAGCTCTCATTTGATAGGAAAAAAATAAATAAATTCAAAGCCTGTTCTTGATTTCTAAACAGACTCACAAGACACTTTCTTGACCGGTGGAATAGAATCACCACAAGTTCAAGTATATTACATCATTATGTTCTAGTTACATCTGGAAAAGAGTTGATTTTCCTTGCAGTGGTAAGATGTTGTGTTTTGACTCTGGGAGAAAAATAATGATGATAACACACCAATGGTGTAGTTGTTGCTGAACAGTACTACAACAAGCCAAAGATATTTCAGCAGCTCACGCTGCCTTGCCAACAAGAAGGTTGAGGGTGCACAATTTGTTGGGAGGGGTGAGAACCAGGAGAGCTGGCCCCAGCTGGCTAAACCTATTGGCTTGCCGGAGTCATACTGAGTAGAGAGGAATTGTCTTGGGCTGTATAATTTGATCCTGAAAGTAATGCCTCCTATTTATTTCCATGGAAATGACAACAGATAAAAATACCACCGCAGCACAATTCGATAGAGCAAATTCTCTGTTCCAGTGGAAGTGACCCACTGTTGCCACAGCTAAAACACATCACTCAGTCTCACTGTGCTCACATCTACTGATGTGGGTGTGAAGTTAAGGATGTTTTTCGCTGATAAGAGAGGTCTTATGAATCAGAATTGAATATCTGACTGCAACTCTGTACATTCTGTTTGAAAACGTGCAGGTCATGTATTTACATCAACTGAAAATTGTATTACAAACATAGCGTGATGATTTTTTTGGCAGTCTTTAAACCTATTTTCTCAAACTCCTTTATGAAAACAGAAAGCATGGCTGCATATTCTTTGCTGTTCAGAGCCTTTTGTTTGGCCAGTGTATCAAAATGTGTACAATATTTGCTGTCACCATTTGTCACATTGCACAGCTCAATATGCCAGGCAGGGGATGCCTCATTGCAGGATGTACCAGTCTGTAGGTGGCCCACTGGTCATAGGTTGTATATGTCTGGGCCAAAGAGATGTTCATATGGTATCACTCAAAAACTATAAGACTGAGAGGATTTGTCTAGGAAGTGTAGGAAAGGTTTATGTACACATATATAAGCATATATACATAAATGTGTACATAGATATATTATTTATATGCGTACTTAACAGTTTCTCTTTCTTTTCTGTTAGGGATTTTTTTTTATCTCAACCCACAAGTGCTACTTTTTTTCTCAATTCTCATCCTCATCTCCCTGAGAAGGGGGAGTGAAAGGCTGTATGGTGCTGAGCTGCCTGCTGAGTTAAACCACAGCGCACTGAAAGCAGCTGTAGATCTCCACAGATATCAGCACAGTTTGAAAAGGGTGTATTTTTTCTCACTCAAAATTTCAGTTGATATGAAAACATACAGAAGGGCATGGTGCTGAAGTACTTCAATAAACTCAAAATGTAATATTAATGACTGAAGGCTTTTTGTTTGTTGGTTTGCTTGTTTAGTTTTGTGTGTGTATGTGTGTTTGTCTGTGTTTGTGTGTGTATGAGCATGTTATACACTGAGAAAGGTAAAACAATAATGGAGACATTTTGCTTTAATCAAAACAGAATATTTAGTTAGAATGGAGATTAAATTTTGGGGGGGGACAATTTCATGAGGAATATTTCAAGTAAACTATTTTTTTAACCTTATCTAGATAAGTAAAAATATGTGAAACTGGTGGTATTTCATGCAAAACAATTATTCTGATACTTCTTCATTTATGCCCACCAGATGTACGCAGCTCATTTTATTTCTGTAATTTCAAGCCAGTATTTTGAAGCTGTTTCTTTATTCCAACTAGTGGAATAAATCCAGGAAAATTTTGTATAATCTATATACACAAATCATTGCACTCCTCAGTCTCCTTGTTTTCCCTTCTAGTCCTCCTTCTGTTTCCATGTAATTTGCTACTCTTGTAGCCTCTTAAGAAACCTGCCAAACACTAATTTTCAATAAGCAGTTCTCTAAATTAATCACATACATGGAATCAATTCTCCTTGCTCTGAAATTTCACCAAAGGGGGGAAAATAAATGAAAGAAATGATTTTTTCTTGTAATTTTTGGTTTTGTTACATTTCTTATGTTCGTTTAGCTCTCTCATTTACTTTCTTTTTCTCTTTTTTTTTAATTAGCAAGAGATAAATATTCTCCAAACACTGCACTATTTAAATGATGCTGGTTTATTTTAACTGATATAATTTTCAGTATGCTTTTAAAGTAAAAAGAGAAGCAATATTTATTTATTTAACTAATACACTGGGACTGGAGAAAGCCAAAACAATCAGTAAAGGCTGGTGAAGCCTCCATGAACAGAGCATTTTACTGGAGTTTTTACCATAAACCGTCAATTTCTAAGTGTAATCTCCTCCTTTCTGCTTCATGCAGAGATAGAGGAATATTTTAAAAACATTATCTTCTTTCCCATATGCTGCAGAAGTCTGCATCCTTCTACCAGTTTTCAGTGATGAAGCTAAGCTCCCTATCTCTGCCCTACAACTTGTGATGGTCATAGTCCACTGTGTGTTACGTAGTGGAAGTTTGTTCCCACACTGAACTAAAATCTAGTCAGCAGAATAATTTCCTGAAGATAATTTTATCTAGAAATCTGCCTAGATAAATTGACTTTGGTTTTATAAATGTGCATACAGATAGTTGGTGCTATTGGGGAAAAATAACAACTAGAAACTCGTTCATTCAGAGATGGTTCCATTAGTGCGTGAGGTCGTTCTAGCTGGCTGTAGAGCTTATGCCAAGTCAGTTCAGGATCTGAAATGAAGCTGAGGCCATTTCTGGGTAGCTGCCCATTTGTATCAATCCAAGCTGAAATGGAACCTAGCATAACCTAGCTTCTGTTGGTAGTTTATGGCAATGTGCAGAACTCCAAAATATAGAACTGCTACATATTGTGTTGAAAGGATTAAGTACAAAAATATAGTGCTCCACCAGCTAAATCTCTGTTGCTAAGGAGACCTTTCTATGCTGATCTGTAGAATTGTGCCAGTACTCCCATTCTTTCCGGTAGCATCTTATTTTTAAAAGTTGGTAGTGTTAAAGCTTTCAGTGATCTGCCTCTCAATGCCACCTACATCACAGAGACCACAGAAAATTAGATATCTGTGTGGCCATTCTTCCAGAGATAATTTGTAACCCGAAGTTACTTTGGATTTCAGAAAGTATATTTTTCTTAACCAATTTTCTCTTATCTCTTCTGTCTTAAGTATGACAGAAGTTAACTGATGATCAGTGACCTAGAGAAATGTGATCTGGATTGTGACACTGGATAGGACAGTAATCATTATTGTTCTGTCAGTATTAACTCTTCAAACTTTTAGTGGCTACAGTGAAATAATATCATACTGGTCAGGAGTACACTTTCTACCTTATCCAAACTATTTGAAAGAAATAATTAAGTATATAAGAAACATGTTAAATCACTGAATTTCCACCAGGCATTAATGTAGTACAAACTATCCATGCAAATAGTTATTTGGGCAAATTGTCTGCTGATCCAGCCTCATTGGCTTTAATAAGTAGAGAACTCAGCTGAGGTTCCCTAAGGAGTGTTGGATTTTAAACAGACACCGTATTAGAATTTAGCTAAAAAAGCCATGATGAATTAAGACTATACTCAAACTAACGAAAGATCGTCTCAGCATTTCATGTGTCTGTGTTTCTCAGAAAATTACTCTTAAAAATTAAATTAGTGAAAAATATTTTTTCTTATATCCCAGTTTTTACACCCTGAATTAATGGAAATATCCATTTGAATTATTATTATTTTTAAAAATATAATTGCTTGAAGTGATATGCCCAATAATGGAAAAACATTATATCATAAAGAAAGGAACATAAAATAAAATACAATCCTCACCTTCCCCAGTCTTGCTCTGCCTCTCACCTCCTTTCCCATGTTCCCTAAAACTAAAATTTAAAAGTAAACTAACAAAAAACAACAAAAAGAACATAGCCTAATTAGAGTCTTATTAATATATAGGAAGAATTTTCCTTCATTAAAGATATTCAGTTATTCTAAGAAGAAAAAGTAGTAGATTATAATGAGATGCCAAATAAAAAAACAAAAGAAAACAAAAGAAAAGAAAACAAAACAAAACAAAAACAACCATGCTGCTCATTTCTTAGCCCGTCTGTTCTTTGAAGTGAAAACTCATTTTAAGAAGATTATGCTGCATATATTAGAAGATGGGCTGCTATTCTGCATTCATACTCTACTGGGGCTTTGGCAGTGAAAGAGAAAGGAAGAGAAGGAAAATAACATAGCCAAAAAACAACATTTGTTCCTACTTACCTAATACACTAATATGAGGCATGTTTCTTTTTATTCAGTTAGAGTTTAATGTATATATAATCTGATGGATTTTTCAGTTGAAAAGGGAGTCCTACAGTACCTTTGATTAGCATGAGTGTTATGGAGGGGAATAAGGTGGTATTTGAATGAATTCCAAATTCAGCATACAATACACAGTTTTCCTGATGTCAGGGAAAAAAAAAAGGGAAAAAAATCCCAAAAAACAAACAAACAAAAAAAAAACAACCACAAGAATCGTTTGATTAAAGGATTAGATTCCCCGCAAAATACTTCCAGAGTTGTAAAAATGTAAGAAAGTTTAATTCCTTTACTGAATGAAGGACAGGGAATATATCTCTAAAGAATGAATAGTTGAATGCAGGTTTCTTAATGAATTTGTAATGAGCAAACCCTTTCAATTCATACTCAAGGAAGATATTGCTGGAGTTTGTGTTGAAATCTTAAACAAGAAATTGTGTGTCTTTTCTCTACCTTAATTATCTCTTAGCAATATTTTTACCTTGGGAATTGACTATAAGTTTTTAATTTAATAATTTGTTTAAGATAACAATAAGATTTGCTGTTAATTTTTTAGAGTTCATTAGACTAGTTTAGAACTAAACTTTTTGCAGTTGCAACTGCAATGCTCTGTCTAAGTCTTTCCCAGAATCTAATTTATTTAAAAAAAAAAAAAAAAGCAAAATTAGGACCTCGTGTTGTATCAAAATCACATTCTTTTATAGTTCTGTTGTGAGTAAATGGTTGGGCCTGATGACCTCCAGCCCTTCAAGAAGAAATTACTGTGCCTATTTCACATTATTTTATCTAAAGATTTCATAGAATCATAGAATCATAGGGGCTGGAAGGGACCTCAAGAGATCATCGAGTCCAACACCCCTGCCAAAACAGTTCCCTACACCAGGTCGCACAGGTAGGCGTCCTGGCGGGTCTTGAATATCTCCAGAGAAGGATACTACACAACCCCCCTGTGCAGCTGTGCCAGTGCTCCGTCACCCTCACTGTAAAGAAGTTCTTGCGCACATTCATGTGTAACCTCCTGTGCTGCAGTTTCTGTCCGTTCTCCCTTGTCCTGTCTCCACACACTGCTGAAAAGAGTCTGGCCTTGATAATTTATCCCCCACACCTCAGATATTTATAAACCTGGATCAGGTCCCCTCTCAGTCTTCCTTTCTCAAGGCTAAAGAGACCCAGTTCAATTAGCCTTTCTTCATAGGGGAGATCCTCCAGGTCCTTCACCAGTTTCTCACTGATCTTACTTCATTTTACTATTTTATTTCATTAACATTGGTAGTAGTGATCTGGAAAGAACTAAGGGACTGATCCAAAACTATTAAATTTTTAGTGTTTTTGCATTGTACTTGGGAGGAATTAATTTGAGCCACTGCCAGATTTAAAATAGGAATTTTTTTTAACTATAGTTATAATTTCTTGTAAAATTTATAAAATTTTAGAATATCACATAATTTGGCATCTCTCTCAAAAAACAACAACAAAAGCTCAAAAATTACTCAAATTCATATAAAATATATTTTCCTGTTGATGGTATGGATGAAAGGATTGAATGCATACTCAATAAGTTTGCAGATGACAGCAAGTTGGGTAGATGTGTTGATCTGGCAGGGGGTAGGAAGGCCCTGCAGAGGGACCTGGAGAGGCTGGATCACTGGAATGAGTCCAATCAAATGAAAACAAAATGAGACCAAATGTTGGGTCCTGCTCTTTGGTCACAAAAACCTCATGGATCATTATAGGCTTGGAGCTGTATGGCTGGAAGACTGTACAGAGGAAAAGGACCTGGGGATGTCTGGAAATGCTTAGCTGAACATGAATCAGTAGTGTGTCCAGGTGGCCAAAAAGGCCAGTGGCACCCTGACTTGTATCAGAAATAGTGTTGCCATCAGGAGCAGGGAGGTGATCATCCCCCTGTATCAGCTTTAGTGAGACCACAACATAAGTACTGAGTACAGTTTTGGGCCACTAATTACAAGAAAGACATTAAGGTGCCCCTGCAGTATGTTCAGAGAAGGTCAGTGGAGCTGGTGAGCAGTATGGAGCACAGGCTTTATGGTGAGCAGCTGATGGAGCTGGGATTGTTCAATCTGGAGAAGAAGAGGCTCAGGGAACATCTTATCACTCTCTACAACTACCTTAAAAGAGACTGTGCGAGGAGGAGGTCAGCCTCTTCTCCCAGGTATCAGCAATAGGATGAGAGATGGTGGCCTCAAGTTGTGCCAGGAGAGGTTCAGATTGGATTTTATGAAGAATTCCTTCTCAGAAAGAATGGTTAAGGTAGGAATAGGGTGGTAGCAAGTCTTTGCCAGAATCTAATTTATTAAAAAAAAAATGCAAAATTAGGACCTTGTGTTGTATCAAAATCACATTCTTTTATAGTTCTGTTGTGAGTAAATGTTGTGAGTAGCCCAGGGTGGCTACTGAAGTAGTCTCTGAATGTGTTTAAGAAAAGGGTAGATAGAGTACTTAGGAACACAATGTAGTGGGCAATATTGGTGGTTAGGTGGACAGTTGGACTAGCTGATCTTAGAAATCTTTTCCAACCTTGATGATTCTATCTCCCTATAAATTTAGGAATACATACATACACATGATCTGAGTTAAAAACAAACACATTTAAATACAAAGAAGTTAGGGAGCAATTTTCCTCTTTGTCTTTCATGTGTAAGGGTCTTATTTTAATTGAAATACAAGGTAGTTAGACTTCTGATTGTGAGGCTACCTCATAAAATTAATTTAATACTCCAAAATCATTTATGATTTAATGATGTTGTTGTTATACAAAAGCAAATAAACAAAAACAAAAAGAACATTCTTCTGTCCTCTAAAATATACATAATTTTACACAAGTAAGATTATGAGTGAAATTCATCTTCCATTATTAAACTTAGTGAAATGAAGAGAAAGATTAACAAAAACAAACAAAAAAAATCATCATTTAAACTGGACAAATACACTTTAATCTGCAGTTTTTCTAACTGTTTTCTAAGTAATTAACTCAAATATCAATTTAGTTTATGTCGTAAAAGAAGACGTTTTAATTTTTGAGCCTAAAACAAGACAATACGAATGTGTGTGCATTTATACATGGCTTTGTTGAAATACTCTGTCCATGAAACTCATTTGCCTCCCCCAGTCCTGGGGTGCTAGAGCCTAAGCACCTGATCAGGGTAACTTGAAATGCAGTTCATGAAAGTCTGGAAAACATACAATCCATCTAATGTTTTATGCATACCTACAGGTCGATAAAGTTATTTATCATTACAGCATGCTGGCATGTAGACAGAGCCCGAGAGAGGACCACAGGGCTATAAGCCAAAGGGAAGTACAAACAAATGACAGCCCAGCAATACAGTGCATCTATTTGGTAGCAATTATCAGTTTGTGAGTAGCTACCAGGAAAGCAGTGGAAAAAAAAATGACCTAATGGCTGCAGGTGATGGTTAGAGACCTCTGTGATTTCTGTGGAATAGCTGTGGAAGAAACTTGTTAGCTATGGGTCAAAGTAAATAATTCTGAACTAAGCAGCAGTAAAAAAATAATAAATGACAGCATAGATATGGCAGCTACAACGTCATTCCACAATGTCAAGAAATGATATAAAATTAACAGAAGAAACATGTGTCCAAATTAATGAAACCCTATGATTACTTTGTTTGTTTATGGCTGCCATCTCAAGTTTTAATCAGATAAATCATTTGAAATTTTCCTGTGTAAGTCATAATAGCAATAATGAGGCCATATTACCTAATGTGTCACATATATGAAGAAATGAATTGTACCAAGTGGCCCTGCTGGAAAATAACGTACCCACCTACTGCAAACATTGCTGTGCACATAGGACATTTTACAGTGAGTGTCAGCCCTGCTGACCACAATCCAGAGCCATACTCAGTTGAAATAAGCTGAGCATTTGGGAATTAGGAAGGGAAGAAAGGATGACATGAAATAAAACAGTGGTTTGCTAGGCAAAAGAGTAATTGGCATCAAAGCTCAGTGGTTTAGTAATTGCTTTCCTCTGAGCATTCCTCTAAACCATGGCCTTGCAAATGCTGGTCCCTGGAGTGCATTTGTGTATTCTCCAGAATCATTTCTCAGAATGGAAAGCTTTGTGTCACATTTCTTGAGATGCCATACCATACCCTCCTAATTGCAGCCCAGTCTGTCAGACATAGGAAAAGCATAGGTTTCTCTCGGCTAGATATTTCCTTAGCTTATTTGAGACTGTTGGATCTTACGCAGAAAACATCACATTTAAAGGCGAGTCTACAAAAGACAAAAGAAAAAAAATTCAGGTTGCATGAGAAATGAGAGATTCAAGAAACTGTGAGAAAAGCTTCAGAGACAATCTAGAAATCTTTCCTTTAGGGAAACCTGGATAGATATAGATCAGGAGATGCAATGAGAAGGTTCCTTTTCTGTAGATGGAAAAAAGTTCATTTTGTTAAAATGACTTATCATGGGAGTGTGTAGTTAAGTTGCCACAAACAATATATAATATATACACATAATCATATTGAGAAGCAAAATTTTTGCACTGGTCTAGTCTATACAATCCATGTAAATTACCTGGCATATGAATACTTGGGAGCAGATTGGTTTTGAGTATATCATAATAAGGAAATTGTTCATCTATTAGTTTCATGATGATCAATATTATACTTGGCTTGCTTTATCTATCTTGTCCATCTACACAGTAAGCTCTTCAGGTTTGACTGAGGTTCAAATTTTACTGAGATCTTTGTATAATGACTAGTGAAGAGCACAACAAATAGCACTCAGAATGATTCAGCTTTGTGGTGACACAGAGAAAGCCAAATATATGTTTTTGTTGAATGCCTAAAATAGGATACTACTAATGTACTTAAAAACTGTCTGTCCCTTGAAAAGTGGCTAGCAGAATGGAGAAGGCTAAGGAAAAATGTATAATACAGAATATAGTAAGGATAAGTAAAGCTAAAGCTGCATAAGGATAAGTAAAGTTGTTTATTACAAATCAAGCCAAGTGACATCTCTCAGCTACAAAGTTTGATTTATTTCCTTTTTCCTGGCATGGCTTATGGCATGTGTTAGCACTGTTATACATGCATTATAAATATTTATTTATGTATTTATATTTTATGCTTTTACAGGCCAGTAAAAGCAAATAACTGAACAAGTTTACAGGCAGTTACTTTTGTGTTTAATGGAAATAATAATCTGCAAATGTCTTGCTTTGTGAGAGCACTAAGCTCAGATTCTCCAGAGAACAATTTACAGTAACTGATTTTTTTCCCTCTGGGTGCTGGGAACCCTATCTTTGAGTCCCGAATTATTCCCTTTAAGACAACAGAAACAGCAAATTTCTGTCAATTATGCAGAAAATTCTCAAAAATTATTTTTCAAGCATGTAAGTATGGAGCATGAATGGAAGCAATTTGCAATTGTGATCTGAAAAGAAATACATAAGTTTGTGTGCACTTTATTGAAAAACAATACTTAAAATAATTCTTGTTCACAAGTTTAGTCTTAAAACTCTACTTTTATTTTTCAAATTAAAAAAACCCACCTAAGTTAAAAACTATATATGCTGCTTTATTGGTTTATTTAAAAAAATAATAAAAAGATTATGGAAAAATAAAGGCTGGAAGATTTGGGGAAAATAAAGGAATTAAATGACAAAGAAATGAGAAAACTTTTATAAAATACAAAATAAAGTAATTAATTGATCCTATTCTGAATATTTCTTTGATCAATTTAGTTGTGGTTTGTAGAAAAAGAGAATAATTCAGAAGCATTAGGTTTTCTATGGGAAATATGAAACAAAAAAAAAAAACAAAAAAAATATTCATTTCACAGAATCATAAAATATCCCGAGTTGAAAAGAGCTCACAAATACCACAGCATCCTAGCTCCACAGAGGACAACCTCCAATTCAAATCTTATGTCCAAATGCTCTATGAACTTTGACAGCTTAGTGTCATGACCAATACTCACAGAATCACGGAACTGTAGGGGTTGGAAGGGACTTCTAGAGAAGTTCAGCCCCCTGCCAAAGCATCTCCGTAGCCCAGGTTGCACAGGTAGGCATCCAGGCGGGTCTGGAAATTCTCCAGAGAAGGAGACTCCACCACCTCCCTGGGCAGCCTGTGCCAGTGCACCATCACCTGCACTAGGAAGAAGTTCCCATGTACATTTGTGTGAAACTTCCTGTTTCAGTTTGTGGCCATTTACCCTTGTCCTATCAACCACACACTGCAGAGAAGAGTTCAGCCTTGTCCCTTTGCCTCCCACTCCTTAGATATTTATAGACATGGATCAGATCCCCTCTGCATCTTCTTTTCTCAAGGCTGAACAGACCCAGGTCTCTCAGCCCCTCCTCATAATTGTTATACTCCACACCCTTTATCATCTCTGTAGCCCTCTGCTGGATTCTTTCAAGGAGATCCCTGTCTTTTTTGTAAAGGGAGCCCAGAACTGGGCACAATACTCCAGTTGAGGCCTCACCAGGGCAGAGTAGATGGGGAGGATCATCTACCTTGAACTGCTGGCCACACTTTTTTTAATGCACTCCAGGACACCAGAATATACTGGGGAACCTGTTTTGGTGCTTCACTCTGAAAGCTGGATGAAGTGAAAACTTGGCAAAACAGTATTTCCTAGAATCCAGTCTGAACTTCTCCCTGTGAAGAATCTTGCCTTTGGTGGCTGGGCCACTTGCTGGACAAAGAATTGGCTGGATGATCACACTCAGAGAGTTACATTTGTCATGGCTCGGTGTCCAGGTGGAGACTGTTTACAAGTGGTGTTTCTCAGGGATTGGTGCTGGGACCAGTGCTATTTAACATCTTTGAAAGAGACATGGACAGTAGGATCAAGTGCACCCTCAGCAAGTTTACAGATGGCACCAAACAAAGTTGTATAATTAACACAGTAAAGGGAAGGGATGCTCTCCAGGGGACCGCAACAGACTTGAAAGGTGAGCCCTTGCCAACCTCATGAAGTTCAATAAGGCCAAGTGCATGGTCCTGCACAGATGCAGATTGGGTGGAGAATGGCTTGAAAACAGCCCTAAGGTGAAGGATTTGTGGGTGTTGGGTGATGGAAGACTCAACATGAGCCAGCAGTGTATCTTGGGCTGTAGCAATTGAAGTGTGGCCAGCAGGTCAAGGGAGGTGAGCGGGTCCAGAGGAGGGCCATGAAGATGATCTGAGGGATGGATCATCTCCTGTGCGGGGACAGGTTGAGAGTGCTGGAACTCTTCAGTCTGGAGAAGAGAAGGCTCTGGAGGCTTCTGGAGGGGCCTAATAGTGGATTTCCAGAACCTGAAGGGGACCAGTATGCAACTTTTAGAAGGGTATGTATTGGGAAGGAACTTTTTCGAAGGACATGTTGTGACAGGACAAGGGGTTTGAGCAACCTGATCTAGTGGGAGGTATCCCTGCCTCCAGCAGAGGGGTTGGAGCTAATTGATTCTTCTGTAAGGGAGCTAAGTTCCCTTCCAAGCCAAACCATACAATGATCCTATGAAAATAGCTCAAAAATGATGACAAGACAAATATCTTCCTCATTTCTATACTAATAGGAGTGTAAATGACCAATAAATCCCCTTTGAGCAGAATCTATGTATAGCATGTTTCCAGTCTCTGGGGTCATCCAGTTGTCCTAGAATAAGAACTTTTATTAAATATCTTCATCAAAGTTATTTATTTTTTGTAGTATGTAAGAGAAAGGAAAAATATACTGAACGTTTAATTATGTTCCCCCTTCTGCAGTTCAGGATTCAGCTTTCAGTTTGATGGTGGTTTAAGAGGACTTGATAATAAAGTAAACTAATTACAATGGAAATGGAGCTCTGCAAAACTTTTAGAAAAACACATTATCTTGTTTTAGGGTTCAGTTCATACACATTCATTTATCATCTTTATAAGAGATGTACAGTAGAATGATGAATAATCCCTGGCTTCCAATCAGGAAATGTAAACTACTCTTTCTTTTTCTTTTTTCCTCTCTAATTAATTTATTTTTCTTTCTCTCTCTCTCTCTCTCTCTCTTTTTTTTTTCAATGAATAAAGTATACCAGTAAAGTAGAAGAAAAAAATGTTGACAAAAATCTGTCAGGATATAATATCAAGCAGGAAATGTAATATTATGTGTTAACCAAAAAGCCTCAAAGCCTCTAAAGCCTCTAAACATTGTAATTCCTTCAGTCACAATTGCATTATCAAATGAGACAGGGGAAAGTCTACAAAGTACAAGCAAGATGAATGATGGGAATTGCACACTTTTTCATGGAAAATAAATGTTAAAATATCCTTTTTTTAAATTTATTTCATCTTTTTTTCTCTCAAACTGGGTTGCAAAAATCATGTCACTGAACCTGTGACATCTACCTATGTACCTAAAGAAATTCAATAAAAAGCATCAGCATCTTGTCTCTCCATAAATCTGTATGCTTGTGACATCACCGAGATATTAAATCTGGAACTAGCTGAGCTAGCTCTCAGACTTTCTCCAGTGCTGACAAAAGGGGTTTGAGGTGATTTGGCTTTTTTAGATTAGTTCAAATTCCTAAACTTACATGGTCTGAATCTAGGTTACAGCTTCATCCTACTGTCACACATACCTGGCAGCTGTAAGAACTCAGATGAACAATAACAGTTTAAACATAGCACAGGAAGGTGTTAGTGGAACATGTATATTCATGTGTGTAGCGAAATCCAAGAACTACATGGCAAGGTCTCCTGTTGTTATGGTTTTATAATTTTGGTTATCAGTATTCCGCATCATGACATCATGTAATGCACTGGGAGTTAAAGAGTTAGTGCTCCAGTTCCATAGATTGTTGATATTTGTGGGTACTTGGCTCCTAGAAGAGAAGAAGAACTATATCTCCCCGAAGACTTCACTGTTCCATTTCTGTTTTCTGTTTAGAGGGAAAGATAAAACTGCTTGCATGTCACAAGATTGCCTTTCTTTTACTGCTCGTCTCTTCCGTGTGTGCTCCCTAGCCATCTCACCTTCAGCATTAGAGTAAGGTCTTCAGTTTTGCACTCTCTCTCTAATTTTGATTAATTAGCTTCAATTACTAATATATCGTATTATAGTGTATTACTTTCTGTTATTGTGTTTACTGAATGAGTTTTCTCTCTTAGCTTGTTCTTGCTCTTGTTTTCAGGTCCATCTCCCTACCCTTTTTTCGCTTTCCCCCTTCCCCCTCTCACAGGACATAGGTCCATGGGTTCCTCTGTCTCAGTTAATCATAAAATTGGGCTGAACTGGCCCATAATTGTTGACACATGTTTCTCTCTGAAGTGTCCAGACTCACTGAAGGTGTTTCCCTCTCCTTCCTCTTCACAGCTGAGCTCTTAAAACCATAGCAATAGCATATCTGAATCATTAAATGCATAGAGAAAACTGAAATATCTTTTCTTTTTTTTTTCTTTTTCTTTTTTATTCTTTTCCTGGCTCCTTAAAATTTTAAAAAAGAGAAAGGTTATAAAAAGGACATCTGTAATACCCCAATCTGTCACTATTTTAGTTACGGTCTTTAAATCAGTTCTTATGTTTTTTAATGAAAAGCAGCTACAATAGGTCTAAGACAAACCCCAAAGTAGTTAGGCTGAAGGCTATCTCAGTCTGTGTCCTCTAAAAGCAAAAACTTTGACAAACAGATTAGATGAGAAAAAATGCAGTGCAGTTACAGGCATTGATTACTAAAAGTAACACAGCAACCTGTAATCACCTTTTCCCCACTCTTTTTAAAACCAACACTCATTTTGGAGTGTAAGTTTGAAGTGTTCAGCTTCTCGATTCCTCTGTGGGGTTTGCTCTGTGGAAAGGATTTAGAAGAGTGTATTACACCTGGAATGGTTGAGTATATTATAATACTCAAGAACAGCATTTACTTTCTATTTTTAAATTTTAAATTCATTTTATTATTATTATTAATATTAGTAGTAGTAGTAGTAGTAGTAGCAGCAGCAGCAGCAGCAGCAGCAGTAGTAGTAGTAGTAGTAGTAGTAGTAAACAAAAGGGAGGTATAAAACCTAAAAAAGTTCATAATAACAGTCAAGACCAAATCTGATGAGATCAATTTTAAAATTATTTTAATCTGTTTTTAATGTGCCTTCTAATCTCAGGAGTTATACATTTTGATTTTGAACTAGTATTACAATTAACTTCATGAAATTAAGGTACAGGAAAGAATTGGATGAAGAACTGAGTACTTTGTTTGGAGATAAAATTGTTTTGGTTGAAAC
Organism: Cyrtonyx montezumae; assembly: GCF_038088225.1. Classification (NCBI taxonomy): domain Eukaryota; kingdom Metazoa; phylum Chordata; class Aves; order Galliformes; family Odontophoridae; genus Cyrtonyx; species Cyrtonyx montezumae. The sequence continues at coordinate 17,896,660 of NW_027071992.1, forward strand.
TTCTTATGTGTGCATCTTTTTTTTTTTTTCTTACAAAGCATAAAGCAGAAAGAAAATCTCTCACATTCAGTTGATTCTCTTTTGAATGTTTTCAGTTTTCTTTTGATTTTTTTCAGGATGTAATTTTTGCCAAAAAAGGATGAGAAAACAAAAAAAGCCCAAAACACTTTTTTCTATTATATTTGTTACATAACTTATTTCAATAAAATATATTGCTTTCATTTTAAAAGGAAACACTTTCTGATTTCTAAGAGATTGAGGAGCTTTATTTCTGATATTTGAAATCTACAGCATGTTTGGTGTGTAGTTCAGAGGAATGTTTGCAATAAGTACAATAAAGCCAAGTAAAGCAGCAGCAGAAGAGTCATGATGAGATATTGCTGGGTAGTGAGAGGGTCTGGAGAATGAAAATCTCCCCTTTGGTGAGGGAGTAAAAGGTCTGAGAGCATCTAGGCAACATCTGTGTATGTAAATCCATGGGCCCCGAAGGGATCCATCCACTTGTGCTGAGGGAGTTGGCAGAGGTGATTGCTGAAACACACTCTACCAACTATGAAAGGTCTTGGAGAACGTGAGAGGTGCCTGAAGATTGGAGGATAGCCAATGTTGTTCTAGTCGCCAAAAAGGGCAAGAAGGATCTGGGGAACTACAGGCCAGTCAGCCTCACCTCTGTCCCTGGAAAGGTGATGGAACAGCTTATTCTGGATGCTGTCTCCAGGCAGTTGGAAGAGAAGAGACTTATCAGGAGTAGTAAGCATGGGTTCACCAGGGTGAGGTTGTGCTTGACCAACCTGGTGGCCTTCTATGATGTCATTACTGGCTGGGTGGATGAAGGGGGAGCAGTGGATGTAGTCTACCTTGATTTCAAGAAGGCATTTGGCACTCACACACAGCATCCTTATAAGAGTTGAGGAAATGTGGAATAGATGAGCGGACGGTGAGGTTGGACGGCAGAACTTTATAGATTACAACCTGCTAAATCATACTAGATTTCAAATGGTTTTGAATCAGTAGACATCTATAGTTGTCTTTAAGTTCTGAACTCTACCAACAAATCTAGGAATGTAAGTCAGACAGCATTTGAATCTTAAAGGCAAAACCAACTGAACTATCAGTTTTTACAAGAATGTGCCTGCACCAGCAATAGAGAAGGAATTACATGTCAACTATATTCTTCCTCACAGCTGCTAGTATTACTAGAAAAGATATCAAAGTTTATGTGTTTATCATAATTTGCTGAAAAGATTTTTAATTCCTCTGCCAAAAAGCTATTTTTTCAATATTGAACAGATGGTTTGGATTCTTTCTGATGACCATGTTACACTCTTTTTTTTTTTTTACACTTAAGTGCACATTCAAGATGTAGTGCTGATTCCAAACATAAGCTTTCTTTTCATTTTGGTAATGAGACTGAGGTTACAATTTTTACTCTTTTGTTTGCAGTTGTTAATATCAATCTCTTCCTATCTACCTCCTTTATACACCTACCATAAATCTCTGAATTCATCCCTCAATATGTTAAAGAAACAATTAATGATGGATAATGGCCAACATGGGGATATTCCATTAAGACACAGAAAAATCTTTTGGCAACCCTCTAAAGAATAAAGAAATCAAGGAAGGATGGGAGCTCTCATTGTGTTAGAAGCCAAAATATATTTATTGTCCAGATGCAATTTCAATTTTATTACCCGGATCACAAGTCATTGGTTAGCAGATGCTGGGCAGGGAATCTAGCCGGTCAGCTAATAGCCTCCCCACTGCTGAAATTAACTAACAGTCAAAAGATTTAATAACCAAAGGTCACAATAGGCTATTTGAAGAGTCAGTAGGAATCCAGCTGATAAATTATCTTCCTCTCTTCTGGGGAAAATGCTGCCTCACCTCCCTCCGTGATATAAAATGAGAATTAGAAAAGTAAACTCTTACTTCAGGCCAAAAAGTTGATTTTCACAGCTTGCTAGTGTATTCCAAGCAGTGCACTTCTTGTCCTAAACTCTTGTCTATGCTGTTGTTTCTTCTTCTGACAACAAAATTAGCAAGAGGAGCAAAAGTACTGATAAGTGTGTTTGATTCTTTGGTGTCAGTAGGGATTTTGAAGTCTTTTTTTGTAAAATATTTTGAGAATATCAAATAGAAGATACTGTGTGTGTACGTAGAATATTTGTAATATTTATTTTTGTGTTTATATCTCATTTCTTCTCACAATATGTCATGATGAGGTTAAGAAAACCTAGAAGAGTTAGGATGGGAGTCCTCAAAAATGTAGTGATATCAGAATTTACCATCAAGTTACACCAACTCATCTGACTTGAATCTAATTGGTAGAGGCACGTAGAAGTATTTATTGTCACGTTCCTTATTAAGTTCACCATTACTATGTAAAATGACAAGAAAATGACAGTCTGGAGCTTTGATAAGATTCTAGTGTTTTCAGGGAAAGAAAAGACCATTAGTAAACAATGAATGTTTCATGCTTATTAAAATTACTCTTTTTTTTTTTTTACCTTTAAATTATCCCCAAATATGGAAGAAGTTGATTTTGACACTCTTAAACTTGGCCTCACAAAACATCACTGTCTGAAACAAATTCTGTCATTATAGAGTAATTTCAAGCAGTGAGGAAAGGGAGAAAACTTCACCTTATTCTGACTTCATTAAATTCATCCATATGTGTTCCCTAATTCACATGATAAAAAGTTGCCAAAGCATTTCAAGCCCTCTTGTCATTCAAACTGTGGGACTTTGTCCATACTTCATTGAAAAAGCTTGAAGTGCAAGATGGTCGATGCCATGATGTTAATACTAGAGAAAAGATGCACTAGAATCCACTATGTTTACCATACCATTGTAATGTGATGCTGGTCTTGGGCTCAGGCTTTATCTGCAAATGATCTTGACTCAGATCAGCCCTGTCCACATTGTGGACACATGTGGATACATTCCTTCCACAATAGAAGGAAGAATTTGAACTCGGATACTCAGCATATGGGTTGATTCTTGTGACTAGTTTACATATTTGGCTGACATTTTGTCTCGTTCTCAATTTTGAACAAGTTATTGCCAGTGTGATCAATTGAAAAGTACAGTTTAGTGATACAAAAGCAAAGTTCTATGTTGAGCATGTTAGTATGATTAAACAGTAGAAACAGGCTTGTATACACAATTTTTGCAGTTGCCCAAATACAGTCACTGAAATTTCATTTTATGAAGCAAATGCCCTACCTGCTTGGTGAAGTTGCACTCAGTACACTTCATTAAAGAAAATAGTATTGTTATTATTATTATTACTATTAATAATAAAATCTATTGGGCAGGACTTGTGCTACTGTACCAAAATATCATAAAAATCTGATGTTTTCAAAATGGCAACAAACGTTGGGTGAGTCAAGTCAAAGAGAGAATTAAATGTATTATCCTTTATGGATTGCAGTCCATAAGTGGAAAGGAGTGTCTCTTGCATTTGAGATGACACATGTAACTTCATGTTTTCAATTCAAGGGATTCTTAGCACTGAAATTAACCTAATTCATATATGTTAAAAGAAAAACAGTAATTTATAATGGTTGAAGGATGATAAGTAAGAAAGAGAAGGAGTGTAAAAGAAAAATAATTAAAAACTACATTTATGGTGGAACTATTTGGACTACAACATGGGATTTGTTTGTCTGAACATAGATGAAGTGATCAATAAATACTTCTAGGAGTGATTGACTCAGTTTGAGATAGATAACAAAGCTAGATTAATATGACTCAATCTCTGGAAATGTCTGCTTTTTATTTTTATTTACATTCTGGACTCTCACAAAGGAAATGTTAGATACTGAGAGCAGATTTAGGCTTCTAAGTTTTAGACAATGGAAGTTGGGGAATATTAATCATATGTTTACTTGTTAGTTATAAAACAGTCTTCTGATAATCCAGCTCCATACAGAGGGACAGATATAACACATTATGGTAACAGTGTAGACAAAAGCATAGGGGTTACTGTATAAAAAAATAAATAAAATAAATAAAAAAGATTATTGAGTGGATTGAGTGCTAGATAGATTATCTAATAAGTCAATACCATTATGAGTGTTTGCTTGACTATTTCTAAGCATAAGTCCCTCATAAATCATTGATGCATGTGAACAAAGTTACTTGTTTCAAACCTGTGAGTTTTTATAAGATTTGGATAACCTGGCCTCAGTTTAATTTTTAGGCAACAACTTTACCAGTTAAAATTCTGTTAAATACTTCAGGAATGGAGGGGAAGTATGTAGATGTCTCAGACAGTTAAAGAGCTATTCCACATTCAGAATCTGTCTCTGCACTTGCACAGAGATTTTGGTGCCAGTGCATGAGATGAGCATTATATTAGTGTCCCTGTCAAGCCATTACTTTTCCTAGTCAGCAGTTTTACTCTTTTAGTCCCACACTTCCCTTAGCCAATTACATTAATGTGTGTTTGTCAATACTGAATTTCATTTGCTGCATAACAGCTCTGAGTCCAGCAAATCTTGTTGAATTTTCCTTGCCTCTTAAGCCTGAGTTCTTGCTTCTCCCCAGCTTTTTGTTGTCAGCAAAACTTAACGCATTTACAATCGGTCTCTTGATCTAGGGCAATTACAGAGAGAAGCAATAGCAGGTGCAGGAGGCTTAACAAGCAACGGATGCTGTACTATCACTGTGGTCTCCAATCCTTTGCTTGTATCAGGGTTGTCAAATATGTTCAAATTAAATTGACACGGTGGTAGAGTAGGTATCACAAAGTTGTTATAAATCTGAGACTTTCTTGGCTCTAATACCTTGAGAGAAGACAAGGGGAATGAGACAAGCATGTGAAGAGGCAGCAGAAGAGGGTGAGAGAGAATGAAAAGAAAAAAAAAAAAAAGGGAGAAGAGGCTTTAAAAGGCTATCTGTTATATCTGTGGATTGTCATAAAAGAATTGATGAGGACATGCACAGTACAGAACATAGCATGCATACATCATTATTGAATAACATTTTTTTGCTATTCTCAAGGCAAAGAATGAGCAGGCTAGAGCTTGCAAAGGATGGAAGACCTCACAGCTTGATGTCTTCAGCGGATCAAGGGAGGCAATGATGAACTTGGTGGAAAGATGTCTACATGTGAAATGTATTTTAAAGTTTCAGAGGTAGTCCACATAATGCAGGTAGTCTAGAAAGCTACATGGCTTTTCCTAAAGTAGACATCTAAATTTGGTTGATTGTAAATTGTATAGGCTTTACTACCTTTGTAAACTAAGGATTTGGTTCTGTTGTCTAAAAAGAAGCATCTAGTGTTATTTCAGAATATGGGTGAGCATGAATCATCAAGATAGATCTGGCAGAGCTATCTATAATCCCCTGTACTTGAAACTGGAAACCAAGAACAAATAACTGGAGAACTTTGAATAACATTAGACATCTGATTTTGGTCTAAACCTCGATTTCTTTTGTAAAAGAAGATCAGAAACCTGTTCCAGAGGTAGACCTTTATATTGAATATCTACAGTTATGTTTACATTCTATAGTTTAAATCTCATTCTAACACAGAGGTGGATGAGCTCTGCATTTCTGCAGAAACAACACTGTCCAGCTAAAAACACACTACTAATGGGAAAGATAATAAAACCAAATAACAATTTCGTGTTATATTTAGAACTACAATTCTATTTTACCTCCAGTTAACTTGAATCCTTAAGAACTTTCAGGAGGAGTCTAATAAATTAGCTGTTAACTAGTTCTGCTTATTCCCCTTAATTTCTGAATGCCATACTATCTTACTTTCCAGTGTCTCAAAACAAATGTCAGCTAGCTAACCAGTGTATTCAGTGATGCACTCTATGGTTTAGAGTAGAAATGAAATTGTTTCCCTGATGAGACAACAGTGTTGGTAAGTCTCCTAAATCCCACATTCTGGAGTATCTTCTTGTGAGAGGCAGGGAACTGCTGTTTACAGACTGGCTTCAGATTGAGGAAAGAATGATAAGAAAAAACTGTCAGCTAAAGAGAATCTTTAGACATTAAGGATATTATCATGAGACAGACAGACTTGCTTTTTGTTTCTATTGGTCTCCTTCAAATAACAAGTAGTTATTATCAGGACATACTATAGCTATCATAGATTGAGTGCCAAGCACCCAATACACATCTTCATAGATTTAGTCAGGCTATGGTACTTACCTTTCCATGCTTCACTACATGTTTTTCATTTCATCAACATCTCTCTCTTGTTTTTTGCCCTCTTGATTTGATTTTCTCAGCTTCTAGGATCTGTATTCTTTCACCTAAAAGTGATGTTGAGATTATAATCCTATCTCATAATGGCCTATCCAGAACAATTTGAGAAACTGACACATGCGCACAGATTATACTTATGCTTTCTGCTTTTTAACTACTCTTTAGTAACCCATCCAAGGGAACCAATTACTTAAGCAAAGCAGAATCCATTACTCAACTTGAAGTCCTGTTGCAATAACATACTGCTTTCTATCAGATTCCCAATTCTTGGCATTGGTCATTGACTTTGGATTTAATGCACTGAAATGATTTTGCATGTGTGTGTAGCTCTCATGAAAGCACAACTATAATTAGATTTATTGCAAAATATCTGCAAAAAAGTCCCTTCTCAGGGAAATGCTTTTTGCTTGCTGAAAATCTAGTCTATGCATCTATAAGGGAGAGGAAGATTTCCAGTCTTTCTAATAATTTAAATATTGTTGACTTGTGTAATTTACTTGTTTCCCACAAGAATTTTAGAACTGTAAGTATTATAATTCTTAAAAAGTTCTAAATCTCTCACCCCAGTTCATTCCAGATCCAGAACGAAATGTATGCAGAAATTACTTTTTTTTACTGATAATTTTTTTTTGTATGAAAAAAGGCAATGACAAAAAAATTAAAAAGAATAAAATATAAAATGTTAGCTGAAAAAATATAGTCATGGTGTGGAAGATGCAGAGCATTACGTAGAACAAATGATCAGCTGAAATGCACACTGTGGAAATATTTGCTTGGCTTGTATGATTCTCCCAGGGAATGTTGGGATGTTTTCCAGCAGATGTTTCATTGTTCAGACATTTAAAACTAGATTAGGAAAAGCAATAGGAAATCTAGTGCAGTGAATAAGCATTCAGAAACTGGATGAGCTTGAAATTGGAACAGATGAGCTCAGTGTGCCTTATTAAATATTTGACTGTTATGATTCTAACATGACCTATAATTCTTCGTAACTTGTTTGTATGTTCTTAAGAAATAACTTAATACAGTAAATCGTAGGAATGTGGATTTGATTCAAATCTATCAGTAGATGATATCTTTTGTATATTTATCTAAGAATTATTAAACCAATTCTGCAATGAGTTATCTGCCTGGATTATGACATTGTTCACTGCTGTCAATTACTATTATACTATATAAGTCTTCTTTGTTGTTGTTTATTTTTAATAATATTTAAATGTACATGTAAACACACACAAAATTCAGTAGAAGAGTTCACAGTCTTCTCTTGCATTAGACATCCCTAAAATGTCCATCTAATTATTTACTTATTTTTTTGCATCCTCATGCCATGTGTATGCTTCAAGCAGATGCTATAGTATCTGTCCCCTGAAAAACACCAATACAAGAGGTGCCACTAAGCAACTCAGTCCATAGCACTAATACATAAATGATTGTCTCCAGTCTCTGCTCTGCTAATTTTTTGCGTGTGTGAATGTGTGGACTGTGTTCATTGGGATGGGAAGGGTGGAAATTAGGGAGAAGAAATGAGACTGCACTTGAAAATTAAAATTACAACCCCACCAAATGCAAAACAGAAAGGGAACAGAATTTTAAATAGGTTGGTAGATAACATTAGCTCATTAGCAGTTCTATTACAGCTTACACTGGTGTGTTTTCTCTCTGAGCATGCATACAAAAAAAGAAAAATTCTTATGTTTTTGTCTATGTGTCTGTTTGCATATGGAAGATAGTAAATTAGGCAGACATAGAAAAAGTTATTTTAGGACAGTCTGAAAATTAAAATACTGCCTTGAAGACAATGGGGGGGAAACTTTAGGAAGCAAAAAAGATTGCTGAAGCTGGTTTTGAGAAATGTTGATGTATCCTCTATGGACACAGGTCTTGTGGACTTTAGAGCCTCCAACTAACAACAATTTATTTATATTTTAGAACCATACTGTTCAAAGCTGGAATATGTCTGGATAAATGGAAGCCAGGTCTTTGTATCTGTGGTCTCTGCATCAACAACCAAGCTCACGAGTTCAGCACAAAGTCAATCAAAATACAGAATACAAAATCTATTTCCCTTTCTACACTCAAATATGCCACAATGTTTTCTTCAAATAGTCCTAGAAGTGTTACAGCCACAAGTTAAAGATGATACAATCAGATATGAAAACAAAACAATAAAAAATGCACAACAGTTCTTAGTTTAACACTAAAACTTTCATTTTTACTAATAGTTGCTATCATGAAAGGTCTGGGACCTCTACATAAGATGTTACTGCTATTGTCTCTGTGATAATGAGTCAATATATCAGCTTGATGAAACGGAGACTGAACAACAGCTGCATGCAAATATTAAAGCAAGATCACAGGAGGCAGAGAATGGTCTATGGACAGCAGAAATGTAAACTGTACTTGAAAGGTTTTTATGACATTGGAGGGAAGAATTAGTGAAGTTTCAATTCTATCAATAATAATCAATATATCAAATCTATGAATGATAGATACAAATAAGATAAAAACAATAAATGCAGAAATAATGTTTATTTTGATGAAACTTGGATTCATGAAGAATTTTATTTAATTTCATTTCTAAGAATATCCTATTTTAAAAGTTTTTCCATTTTGAATGTTACAAATTTGCATAGGTATATAGTGTCCAACCACCATAATCACTTGTAGAGATGGGTGATTCCACCCATCTTCTCTCATGAGACCTACCTGTAGTATTGCATCCAGTTACACAAGAAGGGTAAGAGGAGCGGCACAAAGATGATCCAAGCACCTCCACTATGGGAGACAAGCTGAGAGATCTGGAGTCCTTCAGCCTTGAGAAGGTTTTGGGGGGATCTTATAGCAACCTTCCAGTAGCCAGATGAGACCTATAGAAAATCTCAAGAGGGAATTCATAGAAGGGCAGTTAGCAACAGAATGAGGGAAAATGGCTTTAAACTGGAAGAGAGTAGATTTAGACTAGATATTAGGATGAAATTACTTGCTGTGAGGGTGTTGAGACACCAGAACAGGTTGCGCAGTGAGGCTGTGAATGCCCACACCTGAAGGGGTTCAATACCAGGCAGGATGGGTCTTTGAGTAATGTGGTCTAGAATGAGATGCTCCTGCCTATGGCAGAGGGGTTGGAACTAGATGACCTTAAAGGTTCCTTCCAAACTAAGAGTAGCATGACTGATTTTTCAGTGAGATAACCTTGACCTTTAATTGGCTCGTAAAACCAATATTTCCTTTGATTTGGAAAAAAAAAAAAAAAAAAAAAAAAAAAAAAACCAAAAAACAAAAAACAAAAAAACCCAACCTATTTATTTATATATTTATATTATTTCTATTTCTATTTCTATTATTAAAAACACATCCCATTTACTATCTATAGCCATTTTTTTTCCAAACAATACTTTTGTCCCTATTTCTTGTTGAGTTGACAGAATCTGAAGCTAAATTCAGTTCATACAACAAATCTCTATGTAATATGAAGAAGTTAGAAAACCTGAAATTTTAGTTATAAATATTACTAGTATGTTGAATATGTTCCTGCATTCATTTACCAACTATATAATCTTGTTTACTGGATGCTTTATTCTGAATGTAGAGACTGGAATGATTTTCTGTGATGAGACTAATGTTCTTAATTACCTTTAAGATTTTGTTTGTTGTATTTAATTACTGGTTAAGAGCTGCTGGGGAATAAAGCATTCTTACTGCTTCAGATTTTTGGGGATTTGGAAGGACTTTCTCCTCCTGGGAACTTAGAGAACTGCATGGATACATATGAGCAGATCTAACTACATACTGGCTAGAATACAGGTGAATTTACACAAAGCACAAAAGGAGATAACTGAATTATGTTTGTTAGAAGGACACCATCCAAAATTGCTGCAAAAGCATTAGCAAAGAGGTGCTTTCTTGCTAAAAGGAAGAATTGGCACATTGTCTAAGCTCTTTTGATGCTTCTAAGAGGTTAGAAGCATTAGAGACAAAGAGGAATTGGAGGACTTCATCTAGTCCAGGTGATGAGATGTATCTGGGGAGGTACTTTACTTCTTGCCTGAAATATCATCTGACCAAACCAAAGCATTTGTAATTTATGCCACTGAAGCAATGAATCAGGACTAGAGGATGTCAGTGTCAAACAAGAATTATTTGACCTGCAGTACATTCCCATTCTTTATGAATGATAAAATCAAATCTGAATTCAAGGGGAAAAATGGACAAAGTTACAGAAAGAAAAGAGGGAGAGGAGAGGAGAGGAGAGGAGAGGAGAGGAGAGGAGAGGAGAGGAGAGGAGAGGAGAGGAGAGGAGAGGAGAGGAGAGGAGAGGAGAGGAGAGGAGAGGAGAGGAGAGGAGAGGAGAGGAGAGGAGAGGAGAGGAGAGGAGAGGAGAGGAGAGGAGAGGAGAGGAGAGGAGAGGAGAGGAGAGGAGAGGAGAGGAGAGGAGAGGAGAGGAGAGGAGAGGAGAGGAGAGGAGAGGAGAGAGAGAGGAAGAGAAAGAGAAAGAGAAAGAGAAAGAGAAAGAGAAAGAGAAAGAGAAAGAGAAAGAGAAAGAGAAAGAGAAAGAGAAAGAGAAAGAGAAAGGGAGAGAAATTAGAAAGAAAAAAGAAAAAAGAAAAAAGAAAAAAGAAAAAAGAAAAAAGAAAAAAAAAAGAAAAAGAAAAAAAAAAGAAAAAAGAAAAAAGAAAAAAGAAAAAAGAACAAGTTCCTATGTACAAGAAAAATTAGTTCTTGCTCACAGATTCCATGTTTGGAGGTCAGAGAAATATTCATTAAAATTATCATTTAGCACTAGCATGGTTTACCATATGAAATTCTACAGGTTCAAGAGCACTACTGTTGAGACACTGTCATGTAGACATATAATCTAGTTTATAGATTGTGTTGGATAGTAAATACAATACATAACAAAATAAAAATTATTTTATATTGAGCGTGATTTTCATATGCATGTGTCATCCCAAAACAGGTATATCATGAAGTTTAAGATAATCTCTAAATAAGGATTATTTACTTTCTTTCTGAATTTCTTTACTTTCTTTCTGAACTAAATAATAAAGTCATTATTACTCGAGACCCAAGAACTCCGTTTTGGTGAATTTATTTATTTGTACACACATCACAGAAATGTTGCTAAAACATGGAGTATTTGCATCACTTCACAGAAAAAATGTGCGAAGATGTGATTTAGGTCTTTGAAATCAATTTTGAACATATTCTGATCTGAAGAAATTGATCTGCAACCTGCAAGTGGTGGTGAAAGATAGGTTTCTTGGAGTATTTTAGGGAACAGAAATAACATCAAAACACCAGGAAACAGTGAAGCAGGCACAATGACATCGCTCCCATTACATAAAAGTTATATCTTCTATTCCATAATTTACTACTAACAACATTATATGTTATTCACACCACAAATTCCCTTCCTCACCAGAGCAACTGAAGACACAGAAAGGTAACTGGAAAGTAACCTTAAACTGATATGTAGGTGTAACTTTGTACAAGATTGAGGCATTTGAAGACCTTTAAATTATATGTTTATTTATTTAGTTAGTTGCTTAGTTATTTGTCTCTTTTACTTGATAGAAACTATTTCAGAAAACATTCAGTCAAAGACAGATACGTATATGAATGAATATAATGACAGGAGTAAAGGAGACAATGTAGGTAAAGATACCAGAATATTGTCTTATTTTCTAAGTCCAAAGAAGGTTTTCATTCCCAATAACAGTTATTCAAACAGTTTTAGTACTTTGCCATGTTCCACACTGAACTTTAATCCTGTGATTTCTGGCACCAAGGTATTATTTTCACTTCAAAGAATTGCTTTGTGTTAGTAAGAAAAAACTCAATCTCTCACAGCAAAAATACTGTATTTTCTCATACACGACTTCCACTTAATAATAAAAAAAGGAGCTGTATAAAAGACCTTGTAAATAAGGTTTAAGATAACTTCAGTAAAAGTAATGTACAGAGATGGAAATCAGGAGAAGTTGTGTTTTATGGAAGCTAAAATAATGCTCTTGGGATAGAGGATATCAAAGAAAAGGAAGTGATGATGTCTGAAGTAATCTGGGGTAAATCCTCCTTTGTATTGCTCATAGATACATAGAACCTGTATTGTTGCTAAATTACTGCTAATGTTTTTATTTTTATTTATTTTTATTTTTTTCCCCCTCAGAGTGAAAAAGGGATTAGCTAGGCAAATGGACTATAGATACAGCCTTTGCATGTCCTGAACTACATACATTCTTCTGTCTCAGTTCTGCAGAAACATGCATTGGATGTACTCCTAGGGACCAGAAATTCTAGTATGCTGGTACTGTGAGGACAACAAAATCACCTTTATAAACCCAAATCTATATCACTCTGGTGAAAGGTTATCTGAGAATTATTTGCAATTTTCTATTTAAAAGCAAGATTTAGATTAATCTAAATGCTAACGCTGCTGAAATAAATCCTTTTCAGAAGAAGTCAGTGAAACTCCTTTGATTTCAGTCTTCATAGACTTATGTCATCCAGAGGTATGACTCCTAAAATTTTAGTGTCAAAGAAGATCATTTGCCTCTCCATACTGTGTACAAAAGTACATCTAGACCCTTTAATCCAGTGTCCTTGAAGATCCACTAGTAATACTGATAGTGGAAATGCCAGTATAAAACAGTGTTCAGGTATTATTTTCCCATCAAATAGCTATAAGAGGTGATAACCCTTGAACTTGAATTATATAACTTGTTATTTTCTCCTCTATTAATTGTTGTGAATCCCTATCCTTAAAACCACATTTGAACATATTTTTGCCATGCAAAAATGCCATTCTACATTTCTTCCAAAATCCATTTTTTCAAGGATATTTTCTGCACTATTTTCACAGAATATATATATTTTTAATTATAAAATTGTAAAATTTAATCTGTGAACCAGTGTAATTGCAAGTAGAAACAGATGAAATGGAATTATGTCATTTTTACAAAAATTGCTGTATAATTTTCTGGTCAACATTCAAAGTAGATAGTACACAGATAATTCTTGTAGTAGAAAAAAAATAAAAAATAAAATAAAATAAAGTTTAATATTTCTGCACTATCAAATATAAGTTGAAATGGATGAACTCCCCACTTCCCACTCCCCTTCCCTCCCCCTCAGTCCGTCCCCCATGTATAACCTTTTATAAAAGTCAAAACAATTCAAAAGATCTGGAGATGTTCTTTCTGGACAGCAGAGACAATAGTTGTGTTTGTCCGTGCTTATATGCAACAACAACCTGTGACCTGAATACTTATAGACATCAGAGTAATTAAAATAAATCAGACTAGAGGTCTACTCAGATCAGTCACCTGTTTGTGACAGAGTTGTAAAGCAAATACCTCGCAAAGGCTTTAAGATCCTGACAAGAAGGTGAAATAGAGTAAAGTTCTATTGATTTGTTTTTTATCTCCTTGCGAGTTGGGGCTCAAGAGATTCCTGGTCTGGAGTACTGTCTCAGTGTTTAGTAACCTGTGGTAGATTTCTCTAACAGAATCACAGTCATCAAATTGCTTGGGTTGGAAGGGACCTGAAAGATTATTTAGTTCCTGTGGGCATGTTTGACACCTATAATATCAGGCACCAGATTAAGCTGCCCAGGGCCACATCCTGGCTTTGAACTCTTCTAGGGATGGGGTATGCACAGATTTTCTAGGCAGACTGGGCCAGCAACTCAACACCTTCTCAGTGAAAAAATTTCCTCTGACTCCTAATTTCTTCAAGGAACTTTTGTTCTCCCTTGGAAATGTGTTCCTTGTCAACACTGTACACCCAAAACATACATGGTAAATGTAAATGGGCTGATGTACTGCTATGTTGCTCTGTCTTCAGTGTCACAGAGAATGAAATAGGAAAATAAGGATGAAAAAGAAATACAAATGTTCAGCAAGAGAACTACAGGCCGTAGTTCTCCAATATATTGTTGAAGATCTCAGGAGCATAACATCTGAGGAAGACTTAGAGTCATGTGCTACAAGGAGTACAGGAGCAAGGAGTTCATACTCCACCCATAAACTACCAAATTTTAAAAAATTGTGGAAACACTTCAGAATAACCTTTATCTAGTTTATTCTAATCCCAACAATCATCTTCTTAACTCTTAAAATAACACAAGTGAAGAAGTAAGCCAGAAATCTTGAGAAAAAATGGGTCATATTCTTCTCTGTTAAAAAGTGACTTTCACTGTTTATAAAAAAAATCAACTTGCTCAAAATGAAGATTTTGCCTGATGTTGTTTCTTTATATTATTTTAGTCCAGCTATCCACTTACGACATGTAAATTAGAAGTAATGTAGAATTTAGTGATGCGACACTCAGAGAGAACAACACAAGCACAAGCCTGTTCATGGATATCACAGCTCAAAGACAATAGAGAAACGAAATAGCATTTTTATGGTATAACTCATTCAAGCAATTTCAGACATCTATAGCAAAGTTAGCAAATCACCTCCCAGGAGTGCCTGTTTCTCTCCATTGAATATAAAGAAGTCTAGAGTGATGAGCTCAGCAGCTAACACAATTTGCTGAGCACTACATGTTGTCTTTCTTTCAGAAATGACAAAACTAAAAAACAGAAAAGTTTAACTAAGCAATCACACTGCTGGAATGCAACTCAACTTGGCTAAGCACATCTACTACACTCTCTAATGTTGGAGGACACTGCCCATAGTGTATCACTAAATAAGATGCTACTCTGATGGAAGACAGATCCAGAAAATATCTGTCTGAATGTATGGTTTTCTTTGTTTAAGAGATTTTTTGTTTTGGTTTGTCTTCTTTTCTTCTGCTTTCAGAAATGGTACTGTGAGTTCCTCTTTCCATTAACTTTAGGAAACAAGAATCAGTTTTAATAGAGCTTGACATGTTTAACAGCCAATGTAGACTAAGCCTTCATATTGATTATATGCACTTTGGACAATTTTATTTCAGTGAGGACTTTATGGAGGGAAAAAACATGCTTCACATTTTTTTCTCAGCATGATGCAGTTATATCCTGTAGGGTTTTGTATAACGTGCACATCATAATGCATTTGGCTTCCTTGACAATAATATATTTTCAGTTGGAAGAAAAATGAACCACCACATGATTCATTTTGAGTTTGTACACTGGGTTTATTTCACCCTTTGTAAACTTCATATAGCCAAGCCCAGAATTAGCTGTAAATGCCAGCATGATATATATATTTTTTTCTACCGTTTACAGTAATTTGAGCTCCGAGTGGGTCCAAAATTTATTGGCTGGAGGCAACTGGTCTCCCTTCAAGGATAATAGATCCCTGAATTAATCCTGAAACTACAATTTGTTTATTTGAGAATTTGGAACTTGTCATTGGAATGAGAAAAATTAGTATTAATTTTATCTTTTTTTAATTGTCATAATTGCAAGTTTCATTCCTGTTGCTGTTGGTCAGGTGCATCGGTCAAAGACTCAAGTATTGTTTCTAGTGGTTGTATCAAGGCTATCAGAAACTCAGCATGCCTATGCATGCAGCTCTCAGCTTGTCAGATATCATAGTTTCTTTGACTTAGAGCAGCTACAAAAAACATAGTCAGTCAGATAGTTGGTTAAATAGCTATTATCACATGCTTTGCCTTTTATTAGACCTTCGCTGAGAATCGAGTCTACTGTACCTAGACAGCGAGTCTCTTCTAAGTAACAGCGGGAGAAAGAGGCTTTATGCTGTGCTCAGATTGTTCATGGTTTTTTTTTCTTTGCTCCACCTATTTCTTCCAGGAACAAAAAATTATGATCTGAGAGGGTGGTGTAGGGGACAGATATAGTAATATGGCTTTTGAGATTTACTAATTATGAAGAAGTTTCAAGGTGTGTGTGTGTTTTTTTGTTTGTTTGTTTGTGTTTGTTTGTTTTTCCTATGGAAATCTTAGAAATGTAAATTAGTTCCAACTTGTGTTAATATTTGTCTGAGTTTAGAGAGATGCTAAGTTAGTTCTCCAAAAGATAAAGTGTTTTTCTGGTGTTTCCCTGGGTCAGAAAAATTTGTATTCCAAAAAATCTCTTTCTCTATAAAAACACAGAACTAGAAAGATCCAAGAAGGTCATATGAGTTTGATTCACTGTGAGGGTGAGTGAGCACTGGAGCAGATTTCTCAAGGAGGTTGTGGAGTCTCTGTTCCTGAAGATGATCAAAACTGTCCTTGTTGTGATTCTGGACAGTGCATTCTAGGTAATCCTGCTTGAAGCAGGATTAGATTATCACAAATGATCCCCTTCAACTTCAACCATTTCATAATTCTGTAATTTTGTGACACATGGCAATACCAATATTGTGCTGGGAGGATCTAGTCCCCCTGAATTTGTTCTGCTGAGTAACTGTACATCTGCATAGACTTTCCTGACAGACGGTGCAAGAAGTTTGACTGATCCTTAATGATTTAGCTAGCATGAGGAAGAGTGGACATCGAAGGAAGAACTAAATGGAAAACCACTGAGCATTAGAAGATTAGTTTTGAGAAAGGATTTATAGAATGACCCAATAGATCGAACTTGCTTGATTCAAGTCTGCATACAAGGCCAAGTCAGAAGGGAAAGTGAATAACAATCATCACCAGAGTAATTTGCCTAATTATAGCAAATGAAAGAACTGAAGAGGCAAGTTGCAGCATGAAAAATCGTGAAGATTTGGATCTGCTGCATAAATAGGCACAAAAGTTAAATCAGAAAAGAAAAAAGTGAAAATAAAAGAGAAAGCATTAAAATAGAGAAAGATTTCTGAAACACACAATGAATTTGAATGGCAGTCCAAAGAATGTAATAGTAGGAGAAGGATTTTTTAAGCAGTGTTTTGCGTCCCACATACATCTCCAGTTATATTCTAAAAGTGACATGTGACAATGTCTCATATTGTTTTGGATGTTGAAGGTTAAGCTTCTCTGAAAATTAGATGAATTTGTTGTTCTATTTGGTTCTATTTGTGGCTTTATCTGTACTTGAGACATGAGCTTCCCAGGCAGCATTAAGTCCACTCCTTTGAAAATCAGAGAATCTGTTGCAACTTAAGATGTTCTAAAGATTCTCTTGTGCTGTGCAGTCACCAGAAATTCTTCACCATAATCAAATGTCATCAAATTGTGAACTATGCTTTGGGACCAGTGACTTAAAGGAAAGATAAAACAGGTTTCTTAAGGCCATAAGATCTATAACTGAATGAAAGGCAATATTATTTTTAGCAATCACTTTTTCAGTGTAATATCTATGTCACTTCTCCCCTTTCTTCTCTTTTTATCTTGCCAAGAGTAAGAACATTTTTTTTCTTTCTATTCAATTGAACATACCAAGTACATTTTTCTTCTAATTCCTATACAATCTATATTGTGATTGGAGAAGATAAAGTATTTCAATGATGCTTTGCTCTAATATGTATTATCAAAGAACTAATTCATAAACAAGGTGCTTGGGATTTTGTAGAATGTCTCATGTCTGTCTTCTTTTTCGAGTATATGTGCATCTGAGTACTCTAACACCTACACCCAGACTTGAATATTGGTAGGTTATGTCTATGAATCAAAAATAGCTTACAACAGAATATTTACAATTTACCATTTATCTCTATCAGTATCTTAGAACAGCTACTCTTTAAATTAATTTTCTTCCTATTTTGTCTCTTTTTCTTTTTTTCCAGAGTCATCAAGATAAACACCCTTTTAATTATAATTATTAATCAAAGGATAAACAGCACTAAACAATAAGTGAAACATAATTGGAATAATAAGTGAACAATAAGTGGAACATATAACTATTGTCTGTTTGAGCTGCTAACAGGGTCTATGCATAGCAACCAGTAGTTTGTGCAATATGGAAGAGTGGATTGGTTACAGAAATAAAGACTATTTTTCTTCTCTGTCTCTTTCCTTCCTTAATTAATCAACTAACTCTTAGCAGGAAGATATTAAAAGAGGTGAAGAACACTAGAAACTGAAAAACAGCTAGTTCTACATCACCAGAAATTGTAGATGAAAAGCACCTTTGCTTATTAGAATAACCTTTAGAACTTACAGCTGAATAGCACAGAGACGTTACAGCTAAACATATTTGCATGTTACACATTACTCTATAGTTATATATACATATATATTTGCATATGAAAACATATGCATAAATACATATATTTAAAAATAAATATGAATGCACAATATAGCAGGAGGCTTTGACAGCTGATGACAGATTTTTGGAGAACTAGGGAATATGGAGTGTTGCAGAGATCAGCTCTGGTCTTGAGGAAATCCTTTACGTTTAGCTGAGTAAGAACAAGACTCATTTGTTGCAACTTAGAAACAGAAAATAATACTGAGATTTCAAACAGTGCAGTATGTATCTATGATAGAAAAAAAAAATCATCTAGTCTCAGTTTCTGAAGAAAATCATGTTCCTAAGCATATCTTCATTCAAAACTGACAGTTATTTAGTGGAAATAGACACTGACAGTTTGTTCCTCCCAGAGAAACATGAGTCAGTATAGAAAACAGTCAGTCTGTCCCTGTCTATGTATGTTTCTCCGGTGGAAATGATAAGACGTTACCTTTTAGATATCATTGTTAATCTATTGTATTTTGTTATTTGCATTTCTGTATTTCTTAACATCCACATGCAAATTATCTTTTTACTTTTAACACCACTGCTATGCTTCATGTTTTTTTCTTTTTGAAGTGCTGACTTAGATTTCTTTCATGTCACTATGAAAATCAAAATTTTGATAACTAATTATGTTCTCAGGGAAACACTTTTCACAGAGTTGGTCACTACCAATTGAAAGTCACAAGAAAAAAAACCTCACTTCTCTGTCCAAAGTTCTAATCAAGAGATTTTGTTGAATATTTAATCAGATCCAAAATCTTTCACTTGAGATTATGGTTAGCTCTTCCCATTCATAAGATAATAGTTTGACAAGTTTTAAAGTATAATTAAAAAGTTGCCCTCTGCCTCTTCTGTATTGATCTCATCTATTTCCACTCCTAAAATTTAGCAGACCTCAGATTAGATCCTCAAGGGAAACGAGGAAATAATTATATTTCAACAAAACAGCTATATCATTCTGTACTTTCATTCATCTAAAGAATTCATCTATCCATCAGCTTATCCATCAACCTACACACATATATGTATGAGGGTGTGGAATAACGTATATAGTCAATACTAAAAGCCATGCCAGTAATATCTGAAAAATAAGCTAACTACAAGAGATTTTCCACTTATGGAAATAGTCAGTTAAATTGGGTGAGATTTATTTCTACTGTAAAGCATCAACAAAAATTCAAATGTTTTCAAAGTGATGCACCCTCTCTATAAATTCTACATATACATTTGCCTGCAATGAGGTAAAGTTCTTCATTTCATACTTAGGATGATATTTGAATAGGAAGAAAGGCAGAGATTTTATTTTCTAGGATAGGAGAGAGAATTAGGTATTAAAAAGGAAAAGAGAAAAATAACAAAAAACAACCAAACAATGCACAAGATGTGAAAAGAAAGAAAAGTATATTGACATTTATATCAACATGTATACATGATATATATCATCATACACAACTATAGAGAGATAAAATTATATATATGTATATATATATATATATATTTATCCACAGTGTAATTGCTTGCCACTCACCAACAAATCCAGAAGATCCCCAATCAATAGATGTCTTTCCCAGTCAGCTTCCCACACATAGTATAGAATAATCCCTTGGCCTTTCCAAGTGAGCTGTCCTGGCTGCAACCAGTTAGCTCCCAGTGCCATCAGAACAGCATGAAAGCTGAAACATCTTTGTCTTTGCACAGCACCACTCAGAATCAACCAAAACATTGGTGTGCTATCAAGACTGTTTTTCTCCCAAAGCCTAAACATTGCATCGTATCAAACACTATGAAGAAAAATCAATTGTCTAAGCTGAAATCAGGACAATTATTTTTATATAGACATAGAAGAAATATTTTCTGTAAAATATAATCTATCACACATTTCATGAATTGTACAAAGAGGACTAAACAAACAAAAAGTTCTAGTAGGTCTGATGTTTTATTGGAGTGTTTTTATTTTTTAACTATATTATATTTTCTTTCAAATATTTTTTGGCATGGCTTAAAAAGTCATATTGATTACCCTGTAGACTTAAATTTGATTGTCTTTCAGGTTGAAGTCCTCTATTTAATTAACGGTGCAAGGACAGTAAAAGGAGTACTGTCAGTAGTTCTGTGTGTACGCCTTCCAAGCAACTGGTCAAATGTGGAATGGAATGGAATGGAATGGAGTGGAATGGAATGGAATGGAATGGAATGGAATGGAATGGAATGGAATGGAATGGAATGGAATGGAATGGAATGGAAAGGAATGGAATGGAATGGAGTGGAATGGAGTGGAATGGAATAGAGTGGAATGGAATAGAGTGGAATGGAATGGAATGGAATGGAATGGAATGGAATGGAATGGAATGGAATGGAATGGAATGGAATGGAATGGAATGGAATAAGACAGGCTAGGCTAGGCTAGGCTAGGCTAACATAGAATCATCTGGGTTGGAAAAGATCTTCAAAGTCACCAAGTCTAATCATCATTCTGATTTACCAAGTCCTGTCACTAAACCTCAGTCTCTTAGTGCAGCATCCACGTATCTCTTAAATACCTCAAGGGACATTGACTCCACCAATTCTTCGGTCTTTTTAGTCAAAAACAATGCCTAAACATGTGCTCTGTGAAGCAATTGTTTCTAATGTCCAATTTAAAATTCCCCTAGTGCCACTTAAGGACACTTCTTCACATCCTATTACTTGTCATCTGAGGTCAAATTAACTATTTTATAAAAGAGTAGAATACACAGTAACCTCTTGTTACCTCTCTTTTGGAAGTGAAAAATCTAATATACGTATGTACCCTCTTCCTTTTGCTATTTTAACATATTAACTGCTGCTACCTTATCTACTTTCAAATCAATCAGAGCAAAAGATCTAGAGTGTTTTGAAGGATTTTTGCAGGACACAGAAAGCCAATTTGCAAAAACAGCTTTTGATTTTAAAAAGAAGGATGGCGTACCCTTCCCTGGGAGAAAATTCACATCCATTAATGTCCCTGCAGAAGTGAGGTATGAGAAGAGGTCTCAGACAGATTAAAGATGAAGATTAAATGACAAGGCACGAATTTGTAGAAAAGGTGATGATGACTAACTAAATTAAAACAAACACACTACACACTAGGTGTGAAATGTCTTCCTATGTCAGTATACATTTCTGGTTTCCTGAATGGATCCTGGGTTTCATCTAAAGAAGTGTGGCTAGCAGAGTGAGAGAGGAGAAGCTGCCCCTCTACTCTGTGCTGGTGAGACCTCACCTGGATTACTGAGACCAGATGTAGAGTCCCTCAGCACACTAGAGACACAGACCTGTTGGAGTTTGTCTAGAGGAGGGCCACAAAAATGATCCAAGGGATGGAATACCTCTCCTATGAGAACAGGATGAGAGAGCTGGGGCTGTTCATCCAGGAGAAGAGAAGGCTGCAATGTGATCTGATAGTAGCCTTTCAGTTTCTAAAGTGGAGCTAAAGGAAAGATTGGGACTTTTTAGCAGGGTCTTTGGCAACAGGACAAGGAGAAATGTTTTCTTTAAGTAGAGGGTAAGTTTATGTTGGATATAAGGAAAAAGGCATTTACAGTGAGTGGTGAGGTGCAGGAACAGGTTGCCCAGAGATGTGGTGGATTCTCTATCCCTGGAGGCTTTCAAAGACAGGTTGGAGCAGATCTGAGCAATCTGACCTCTCTGTGGATGTCCCTGTTCATTGCAGGGATATTGGACAGAGATGATCTTTAAAGGCCCCTTCTAACTCTAAGCATTCTATGTTTCTATGATATTTAGATTTTCACTAAATTGTGTAAGCAGAAATAATACAACTTACCTTTTAAAGTGTACAAAATTTCTGTGATAATATCATAAAAAGTACTTAATACAGGAAATCAAATGCTAATTTCAGAAAGAACTGGGTCTCATTCACGACATTGCCCTGTAAAATTAACTTCTTGAGTTACCCGAATTACTTTCAAAAAGAAATATTGCACTCAATCTTTGAATTCTCCCTGTACGTTTGATTTGAATACGTAAGTTGCATGTCTGCATTTCTGAATGCATTCTAGAGCAAAAAGGAAAGCAAAACAGCAAAAGTGAGATTTTCTCCTTGATAGAAAAGGCACATTTACAGCGATCTGTATTTCAAATAGTGCAAGTTCAAAACCTGCTTAAGACCTTAAAAAAATTCTAGTATAAAAGTATAAAAACATTTTACATCTGTAGTAATCAATTATATATTTTTCTGCACTTGAAGTAGACATGCTTGCAGGAATCATATATATGAGGCATAGAGAGGTTAGTAGGCTCAGACCAATAATTAAATTACCATGGTTTAACAAGTTAATACACATAATATCTTTGTTTATGAATGTCTTTAGAAAAGATGACATAATGAAATGGCTTTAAAATAACTTTCAATATGATTCATGTGTTACAAACTCATAATATGCACCTTCAACATAAGCAAATCACAGTGATGTTCTGTTATCTGATAAGCTGCAGTGACTTGACTGAGTTTACACCCTATGAATAGCAAAATTTCTATTCAAATATGTAAGTATTAGCCTCGGCAAATAGGACCTCATCAGAAATACTCTAGTCACTGTTTCTCTCGGCAAGAAGTAATGTTAAAAATGTAAAGCTTGGTACCAGTGAAAAACATTGCATAAGATGGATGTCAAAAAACAAGAAAAAATAACACTTTTCACTTTTTCTCATATCTCTCCCTTCAGCATTCCATTTTTTTTTTCAATTATTACATTTTGCTTAATTCATTAGAAGAGTTTAACCAATATACAGGAAGAATATTAGTACTGTGCTATTCTGCTTTGGTACAATCTTGATTGCAGACCATCAGTTATGGTAATAAGATAAATAATACCAAAGCTTTCAGTAAGCAGAAGTCTCAGGCTCTAATATATACTTAAGCTTATTGATTACACTAGTTTATGTGATAATAAAAGCACAAACATATGCATATACCTTTTGCAAATAAGAAAAATTGTCTTGGGCTATCACCTCCTTTTTGCTTTCACAACAATTCAGAAGTCATAATAGATAATAGAAAAACAAAGTGTTTGCATTTCATGGATGACCTTGGAAAAGTTGACATATTTTTCTGTAGTGCAGTTCTAGCACCCAGTCCCAGAGTAAATACTTGTGAATTCATACAACTCTTGGTGAGAAAATTGATGAAAAAGATTCTTGGTGAAAAAGAAAATTATTTACTTGATTAATCTATTATTTTTACATTGAATATTATTGTGAGCACTTATTTTTATTTAAAAAACAAAACAAAACAAAAAAGTGTATAATGTAAATTTTGATTTTTAAAATTACTGTATATATAAAAATTAAATGTCTAGCAGAGATACAATTTTGCTTCAAGTGAAAAATTAAGTACAGGTGGACTGTTCTGTTACAATGTTTAGCAGCTGGATGGTTTGGTGTGAGAAACTGGCACATTTTTTTTTATTGAGAAGCAGTTCTGACCTTTTCTGTAGCTCAAAATTAAGTAAATTCTAGCTACATTATCTTTTCTGTTGTTTGTCCATGTGAACTTTGATATTTTAGGCACATAGACATGTATTTCTTCTTTTTAATTTTAATTTTTTTTTTAATTGTAGGCAAATATGCTATTACATTTTGAAATCATGGTGTTTGCTATATTTTTGTACCTGTGAGACACAATATACTATGAAAAGACAAATGTGAAAAAGTTGTTGATACTATCAAAAAATAGTATTTTGTATGATAAAGCAGGTAATACTAGTCATTAATCACATTTGATCTATACAAAGGAAACGTAAATCAAAATGTTGCTAGCTGTGTTAGTTCTACTACCATCCATTCTGAGATATCAGTAAAACAGTACCTGGATCGTGACAGTAGAGTGGATCATGAGGTGGGCACTGCCACCATCTCTATTGCATTAGAGTCCATCTAATGGGAGATCTTTCATTGCTCAGCTCTGCTGCTGCTATACTATATGTACAGGCACCCACACAGTAGATTTATAATTGTAACATGATTGTCGTCAAAGGGTAGTGTTCATACTCTTGAGTTTTGTATCTCCGGAAAGACAAATAAAATGTAGACTGTTCTAGGGTTGTAATCCAGGTTCCTACTCCTACATCTTTGCAAAGGTTGTACATAAGGATAGATTGTGACAAAGGAGACTTGACATAAGTGCAATGGTAGTAATGATTAAGCTGTGGTCCAGTTAGTGTGCCTAAAGTACTGCAAAGTGGTGGTAAGTCAGTGAAGATCTGGTTAGCTTGGAGCCGCCTGTTCTCCTCTCTTCCCAACCAGACAACAGGCTTTGCTTATTCCAGTGTAGCCTGAATCCAGCACAATTTATACACATCCAGCTATGACTTATGGACTACTGTGGAAGAGAGGAGCTCTGAAATGCCCTAAGGCAAGTGATGTTTTTTATTTTTATTTTTATATTATTTTATTATCTTATAAAATAGTTTAATCAATGAACTCAAGCAGATAGTAGAAGAGTCTTCAGTTTATGGGGAAACTTTTGAGATTTATTTTGGCCATTTGTAAGTAGTGCCAACATTTGAGCTCTGAAAGAGGTGGAAGTGGAAAATGACCTAATGCACATTTTTTTCAGTATATGAAAAGACAAAATTCCTTTTCCTTATCAGGGGCTCTACAAAATAGAAGAGTAAGAGGACTGTTGTATTTATGATGTTTGTTGTGCATCTGTGTGGAAATAAATAGATTATTCCATATGAATTCCAAATAAAATATATGACTAAAGTAAATTTTACTTATGAGTATTGATTATATTGACTGAAAACTCCTTCTTACAAATTCCCTTGTTTGTATAACACAAGTGTTATCATTTGACTAAAAAAAAAAAAAGATGAATTCTGACATTGCATATTTTAGTTATCAATGAACTGAAAAGCTTTTATTCTTCGTACACTTCTATCCTGAATCTAAGGTGATGGTGTTGTTGATTATTTATCTCCCATAAGACAATATAATACAATATAATACTAAAGACTTTGTTTTTTTGTTTTAATGTATTTACTGGTATGCCTTCATAAACTGCAGTGTGAGATCCAGCACTGGTTGAAGTTTGTTCCTGTGCCTTAAAAGTGTGCTAAAATGTTACTTCTGATTCCAGCCATGCCTAAACTAGCAAAGAACTCTCTTTCAATCTTTTTTTCTTTTGAAAAATTTGGTTAATAATGATTGTCATGCTCTGATAAAACCTATCATTATGTGCTAAAAATGACATGGATGGGCAAAATGCAGTGTAAAAGAGACTAAAAAACTAAAATGGTTTAGGATGCATTCTAATGTGAGTAAAGCTGAAATGCTACCATTTTACTCAGCTCAGGTGACAGCATATTATTTATTTTCTCTCTCCTGCTTCAATTACTTGTCTTTTCCATGCCTGGGGTCACATATCTGCTTACAGGATAGCTTTGTTAGAGGCACAATCATATTAACACAGAGATTGCCACTTAAAATCTTCAGCATCTGCTTGAATGCTTGTCTTCCTCTTGATCGACTCCACAGGGAATGTATTCCCAGCTGATATCTTTAGATAGTCAACAGAGAAGACGTGGAATTAATTTGGACCAGTATTCTCAGAAAATATTCAGGAAGAGGAAATTAGACCCCAGAACATGCCCTAATCAGAAGAGAGGAGCAGCAGAAGAAACATTGGGAAGATTATGTGAGGTTCAATTTCAACTAATACTTAATATTTAGCGGATGCAAAAGTAAGATCAGTAGTGCAATATGTTCACCATAAAGGTCTGCCAGTAGAGACAGCTTATAGATGAAAGAGTTTACGTGTACAAGGAATACAAGCAAACACTGTTTAGAACATGGAGAAATGAGAAAAAAAAGAAATCATCTAACATTATGCTTTGAAGTCAGTTTCATTTATCTACAAGTTGAAATATTTCAATGATAATTAAATATGTTGTACTCACTGACAGTAATAATGACAGTTGAAGTGATGTATTGCCTTTATTTTGGCTGAATGTTTTCTCCCTTCCCTTCCCTTCCCTTCCCTTCCCTTCCCTTCCCTTCCCTTCCCTTCCCTTCCCTTCCCTTCCCTTCCCTTCCCTTCCCTTCCCTTCCCTTCCCTTCCCTTCCCTTCCCTTCCCTTCCCTTCCCTTCCCTTCCCTTCCCTTCCCTTCCCTTCCCTTCCCTTCCCTTCCCTTCCCTTCCCTTCCCTTCCCTTCCCTTCCCTTCCCTTCCCTTCCCTTCCCTTCCCTTCCCTTCCCTTCCCTTCCCTTCCCTTCCCTTCCCTTCCCTTCCCTTCCCTTCCCTTCCCTTCCCTTCCCTGGAATTCCCTTCCCTTCCCTTCCCTTCCCTTCCCTTCCCTTCCCTTCCCTTCCCTTCCCTTCCCTTCCCTTCCCTTCCCTTCCCTTCCCTTCCCTTCCCTTCCCTTCCCTTCCCTTCCCTTCCCTTCCCTTCCCTTCCCTTCCCTTCCCTTCCCTTCCCTTCCCTTCCCTTCCCTTCCCTTCCCTTCCCTTCCCTTCCCTTCCCTTCCCTTCCCTTCCCTTCCCTTCCCTTCCCTTCCCTTCCCTGGAATTCCCTTCCCTGGAATTCCCTTCCCTGGAATTCCCTTCCCTGGAATTCCCTTCCCTGGAATTCCCTTCCCTGGAATTCCCTTCCCTGGAATTCCCTGGAATTCCCTTCCCTGGAATTCCCTTCCCTGGAATTCCCTTCCCTGGAATTCCCTTCCCTTCCCTGGAATTCCCTTCCCTTCCCTGGAATTCCCTTCCCTGGAATTCCCTTCCCTTCCCTGGAATTCCCTGGAATTCCCTTCCCTTCCCTGGAATTCCCTTCCCTTCCCTGGAATTCCCTTCCCTTCCCTGGAATTCCCTTCCCTTCCCTTCCCTGGAATTCCCTTCCCTTCCCTGGAATTCCCTTCCCTGGAATTCCCTTCCCTTGCCTGGAATGCCCTTCCCTCCCCCACCCCCTCCCTCACCCCCTCCCTCACCCCCTCCCCTCCACCTTCCTTTTTCCCTTTCCCTTCTTCTCTTTCCTTTTTTGGAAAATTCCTTCTCCAAAAGAGTGGTCAAGCTCTGGAACATGCTTCCATGGGAGATGATTGTGTCACCATCTCTGGAGGTATTCAAGAAACATTTAAATATATATAGTACTAAGGGACATGGTTTAGTAAGGAAACACTGGTGATAGGTGGATGCTTGTACTAGGTGATCTTGGAGGTCTTTTCCAACCTTGATGATTCTGTGATCCTACACTGTAGAAGATGTGTGAGTATAGGACCAGGTTTACACACAAAAACCTGACATCTCCCAGAACCATGGCAGACAGCTCATACACTGCAGGCATCATATCTGGGCAGGCATGAGTAGGGGGCAAATTGCTAAACTAACTCAAGACTGTTAATCTGCATGTAGTCAAGTTCTCTCTGGAGCCATACAAACATATATTTATGCATGTATGTGAACATTTATATGAAATGACATTCAGTGTGGCAAGTTCATTTTGCTTTGAAGAACCTGTTTTCAGCAAATATTTAAAGACATTCATTTTTATCACTGTTGAATAGTGGGAGTCTAAAGCACCAGACAAACTTTAGAGACCATCAGAATAAAGAACTTTGGTAGAATCAACGAAGTAAATACACTTCTCAATCACAGTCTTATACTGTCACAGAGTGAATTATTTTACCTTTGTACACATCTGTTTGGTAACAATAATGGTGGTTTTAATATTTGAAAACAGATTTGACACAGAAATGTTTCAAAGGGCTTGTCTAGACAGCTTGTACTACTGCTGCAAGAAGGTGTTTAATCATTCCATGCCTTAGTTTACTGATCTGCAAAATGGGAATAGGCTGAATCTGGCCTTAACTCAGAGAAAAATTTAGTCACCCCAACAGTCTGCATAAAAACTTAAGGATTTGGCCCTGTGCTGACAGCCTGTAAGCTGGAGTGCAAATGTTCTACATGTGCTATTTGACCTCTACAGTTGAGGATTTAAAACTTTAATTATAGGAATGAGAAGATGAGAACAGATTCTGAGTTAGCTACTTTTTTTTGAATAGATATTCAGACTCCAGAGGGAATAGTGATTTGCAGGCTCATTGAGGGAGAAAAAGGATGTCCTTTCTTTCCTAGGTGTACGGGGAGGAACAAAAGCAGGCCTTGATACTGTTCCATTAAAATAAATCACTTCTCAATCCAGGCGAGAATTTGTATCAGAATATTTGATAACTGAAACTTTACCAACAAGAGCAAATCAGAGAGGGCATTTGATTATATGGGGCCATATCCTGCTAAACCTCTCTCAGAGGTGTCTCACTGAATTCAGAAGGAGATCAGTATGCAGAAAGTTACCTGGATAAAACTGTTAGACAGTGAAGTCTGTGAAAGAGAGAACTATGTTGCTGCTTTGTTCTGGGGAGAGTTGTCAGCAGACAAATTATAGGAGTTCTAATCCTACAGACCGACCTTAAGTTGCCATTGAAATCAGTAAAAAAAAATAAAAACCTCTGACTTCAGCAGAGACAAGACAGGATATTTAGGATTAATTAATTCTTTACTTTCCAGATAATACTTTGAGATCCTTAGTCGTCAAAATCCTGTATAATGGCAAAGAGGCACTGTAATCCAGAGAGCAGCACTTCATGTTTAGAGAATTATTTTTCATGAATACTGGAATAATATTTTTACAGTGTTGTAAATATGTTTGATTCCTCCTGTTAGGGCAAACACATGCATATTTTGGGGGTTTAAATTGTCTTATCAACAATAGCAGCTGTAGTTCTGTACAGTAGAAGGAACAAAACTAGTAAAAGAGTGAAGAGAATGGGTCTGTCTACAAACAGTACCAAAAAAATGTGCTGAAACAGTAAAATATTTTGCAGAGACACTTGTTTGAAAGGGAAGAGTTGAGAAGAGTGATAAAACAGCTGTACTGGATTAGTAGGATATTTTACTGTGGAATTTAACTACACATAACATACATTCCAAAAGGCAATAAAAAGCCACCATCACTAACAAAATGTTACAAAAGATAAAGTCCTTTCTTCCTTGTATTCTGAGTAATATTTGAAAATAAAATTAAATTGGATTATCAGAAATTAATTTTACCCTCCTTATTGCCCTAACAATATTTTTTTAAAGTTAAACTAACAGTTTGTGTATATATGTGTAAATAGATGCACATTCATGCATTTAAACACATAGAAATTTTCAGATCTTTGTTTTCCATGTCTTCTTTATATTCATAGAGAGAAATAAGCTAAAAGCATCTCTAGAAATAAACTCATAAGCCTGAATATATGTACTTTTATAAGACATAAAGAAAGTTAAAGATCCTGCCTGAAATGATTATTAGCACTAACAAATGGCCTGTCTACATTTACTTTCTGCTATAGATTGCAGTACATCTTATATGCAGTCATATACTTTTGCAACTCTTTGACAGTGTAGCACAACATAACCATTCCCATTTTATAGATGAGAAGAACCAAGGCAGAACGATTAAAGAAGTCACCCAAAGTTATACAAGGTCTGGGGAAGAGCCAGAAATAGAATCAAAGTCTCTCAAGTCCCTGACCTTCATATTAAACACAAGATCATCCTCC
This sequence comes from Cyrtonyx montezumae, assembly GCF_038088225.1. Taxonomy (NCBI): domain Eukaryota; kingdom Metazoa; phylum Chordata; class Aves; order Galliformes; family Odontophoridae; genus Cyrtonyx; species Cyrtonyx montezumae. The sequence goes on from NW_027071992.1 coordinate 17,926,572, forward strand.
CTCTGTTACTAGTTAGAGCATTCAATTCACCCCATCTGGTGTGCTTGTATAATTTGTACCAGAGGGGTAATTTATCCCTAGAGGAGTGCAGGCGGGGCTTGCAAGGGGTGTCAGCTGTGCGCTCAAGATTTGCATGGCCTATACATTCATCAAAATTAGAATTTCTCCCAAGGAGCATTTCTGGCAAACATATAAGAAGAGGTGATGAAAAATTCTCTTCAGACGTCCCCAAGTTTTTAGAAGGTGATTATCCTCAATTACTCACTGAAAAGCCAAAAACAAAGCCCATCCTGCAGTAACTTTAGGCTTTCTTTACTATCTTAGAACCATCATTTGATATTTGAGATAGCATCTATTACTTGAAAAAAAACTTATATGCTCCCAATTCATGTTTTAAGGAAATCTATCTGGAAACTGAGGAATTTTTACTATTAAATTATTGATTACTGTATGCTTCTTAATTGGTTATTTTTTTCTTCCTATGGTACCTAGGTTATTATTACTATCCTACAGAGGATAATATTATATCCTATTATAATTATCCTACAGAGTCAGGCTGAGAGAGTTGGGGCTCTTCAGCCCAGAGAAGAGAAGGCGCCATAGGAACATTATAGTGGCATTCTTGTACCTGAAAAGGACCTGCAGGAAAGGTAGGAAGGTCTTCTTTCTAAGACCCTAAGGGTTTATCTAAGGTTATGCAGAGACAGGACAAAAAAAAAAAAATGGTTTTAAACTGGAAGAGGGTAGATTAAGACTAGATGTAGATTAAGAAATCATTGATTTTGAGGGTGTTGAGACTCTGGAATAGGTTGCCCAGTGAAGTTGTGAATGCCCCCTCCCTAGAAGCATTCTAAGCCAGGCTGGATAGGGCTTTGAGCGACCTGGTCTAGTTGGAAGTGTCTCTGCCTATAGCAGTGGGGAGTTGGAACTAGATGGTCTTAAATGTCCCTTCCAACCCAAATCATTATATGGTTCTATGATTCTATGAATTAGGACACAGAACTGATCTAATAAGGTAGGTTATCTGTCCACAGAAGACTCCATTCAAGATGGCTCAAACTCAAGACCTTCAAATTTAGATGAGAATCCTAACTTTGTATGTTTATCAGAAACAAATTGTTCAACTTCTTCAGATTTATTGAAGGCTAAAAAGTAATAATTAAACTTGGCAGAATGTGGACATGTCCACTGTGAATTTGAAACATTTCATCTTCAAATTTCTAATACATCAGTCTCAAGAAGAGGGAGTGAATCTGCTCTCTTGTCTGTTCTCTGATAATCCTTCTGTCTTCAAGAGCTTTCTGGCAGATTTATGTCACTGTATGAAAGTGGGAAGATAATCAAACTTAGTATCTCTGTGCTTAAAGCAAAAAGCAAGATAATTTGATTTTTTATTTGGTGTTAAAACAAGCAAAGTGTCATTTCACTTAAGTCTATAAGTTTTGCAGTTAATATTAGACAATTTTAAGCTGATGCTGATGTCAGTGAGTGTAATTCACATGACTTCAGTAGTCAATAGGCTCATATTTGCTTTAATATTTATCTTTCCCAGTGGGGTGAACCACTTCCAATTTCCTCAAAGGGTCTCAATCAAGCAAACTGGTATTGACCATTTACTTTCATCAATTTGTCCCTTAGCAGTTTTGAGTGGTCCAAGGGCAGACAGGTATTATCTCACTTGCATAGTGTGATCTAGTCCTTAGACCCTGTTGCAAATCTGCAAAAATGTCTCGGTGTCTGGAGAGCAGCAAAATAGACTGCCAGCTTTCTCCAGTCTCTAGTCAGAGTCTGTAGTTCATTATTTCATCCCTGACCATGATCATCTCTGAATCAGTCACCTCAGAAGCATCATACTTTGAGGAGCATTTAAACTTGTGGAAATTGTACATTCAGCCCAATTTCTTCACTATTTCCAGACATTCTCAGGATTAGTAACTGTCCATGGAGATCTGTAGTAAGATCTGTAGTAAATCCTGCTAGGATACAGATTTCTTCAGAGGCAATGGAACTACCCACATTAGTAAAGCTGAGCTGGGTAGGGCCAAAATTTAGTATTAAATCTTGGCAGTTCCAGAAATGTAGTTTTAACAAGGCTTATTTGAGATGAAGGCACATTTTTCAGTGCTCATAGTGCAGCAAGATTCTTATTATACAACATTTAAAAGCAATAATTTCTGCAGACTTAACCTCATATATTTTCTAATACAATAAAATTAAATTTAAAAAACCCTGAATGCAGCAGATATAAACCCTTCATGTGCAATTAGCAAATTTTAAATAGAAACTTTAATATTAACATTATTCTTTATGCCTCAATAAGTGGAATATTATTTAAATTGATATGACATAAGAGGATATAAATAATTCCTAAGTGTAGATCTAAACCAGAATTTCAGACCATATTGAAACAGCAAAATACTATCAATTCCTTATCTCCCGTGTATCATTCATTACTAGACTGATGACGCAGGCTTTTTTTTTTTTTTCTTTTTTTTTTTTCAGGAGATTAGCATTAGAGCATTAGAGTTCTAATAAACATAATAAATTAATACAAAAGGCTATTCTAAAAATCCAGTGTAACATAAAATAATTGTGTATGCTCCCCCAAACCATCTCTTCTTCAGGTGGCTGAAAAAGTGTTATGAGAAGACATATAGTCAGAGAGATAGTGAACTTCTGCTCTCGTTACTGAAGTAAAAATATTAACATCTTAAACTATGGAAGTGTAATTTATTTAGGGACAATTTTTCATTGCAAATGAACATAGGGTTCATAAGATAGAGAATGACAACTGGAATTTCTGACTATATAAAATCAAATAAAAAGGTTCTCTGTGCTATTCTGTAAAAGTTGGATAAAGAAGTTGCTTCCTCCTCTGTAAGGTATAAGAAGAAAATTGTAAAATTATTATAATCTATTATCAGAAAAAACCTATGATTTGTATTTGTTATTATCAAAGTAATAAGTTCATCCGGATCAGATGATTGCACTGATGACAGCACATCTGGCAGATACCAGACCTCTGTAGTTTTTTTACGAAGTCATTATAGTCTGCAGCTTTTTAGATTCTTTTGGGTGAGAATATTTTAGGGTACAAATCAAGCAATCTTTTGAGAGTTCTTTAGAAAGTTGTTAGGATTGAACTTTTACAAAGTGGTATTCATTTTCTAATACTGCTTAAGTAGATAGCAAGCAAATTACAAGAGCGAGACATTCCCTAAGATTCACCATTTTCAAGATATTAAGCAGGAAAGTTTATCTAGCTGATGAAAGCAACATGTTGCTTGAAACTTCTCTGGACCTCCATAGATCATTGAGTCCAAACCCCTGCCAAAGCAGCTCCCTAGCCCAGGTTGTACAGGTAGGTGTCCAGGCGGGTCTGGAACGTCTCCAGAGAAGGAGACTCCACCACCTCTCTGTGCAGCTGTGTCAGTGCTCTGTCACCGCATTGTGAAGAAGTTCCCATGCACATTTGTGTGGAACTTCCTATGCTTCAGTGTGTGTCCATTTCCCCTCATTCTGCCACCACACACTGCAGAGAAGAGTCCAGCCTTATTCCTTTGCCTCCTGCTCCTTATATATTTATAGACTTTAGACAGACCCCTTCTGAGTCTTCTTTTTTCAATGCTGAACAGACCCAGGTCTCTGTCTTTCCTCATAAGGGAGGTGTTCCACGCCCTTTATCATCTTTGTAGCCCTCTGCCGGACTCTTTCCAGGAGATCCCTGTCTTTTTTGTACTGGGGAGCCCAGAACTGGACACAATACTCCAGCTGAAGCCTCACCAGGGCTGAGGGGAGGATCATCTCCCTTGAGCTGCTGGCCATGTTCTTTTTAATGCACCCCATGATCCTGTAGGCCTTCTTGGCCAACGGGACACACTGCTGGCTCATAGCCAGCAGAAAACCCAGGTCCCTATCCTCAGAGCTCCTCTCATCCCCCAGTCTGTACCAGTGCAAGTGGTTATTCCTCCCTAGGAGCAAGAATCTACACTTGCTCTTGTTAAACCTCATCTGGAACCTTTCTGCCCAATTCTCCATCCTGTCCAGGTCTCGCTGAATGGCAGCAAAGCCTTCTGGTGTGTCAGACATTCCTCCTAGCTTTATATCAACAGCAAACTTGCTGATGGTGGACTCTATTTCTTCATCAAGGTCATTGATGAAGGGAGGTTGTGATGAGGAGGGGTTTGGCCTCCTCTTCCAGGCAACAAACAGGACCCACTGAAATGGCCACATGTTGTACCAGAGCAGGTTTAGGCTAGGTGTAAGGAAAAACTTCTTCTCTTAGCGAGTGGTCAGGCACAGGAATGGTCTGCCCAGGTGTCAATGGTTTACTGGGCTGGTTCTGCCCAGTTCTGTGACAATTGGTGTAGGGGACCTGCAGACCCATGCCCCAGGAAAAGGGAAGGGGAAAGGGGAGAAGGGAAAAGGGAGATGGGCCTAGGAACTAAACAGCAGCAACGGTCTGAGGAGGAAAGCTAATTTACTAAATAAGATATCAGAATGCAAAATGACATAATACAATATAATTGGAATTGAAGGTAATAAATCAAATAAAATGAGGAAGGGAGTGTGTCCGATAAACCAAAGGCCTTACGCTAAATGCTGAAGGTGAGATGTCAGCAAGCACCCACAGTTGAGTTGATCCCAAAGGAAAGAGAGAAATTCCTGTAACCGCAGACAGTTTTTATCTTTCCCTCTGAGTGGAAACACGCAAAAAATGCAAAGCATTGCATAGTCCTCTGGGTAACGTAGTTCTCTTCTGAGACAGGTATACCCATAACTATTGATGATCCACAGAGCTGGAACATTAACTCTAACTCTTAATACACTACATGATGTTATGATGTGGAATACCAATGCCAAGAATCATAAAACCATGACACCAAGGAGGTGGTGGAGTCACTATCCCTAGCCGTGTTCAAGAGGCGCCTGGATGAGGAGCTACAAGATATGGTTTAGTGCTTTTGGCAGCAATGGTGATGGTTGGACTGGATGATCTTGTAGGTTGTTTCCAAGCTTGTGATTCTATGATTCGATGATTCTGTGCTGAATCAGACCTGATCCAGTACCAACCTCTGAGGAACACCGCTAAGTCCAGGACTCCAACTAAGCTCTGTGCCACCAGTCACAACCCTCTGAGCTCTGTCAATCGGCCAGTTCTCCACCCACCTCACCATCCACTCATCTATTCCACAATTCCTCAAATTCATTATAAGAATGCCGTGGGTGAGTGTCAAATTCCTTCTTGAAATCAAGGTAGACTACATTCTTTAGCTGCCCAGATCTTCCTTCTTGCCATTTTGAAGACCAGAGTGATATTGGCTATTGTCATTGTTTTATGATTATTGTTATATTATTGATATTCCATATCATAACATAATGTAGTGTATTGGGAGTTAAAGAGTTAATGCTCTAACTGCGTGGATCATCGATGGTTATGGATATACTTGTCTCAGAAGTGAAGAACTACATTCCACAGAGGACTGTGCAATGCTTTGTATTTTTATGTGTTTCCACTCGGAAGGAAAGATAAAAACTATCTGCGGACACAGGACTGTCTCTCTTCCCTTCAGAATCGAGGTCAGCAGTTTGTTGCAGCCGTCCGCCTTCAGCATTAGCGTAAGGCCTTCGGTTTATCAAACTCTCCCTCTTGCTCATTTTATTTGATTATTTAGCCTCAATTCCAATTATATTGTATTATATTGTGTTATTTTGCTTTTTGATATCTAATTTAGTAAATTAGCTTTTCTCCTCAGATCGTTGCTGCCGTTTTGTTCCTAGGCACATCTCCCTTCTTCCTTCTTCTATTTCCCCCTTCCTCTTCCCTGGGGTGTGGGCCCGTGGGTCCCCTGCCACAATTGTCATGGTACTGGGTCAAACCGGCCCACAAACCGCTGACAGCTATCCTCCAGTCTGCAGAAGAATTAACCCATGATGAATTTCAAGATCATTTGATATCTACAGGTAGAAAGATAGATCCTAATATTCTCTCTAACACACACACCTTCCTACTCTCAGTTCAAGAATAGAGTTTTCCCACTTCATTTTCAATGTTTTTTTTACTAACTAGTCTCTGTTTGATACAATCAACTTTCTAAAATCCTTCAAAGCATTAAGCACCTAAAATCAGCTAAACTCAGGTCACAGAATAAAACGTAGAGCTAAGGAGTACTCTCAACAGACTGTGCCTTGCTGAATGCTCTGTTGTTTCACATGATGGATAATTTGGGTACATATTCCAGCCCATGATGGTCAGTATGGTCATGTGCACAGGTACCTATATCTTTAATAATTATATTGACAATGTTCAATGTGACTTAAGCTCTTTATGAAATTAGAAATGTATGTAATACCAGAACATTGTCATCATAAATTTTTTCAGACCTTATGGTCAAATCTTTGCTAAGAAACTATCTCCAGAACATGCTTGAAGTTTGTCATGTTGTCCTGAATGACAAAGTACCTTTCAGAATCTGCAAATTTAAATAACTAAACACAAAAAAGAAATCAATGTCAAAAGGACATTTAATGAAGGACTTTGAAGAATAATACAAAGAAGATGCTCTCATAGAAAAAAGAAATGAGGAAGGAGTTGGAAATTGTGAGGACCCACACTTCCCTCAGGCTCTTCCCGTTCAGTTCTAAGTGGAAATAAAAATAAAAAATAATTTAAAAAAAGCCCTAAAAATAAAAATAAAAAGTATTACATCAGTTTCTTCATGTGTTAAATCGCACTGCAAAAAATATCATAGTATTCCCATTTCACAGGTAGGAATAAAGTGAGGGAGAGTGAGAACTTCTCCAGTAGCTCATGGAAGAATGTTCCTTTTTCAGTTATAGAGTTTCATAAGAAGGCAGGAAATTCACTTTAATAGAGAAAAATATTTTTGATTCTAATACAAATAAAATCTTCCGGTGTTCCCTATCTCTTTGCTGAAATAGAGCCGTCAGGCCTAGAGCTGCCTTCACTGCTACCACCAGTTTTCCAAATTCCTGTGGTAAGTGAATAATGGAAAAAATAACAAAAAAATATCCTAAAACTAACATGAACAATGCCCTGTTTGTAGATAAGAGTAGAAAGGAAAATAAGGGGAACTGTTTCTAGACACTCAAGTTAATCAACCATATACTCTGAAGCATAAGATTTAATTAACCTCAGTGTGTGTGGGTACAGAAGCTGTTCTAATGGTAACTTCATTTTTTTCTTTTCTTTTGAATTGATAGAGCCAGGTTTTCAGTGTAGTTCTGGTCACTATTTCCTATTCTGTATGATCAAGCATATAGTTTTTTTAATGGCTTCCATGGTGCCACAGCTTTTTGAAAGTGTAAAATGATTCACTGAATCATGTACAGCTACAGACAGGTACAGTTCCTCCTGTTGACCAGTATGACATTGGTAAAAGTGAACATTAGACACTTTAAAAAACGTATCAAAGCCACAGGTTACCTCCCTGTAGTATGTTTCGTGTTGCATATCCTTCAAGTATTAGGTTCATAGGTTCATAGGTTCATAAGGTTGGAAAGGACCTACAAGACCATCTAGTCCAACCATCCTCCTATCACTATCCCTACCCAACTACTAAATCAAATCCTTTAGCACCTCATCTTTTGACGCTTCTTGAACAGCGCTAGGGATGGTGCCTCAACCACCTCCCTAGGCAGGCCATTCCAGTGCCTGACCACTCTTTCAGAAAAAAAATGTTTCCTCAGTTGTAATCTAAATCTTCCCCAGCACAACTTGTGGCCATTCCCTCTAGTCCTGTCGTTATTTATCAGGGAGAAGAGGCCCACCCCCTCCTCACCACAACCCCCCTTCAGGAAGTGGTAGAGTGCAATAAGGTCTCCTCTGAGCCTCCTCTTCTCCAGACTAAACAATCCCAGCTCCCTTAGCAGCTCCTCATAAGACTTGTGCTCCAAACCCCTCACCAGTTTTGTTGCCCTTCTCTGGACACGCTCCAGGGCCTCAATGTCCTTCTTGTAGTGAGGGGCCCAAAACTGAACACAGTACTCGAGGTGCGGCCGCACCAGAGCTGAGTACAGGGGGATGATCACCTCCCTGCTCCTACTGGCAAGAATAATACAAATTAGGAAGTTCATGAGCTGAAATGTCAGATATCTGAAGATGGATAAGGGAAATATGCTCACCCTTATAAAACATTTTGAAAACTGAGATACATGGTTCCTATTGGCTGTCTGTACCATGACTGCACCAAAATACACCAGAAATACAGCAATGGAGGAGCTCACAATTTTAACAGAGAAACAAAAGAAATGAATAAATAATGAATATGGTTTCAAATTCTCTCCTGCTATTTGTCCATTCTCGGGGTCAGCAGCAACATCACTCGACATTGTGCCATAGTCAAAAGCCAGCAGCATTATCTGCCAGGTGTGCTGACAAAGGTATGTTAGCCTGCTTGCATTTACACCAAGGGCTGAAGCAATATATCCAGCCCATGTCAGGTCATGCATTATATTAGTTAAAGATTGCCTTAAAGAAAGATGTTCGTTCTTCTGTGGATTTGCCTTTCCTAGTACAAAGGACATCTGATTGTTGGCTCTTATTGTACTGTGTGATAATACTAAGTGGTTATTTCACAAAATATTGGAATATAAATACTTAGGCACAGTTAGTCACTCAAATTTCCTAAATGATCACCACAGTGAAGGGAATGAACACACCGCTACACATAAAACATTCAAGAGAGAAGCATCTGAAAAGTTTTTTCATCATCATGCGAATTAGTTTATTAGCTCTGAAACAAGACAGACAAAAAATCCCTCCATTCTGTGAGAGAAGAATAATACTCTTAAATCTTAAATGTTGATTGGACTGGTAGAACAAGTTTAGGGTCTGCAAAAATATGGGCGGAAATCGATGGAAATATTATTTTAAAAGTTTTCTAATCCTGGATAAAGGGCAAGTCATATTCCAAACTGTTCAGAAAGGGCAAGGGATGCCTGTAATATTTGTTGTCTCCAGTTCTACAGTTGGCACACTTTACTATGAAAACCAGCACCTATGCAATGCACAGCTAGCAGCTTATACTCTGGAAAAATTGATTAGCTGGGTTGTCAGATTGTTTAAAAAAACTTCTGGAATGTGTGTAAGTGAATGAATATCTCCACATGCTTTCTTTTGTTTTTGGAACCAAAAGCATACCTGGATGATCGTGGATGAACTAGGTTGAGTAAAATGCAAGAAACTGGTAATCTTATTGTTTCAAAGACCAAAAGTAAATATTCTTCCAATTTTTCAACGCTTATTTGACATTGTAGTCTTTTCTATTCCTTTACCATGGATATTTTTGAAGTTAATGCAAATATCAGACGGTGAATAAGTCTCAGGCTTTTTAACAAATCTTTATTAATTTGATAGTTTCTTTTTAATTTCTTTTGAAACCCACCACTAGCCAAATCTCATGACTTTTTATGTCTCACAGTGCTAAAGATTTTGCTTGAAGGCTAAACTTAAAAATTATAGCAGTTATCAATAATGTACAGAATGTAATCTCTAATTCAGAAAACAGAGCTGGAAGATACGTTGAGAAACCTAGTCCATCCTCAAGGACTCAAATGCAGTTACTCAAGGAAAGATCAATTCTACCCACAACATTCCTGATAGATGTTAATAATTTCTCGAAGACCTCCAGTACTGAAGAGCCTACAGCTTTCCTTCACTAATGGTCCCAGGACCTCATAGTCATTAACTCAGTTTTCTTTTTCCTTTTTTTCCCTTCATAAATAGGGTCTCTGTGGACATAATTTAAATTGTATCCTCTTCTTTTCTCTCTGTGATGAACAGATCATTCCCTTGCTTTTTAAATTTAAAATTAGAGCTAACCATTTTCTCGTTTTGAGTGTTTGCTTTGCTAAGTGCATATATCTTCACAGAAAGTGAAGACAAAGGGGTTGCAAACAAGGATTTGTTCAGAAATTACTAAACCAAATTAATATTCAGAGCTTTCTCCTGTCTCAACCAGAGTTATCTACAAGAAAAATTTTGTTAAAAACAATGCAATACAAAAACCCAGCACATTTTCCTATTTTTCTCCTTTTTCAGATTTTCATATAATAAATAAAAACTCCCAAATAAATTATTAACAAAAATGACTTATTTATAGTCAGAAATGTTTGGCTACCAGATGGTCCAGAGTATATCTTCATATAATATGATCTCTAGAACAGTTTTAACTCTGCAGGAACAAACAGCAGAATATTATTAAAATGTCAATTAGTTTAATTTAGTCTCATTTCTATTGAATATATTTATTGGCACCTAGATGGTTTTAATTTCATTTTGGGTTTCCAGCTGCTTTTGAGGGCAGGAATCTTTAAAACAAGAAAATCTAAAAAAAATTACAAAGAAAAATAAATATATCAAAGGATGGAAAGAAACGATTTTAGACGAAGCTGACAAGACACTTCACTGGGGAAAAAAAAAAAATTGTGCATCTGCATTGTTTATACCCTTGGTTCTTTTATGTCTAATTTTGACATTAATCTGAATGTCTTACCTTAATTTTCCTTGAAGTATAAATATTGGTTATGTCCCTCTCTGGTCTGTTTTCAGACTGGTAAAGCTGTTGGTGGATGGGCAGATTTTTTGCATAGTTTATTCAAGTTTACTCTCAGATCACATCCTAGGCTGAAAATTGTAGTTTTATAGAATTTCCTGAATTACAGTCATGTTAATGGTATCTCAAATAATTAAGCAGTCAGTGTGAGGTAGTCACAAGACTGTATTTGGCTTCAACACATGATGTTTGAAGGATCAAGCTGAGAATAGATGATGGATGATATATCAAACTGAAATTTAACTTAAGGCATTGCTTTAGATCTGGCTGAGACAGAAATAAATTTCTTAGCAGCAGTCTATATAGTGCTGCATTTTAGATTTGTAACTAAAATACTTTTGACAATGCTTTGATGTTGTAGCTGCTGCTAAACAGCACATGCAGTGCCATGCTCTGCTCTTTTTCTCATACTGCTGCACTGCCCACAGTGAGTATGCTGGGGTTGGGCAAGGAGCTGGGAAGGGGTGCAGAGGAGACAGTAACCAAATTGACCAAAAGGATATTCTATACCATACAATATCAAGTTTAGCAATAAAAGCTGAGAGTGTCTTTCAAGATAGTTCTTGCTTAGAGACTTGCAGCGCATTGGATTGACTGTGGCAGATGGTGCTTTCCTCCGCACCATGAGAATGAGCAAGAAGCTTGTGGGTTCTTGGTATATAGTCATGATCAACCTACTACACATGTTCAGCAATTGCAGCAGGGGCGGCCCAGCTGCTAATGTAGTCAGCGCTTGACGACTAACCAATGCAAAGCTTCAGCTATTGCAAAAGTACTACAAGTATCTGAATCAGGTGATGTCTGTCTAAAGCATTATCGCTAATGTATATGTATATAGCCTTTTTGTTTCCCCACACTTGCTGTCTCCCACCTGCAGCCTAGACTTGATACACGTATATAGGCTGTGTGTATGCCTACTCTGATGAGAGTTTATGGGAAATATATTGGCCTGTTTTTAGAGTTTGAGATAAACAGGGATTTGTTCCATCAGAGTTCAAAACTTAGACAAAAGTGCTTCAGTTGAAGAGATGAAAATAAATAAACTATCATCAGTGACTGAGCTCTGAATTAAGAATAAACACAGATCTACACTTGAATTACAGGATAGTCCTAACTTTTAGACTAGATATGTAGACATAGATAGACATTAGAAGCAACTGAATCAAAGACAAACCCTTAAGATAGTATTTCAGGATTATATGACTATCTATTTAGCAGCTTGAAGTTCAAGTTGTGTACTTTTCCAGAAGTTCCATTGCTGCATTTAAGGTAGAAAAGGAAAACAAAACCAAACATGCAAACAACAACACCAAAACACTAAACCTAAAACCAGATAATGATTGAAAGAAATAAAGCTGAGTATAAAAAAACAAAACACAAACAAACAAACGAAAAACATAAACACCCACACATTTGCCCTGATTTTGGCCGAGATAGAGAGACATTTCAACATACGTTTGAAAATTCCAGAATAATCTAACCTCCTGTCTACTCTTTCCTGGATATTATTTATATGGATAACTCTTTCATACTAAACTCTACATTCTTCATTTTCTTTCCCATTTTTGTGAAGTACATAGTTCCACACTCTCTGGTTACAGATATTTTCTCAAAGGAAGGATTAAATACTCAGGTGAACAGCCATATTACCTGATGAAAAAGCATGTGCAGTACAAAAGGAGGTGCTATTAGAAGGGATCTTGGTTCCTTACTCGCCTCCAGCTATTATCCACAGGATAAATAAATTCTTGTCTTTCTGGAATACTGTACTTTTTGAACATTAGGATGCTGATTTTCTTCCTCTTTTTTTTTTTTTTTGTTTATTATATCTCTACATTTTTATTATTCTCTACATGTTTATTATCTACAATAATATCAATATTATTATCTACAATAGAAATTATCTATTTATTTCTCTACATTTTTATTATTTCTCTACATGTTTATTATTCTCTACATTACCTACAGGGGCTGCACTGAAAGTAGTGCCTCCCATTTTATCATGTTGGCCCACAACATCAGAGATACATGTCAGTGGCGTGGCAGAAGAAGTTGAACTTTCCCACAAATATTCAATTAAATTTGGTTGTCATGTAGCAGATGGCAGCAGGAGGCAGACAGACAAAACAACGTCTGACACATGAAACAAAGGTGTGAAACTGAATTCTTCTATGACCCATTGTCATCCATCAACATTTGCTCATGGGAGACCAAGCAGTGGATGTTGATGCAATGAGTAGCTGCAGCAGTGGCAACTGTGATATGAAAGACAAGCCATGTTTTGGATGGCCATTCACAACTGTCACACCATGAAATGAAGAGCAACTTGGTCAGCTCATCCATGCAAATCGATGTTTTATGAACAGAGAACGATGTACAGAGCTGAAGATTGGCTTCAAAGCATGAGAAATGCTAGTGGTAACACTGAAATGTCACAAAGTTTGTGACAGGTGGGTCCATGAATGCTCGCACAGGAAAAGAAAGAACACCGTATGTAGTTTGTCAGGACTCACTGAAACAATATGAGGCTGAAGGTGAGCTTCTCAAATTGTATTATTACCAGTGATGAGATGTGGCATAATCACTACAAGACAGAGTCAAAACAGCAGTCACTGGAGTAGTGGTATAAATTCCCCACTGAACAAAAAGCCCTCAGTGGGTAAAGTGATATGCACTGTCTTTTTGAATAGGAAGGGGGTGATCCTTCTGGATTTCCTGAAATCTGGACAAATCATCAACTCTCACCACTACATTTTGATGCTGACTAAGCTGAAGACTCGAAATTCCAGAGTCAGGACAAAGAAACAGACAATGTTCCTCCTGCAACACAATAATATCAGGCTTCATACCAGGTTGAACACCATGGAGCACACTGCCAACCTTGACCAAACTGTCCAACGATACCCATTGTATAATCTGGATTCACTGTTTTCTGATTTCCATCTGTTCAGGATGATTAAAGGCGGACTGCATGGGAAATGTTTTTCTGTCTTTCTGTCTTCTTTCTGTTTATACTGTCATTAGTAGCTGTGAAACAGTGAGTGGGACATCTTGACTGGTGCAGATTTTTATGAGCATGGCATGCAAGCTCTTGTTAATCACTGGTGAAAATGTATAGCTATTTGAAGTGACTATGTTGAAAAAAAGTGCTTTGTAGATGAGAATTTGCTTTATCAGATTATATTGTGCTTTTTATATCTGTTGTAGTTTTCATAATAAATAAATAAAGAGACATTTCTGTGGGACAGATCTGCATATTTTCCATCAGAAAAAATCCCATGCACCTCTGTTATTATCAAGGTCTAAGCTGGTATTTTATTTGGGTACAAAGATTTTGCACTGCTGCATTGCACTAGAATTGCTGATGACACACAAACCCCTGTGTTGCCACTGGTAGTTCTATTTGTTTGTATGATCCAGATAACACATGTAACCCAGAACCATCTGCAACCACGCCAGCTGTGCAAAGATAGACTAACGTTATCTTTGACGTGTGGATCTCTGAGGTTTGTTTCAATTATTATTTGTATAATGCTCCAACAGTGAACACATCCTCTTAGCTCTTTGGGCTGTATAAACATGCCACAAGGGATGGTAGCTACTCTAAAGGTCCTACAATATAAATAGACAACAGTGTAGGGAGGGAAAGCTGGCTCAGAGACTCACCTAAATTCACACTACAGGGAAGAGCTGGGAATAGTATCTAGGTCTCCAGATCCCCTCAAGTCTGTCTCTTTATTCACCAGGCCAGGTTGTCTCTCTCCATTTAATTCCCTTTTCTTTATTCTACCCAATAGAATTCATCAGTGCAGGTTCCTGTATGCAGACAGACACTCAGCTAAAAGGAAGAGAACAAAATAAAGCAATCAATCAAATAAATAAAAATGTCTGGAATTATACACAGAGGAGAAAACCCTCTCCTAAATATTTGTTACAGTGCTCTGTGTATAGAGTAGTATGACTAACTTTGGTTTATTTGCATAGGAAATGTGAATGTGTGTTTGATTGTAATCTTTGGTGTGGCGAGCTTAAGAGGACAAGCAGTTTGTTCCGTACTGTATGTGTGTGAATGCTTCCTAGAAATATGTCATCTGTGATGTGAAGATGAAGATGAAGAGTGGCATTAAGGTGAGAGGAGCAAAATAAAAATCTCTGGTTTTGTTCTTAAGCATTGTGAGAATACTTTTACCTTTTTTTTTTCCTCTTTCAAAAGAAGATGAGGATTCAAAGAATCTTAGGTAAAATTTCTACATCATGTAATTCATTAACGACTATAGAACATTCCTCAGAACTCCTATGCTTTTCTGCTTGTTTAGTGATTTGCATAACCATAAATAAAAGTCAAATTTATGCACAGGTATTTTTTTTCTTGTATTATTATTATTATTATTATTATTATTATTATTATTATTATTATGAGCTAGGGTTCTTGTTCATTAGTGAGCACAGAGTGTGTCAGACAAACCTCTTGGATTCTCTTACAACTGGAAAAGACTTCATTGTCAATCTTTGGTGAGGACACTTAAGGTTGTATTTTTAATTTGTACAGAGTGCAAACCAAGGTCCTTTGTGACATTTACACTGAGTCTTCCTGAATTCTGTATGAGTAGAAGCCTGAGTGTAAGTAGAACCACTTCAGAGCTTTGTCCCTACTAACCTATCTGAAGCCAGGTTTACCTATATGGGGATTTGTGCTGTGGTAATTGTTAACGTTTGAGCTTCCTTTTCACTTTGAAACATGCTCAACAACTTTCAAGAAAGGGTCCATAAACCTCCTGTAATGCTCTATCCCTAAAATTTGTTGGAATGCTGTGTCTTGGAGAAGATAGTTTTTAGGAATCAGGACTGAAAACTTGCTATGGGCTTGGGGAAAATGTGAGAAAAACACTACATATCACTCTAGTGGAAAAAGCTTTCTGTTAATCAGAAAGTTGCTTTCACAGCTCATTCATCTGATATGTGAGTTCAGCTCTGTCTCTTACCACAGATTAGTTGTTATTTGGGACAAGACAACTTCTTAGTCATATGCATCTCTGATTCTCTTATTGCAAAATGGTGAATAACAATATCCTTTGCCTTGTTTGTTTAAACTCAAGCTCTGCAGGCAGGAAAGAATTCTTTATTATGCATATGAACAACATCTGGCCTAGTGTGCCAGGTGCATAAATCATTTATTTATGTAATTAGCTAAAAAGTGAGCTAAACTGTGATAACAAATCCATGTAGACAGTCTTAGTCTATAAGGTAAGTATAGTTAATTTGCTTCCCTCCCCCCCCAAAAAAAAAAAAAATATATATATATATAGTGTGTGTAATACCTCATATTTGTTATGGGCAAAAATCGCAGCAGTCATCCCATATGAGCTGGCATAGGATCATGTGACTGACAGTCAGTCACTTGTTAAGTCTTTGAGCCTTTACATGCTTGCCCGTAATGCTCTTAGTAAAGAAAGTTATACTTGCAGCACCAGTTGTACTAGACTTGATTTCAGGGGGCACTTAAACTTCTTCACCAGTACTTGTACAATGCCTCTTGTTGTCCCCGGGATAGTCAAGAAATGAGGAAACTGCAGGAAATCTCCAGAGGAGCTGTTGATCTCTGACCAATTAAATGACACTGAAATATGCAGAAATTTGGTAAAGTAGAGGCTTTCCCAAGCTGCTGGAGTTTGAAGGGTTTGAATAATGCTTTCAGACTTGGATTAACTTTGGGGAAGTATAGTGTGGAGCCAGGAGCTGGATTTGGTTATACCTGTGGGTCCCTTCTGATCTGGGAATTCCTATGATTCTATTATTCTTTTCTCAAATTAGAACAGAACAGGAGCAACAAGTTTCTACATCTTGCTTGTGTTCTTGGCTGAGATCTAGCAATGGAAAATATAATTTTCTGTATAGTCTCAGTTTTTTGCTGTCTTTGCTGAAATGCAGCACTTACGGCATCACTGTGCTCATATACACTGTCTGATTCTTCATAAATATTCAGCAAGGATTGATGAATGTCAGTGGGTGCAATTTTCTTCACTTAGATGAATTTAGTGGCACACTTCTTCTTCATATTCACTTCCATGTCAGATGTGTAACGGCAACAGGACCAATGCAATGAGACGGTGTTGCAAAGAAGAAGAAAACAAAATGCTCACCCATCCCCAAAAATCTAGACTCCCAGGACAAACCCCACAAAGGAGGTATCTCCAACAAGGGATCCTTACTCAGTGCCAGTCATCCTTAAATGAAGTCTAAGAGGGGTGAGCCAGGCTCTACCACTTCTGGTCACACAGGTGAACTGCCTTCAATTGTGCTCCCAGCTCTTTTCTCCATGTGATCAATCAGTGGTTCAAGCTATGACTCTAGCAGTTGCCATACAGATGCCATTTTGTCTCTCTGTTACAATCCATTGTATGGTAAAAATATGTGGTGAAATATTGGTAGTAAGGCTCAGTCTCTACTTCCATATTACCAACATCAAATGTCATGGGCCAACCTAATAGGGAGCACTACTTTTGGTGCAGTATATTAATAACAACATCAATGCTGTATTAAATATATACTATGTGAAAAATTTTAATCACACAGAAATTAATGATGTCACATTTCACATAGAATATCATAGAGTATGAAAGTAGATTAGCTTGGGTTATAATTACCTTATTATAGCCATTTAAATAGGCTGCAATTCTGTGAATTTAAAGGTCAATTTGATTTCTTCAATTTACTTTGTTACATATTTAGAAAACTAAAGAACAAACAACATGGTTAGATCAATCTTTAAAGGCAAATATGTGAAAAGGAGCTACTCATTCTGAACTCAACAGAATAATTAATATTGTTATAATTTTCAACATTCAACGTGACTTCCTTTTTCTCTTGAATTCAAATGGTTTCATGCCCTTAATATTTTGAAAGGGATGTACTATGAATATTTCTCCCCAGGCCAGTAAAACTAAATGATGTCTAGTTTGTTTGAGCTTTCAGAAAAATGACAAAACTAAATAAACAGAAAGAAATATGATAATCTCTGAAATAACCTTTGATCCTTATGACTGATGAACAATTGTTTGTAAAATAGTGACTGTAAATTGCTAAATGTTTCTGTGAAGCCTTGCTTTGCAATGACAAATCTTCTACAATCCTTATTC